>NC_053496.1:130362865-130679740 GCF_905171775.1 Rana temporaria
ACACACCATCAGTCCAAAATCCGATCGGGTCAGAACGCGGTGACGTCAAACACACAACGTGCTGAATAAAACGAAGTTCAATGCTTCCAAGCATGCGTCGACTTGATTCTGAGCATGCGCGGGTTTGGAACCGATGCTTTTCTGTACTAACCATCGGTTTGGTCCGATGGGGCAGCGATCCATCGGTTCGGTTTTGAAGCATGTTTAGAAATTTTGGACCGAAGGAAACCAGACCGATAGCCTATACACACGGTCGGTTTAGTCTGATGAAAATGAACTTCGGTTAATTCTCATCGGACCAAACCGACCGTGTGTACGGGGCCTAAGTAGTGGCAGAAATAAACAGACCTCCAATCTGATCCGCTAAGAAAAAAAAAAGGCGTATAGTGGGCTGTGTCCATGTCCGCTTTGCATATGCAGAGCGGACGTGCCATCCACCCGCTCTGCTCTTTGTGGCCCGCGTCTGGTTACCAAGTCGCTTAAGTGGCCATCGCTCTTAAAAAGGTTGGGCACCACTGTCTTAGATGATTGAAGTTATGTCAGTCTACGGTGCTAAGATTTTTGATTGGTGCCTGTACAAACTATTTAGCTGGTTGAAGTATCAAATAGCGTCAGTGCTAACTTTGGCCCAAGTACGCTGTACTTCACACAGTAGACATATACTTTAAAATAAAAATGACCTACAGAGTAGAGGAAGAACATTATCCCACTAACAGGATTACAAATGCATGTAAAAGGTGTAGAACTTCCTTGAGATCTAGTCAGAAGAAAAAAATAGAATTGTGCGATTGTCAGTAGCCTAGGGACCCCTCTGAGAGGTATCTTACCCCTATTTATATGCTGAGTTAGTTGGAAAAATGAAAATATTAACCTAAAAGCTACAAATACTTACATAAAATTGTGGGCATGTGATTTGCTACTTCACATATCGAATTTGCTGCATGGGTGTGAGGTGGACGAAAAAGTCCTCTAATGCTGCAATATCGCCGACACCCACAGATTTGCTAATGGTGAAAGAACATTCTGGTAAATATGCCAAAGTTGTGCTAGCACGCTGCAAACATAGTAAATATCTTACCTTGCAACTGTGGGTTATGCTGCTTGATGTTCTTCCTTCTGTGTGTCGTTTTCATTGTATTTTTTTTTAAGACTGGTGTAGCCATGAACTTCAACTTTTAGAACTTTTTTGTTCAAATAAATCACAGTTATGTTTGGTGTTGCTTGCCAAGTGACTCCACTGTCATGGACTTGCTCTGTGAACTGATTAGCAGCTCTGTCTGGCTCATCTGTGTTTTAATTATCCTAAATAGAAACAAATTGAGGTGGATGAAATCATGCATGGCTAATAGTATAACACTAACCAGGATGCCACACGTGATGTTTATTTTTATGTATTGCTAGAAATGCCTCATATATCAGTTGGGATTTGTCAGGTACATATTATCAAGTGCCATAACCTCATGATCAACGTGACTTGAATTGTGGAGCATTATTTTGTATTTGTTTTAGATATTTTCAATTAAAGGGCTTTTGTCATGTGTCTGCTTGTCAATTTAAATTCTTCTGTGAAAGCAGAATGTACATATATTTTATTTTAGGGGTGTTGTACATAGGGTTGTCCCGATACCACTTTTTAAGACCGAGTACAAGTACCGATACTTTTTTTCAAGTACTCGCCGATATCGATTACCGATACTTATTTTTAATGTCATGTGACGCACTAATAGATGGCACTGGCTGATGGGCACTAAAATGTGGCACTGACTGATGCCTGGCAGTGGCACTGATGGCTGGGCACTGATAGGTAGCACTGATTATGCAGCATGGATGAACACTGATAGGTGGCATGCACTGATGGCTGGCACTGAAAGATGGCACTGATAGGTGGCACGGATGGCCGGCACACACTGAAGGATGGCACTGATAGGTGGCACACACTGAAAGACGGCACAGATAGGTGGTAATGATGGACAAAGATGAAGTGCACTTATAGGGCTACACTGATGTGCGGCAAAAATGGGCACATATAGGCGGCAATGATGGGCACAGATAAAGTGGCACTTATAGGGCTGCACTGATGTGTGACACAGATAGGCGGCAATGATGGACAGAGATAGGTGGCACTGATAAGGGGGGCCCTTGATATAATGTGGGCTGTGAGCTAATGGGGGTCTCCAAGGGGGGTGCTGCTGATCTAACGGTTGGTTACCACACATTATATTAGCAGTCAGTACCCCCTCTTAGAGACCCCCATTAGCTCAAAGCCCCCCCCTCAGAGACTTCCAGGGATCAGCGGGCTCTGTCCTCTTTAACCACTTCCGGACCACCAAATGTACATTTACGTCGGCAGAATGGCACGGACAGGCACATTGGCGTACCTGTATTTTTTTGGTTAATTATACCCACATGGTCGCCATAAGTGGAGCGACACACTTAGGTGCACATCCTTTTTTGTCTACACAATATTTCCTTAATGGAACCAACTCACTTTGTTTTTTTATAACACACTTTGATCACCTGTTGTATACCAAGATGAGCATTAAAGCGGTAGTTCACCCCCCCCCCCCGACACATTATACCATCGAGACAGGCATTGTAGCGCGAGCTACAGTATGCCTGTCCCGATTTTTTTAACCCCGGACTCACCTTGTAATCGGAGATCGTATTTTTCGGCTCCCGCGGGGAATGGGCGTGCCTATGGAGAGGGAGGATGATTGACGGCCGGCCCTGGCACGTCACTCTCCCCGAAGACAGCCTGAGTAGGTCTTGGCTCTTCACGGCGCCTGCGCACAGGCTATGCGCACGCGTCGTGAAGACCAAGCCTATTTCGGCTATTTCCGGAGAAGCGTGACGCGCCAGAGCCGGCCGTCAATCATCCTCCGTCTCCATAGGCACGCCCATTCCCCGGTATCTTCAATCTACGAGAACAAGGTGAGTACGGGGGTAAAAAATTCGGGACAGGCATACTGTAGCTCGCGCTACAATGCCTGATTTTATGGTAAAATAAAAAAAAAAAAAAATTTTTCGTCGATAGGGTGAACCCCTGCTTTAAGATTATTTACTTTTCACACTTACAATAAAATTTAAAATAATATATCTTACACAATACTAACTCTTGTATACAAGTTTTCTTGTGCAGAGATCTGATACAAATGCACCGGCCCCTCCATAGAGAAAAAATAAAAACATTTCATTAAGATAATAGGAAAGAAATTGTTCCCGGCAACACACGGAGGGGGACTCCCATTTCTGAGAGTTTCCCCCTCTGCAAATATCCTTGAAAACCTGCCCATCCCTCTTTGGTATGTTAATTACATATAATTACCGTATTTTTCAGACCATAAGACGCACCTGACCATAGAGGAGAAAAATTTGGAAAAATTGACCCAAATGGTGTACTGAAATATTTAATAAACTATAACAAAATTATATTTATATTGTTAGTGGGTGGCTGGGCTGGCACCTGGTCCCTAGACTGGGTGGTTGGGCTGGCACCTGGTCCCTAAACTGGGTGGCTGTCACCTGGTCGTGTTACCAGTATTCAGTTACTGTAAATCTTATTACTGTAAATTTATTTTATTTTTTTAAATGTCACTATTACTGTATTCCGTATGCTGCATGCTGTATTCCGTATGTAACATGCTGTTCAGATGCTGAGGGAGCAACCAATTAGGTTACACTATTATGATCAGCTGACTCAGGGGTCAGCTGACTCAGGAGAGCACTGAGTGCACAAAGCAATGCGTAGTGACGCCGTGTGGGCGTAGCTCCGGGCACTGGAAATGGCGCAATGCTTCCTGGGGCTTCTCCGTAGCCCGCTTCACATGCCGAAATGCGCAGTTAAATAATCCAACATCCGACATTAAACAAACATGTCGCCATGGACCAGCCTGAGACTTTTTTCTCCATACATTTGGAGAAAAAAAGTGTGTCTTATAGTCCGAAAAATACGGTACATTTTTCAGGTGCTCCTGCCCATACGCATATATGTGATCACTTGCAAGCCTCACAGACTGAGGTCGCCCCACTTGGGTTGAGGGTGTGGACAACCAACCAGTGGGTCCAGGATCGTTTGAGGGGATTTTCAGGTTTTAAAAGAAGTCTCTGGTTAAACGAGCCTCTCCGGCTGAAAAGTGTAAATATACTGTGATCTACAAAGTTCAAACACGGAGACAATATATATTTATGAAATGAGAGTATATTTGATATCAAATACTATGATATACAGTATAGAATATTGAAATCTGTCCTCTTGGTGTATTTTTAGAAATGTAAGAACCCTCTGAAGAAGACCATAATCTCTGAGGTCGAAATGCATAGGGGCATTTCCATACATCGGATGGTGTAATTATTAGTAGAACAGCATATCACCTTTGATTTATATTCCCTTCTAGCCTAAATTGTCTCACCTTTTGTACACCAGAGCTCATATCTTAACTTTTGAAAATTATTGACTCTTGCCTGCTGCTAAAAAGCCCCGTGGGGAATCCTCCATTTTTTTCAAAGACTTTAATTGGGGTGTGCAGCCTTCTCGGACTCTCACACATGTGTTGTTCCATATATTGTCCCTCCATAACAGAGCCATTATGACATTCTTTTGGCCTGTGTTTTGATCTTCATTATAATTATGGCTATTCCCTTTTTTAAGATGGCTGCAGGAAGTTCGCTTTGGAGCACCGCATAATGCACTGCGAGATCGCAGTGGATGGACGGTGCTGATTGGCCAAAGCATGCACATGACCTGTATGTTTTGGCCAATCACAGAGCAATGTGCTGTGAGAGCCATGATTGGCCAAAGGCAGTCCACGCCCCACACTATATAAGGGTGCTGCTTACACGTATATAGTGAATGAATGGAGATTAGGCAGGTAGTTAGTGTAGTGTGTTTTTAGTCAGTGTAGTATATAAAATACAGTTCAGAGTATGAACAAAATGGGGAGTATTGCCTCAAGTGTATAGATTAAAAATAGTACCTTTTCATCCCGGTTATAAATAAAAAAAGGAGGCGAGTGGGGGGCGAGGGACCAGTAGCTGAAGTTGGACCCCGCGCCACCCACTCAATGGTTTGGGAGGGACTATCTCGGTACTGATGAAATTGCATAAAACATAATAATGTAAAAAAGTTTATTGATGTATAAAAATAGCAGAACAAATAAAAACACTTCAATGATTGGTCAAACGTCGACTAGTTTTGCGGGGTTGCCGCTTCGTCAGGACTACCAATCTATAGAGTAATGCAATAAAAATTTGTAACAAACATCAGCTATACAATAAACAAATAATAAAAACATTAATAATCGCTTACCAAATGAGTCAATTGATAATATGCGGAAACCAGGCAGCCCAGGGGGTTCCCCCCACGGCGGACAAGGGGATGGTTGATTGTGGAAATCTGGGTGTAGATAAAAATGTATATGTATTGGGCCTCATCAATTAAGTGGACTGGGCAGGATAAGGGCGGGGAGGGGGGGGGGGTTGTGTGGGAAGGGAGAAAGGGAATGGGGAAAGGGAGGAAAGGGGGAAAAGGGGGGGAGGAAAGAAAAAGAGGGGAAAGAGAAAAGACAGAAGGGGAGGCAGAGGGGGATGAAAGGGAGGAAAGAAGGGGGGGGGGGGGGAAGGGGGGGAAAAGGGCATGGGAACAAGGGTGGGATAAGGAAGAGGAAAAGAGGGACAGGGAAACGCGGGAAGAGGAAAAGAAGGGTAGGAGGGGAGGGGAAGGGGGAAAGGAGAGGAGGGGAAGGGGGAAGGAAAGGGTCCACAAATTTATAAAAAGGGGGGGGTTTGTTAAATTAATAAAACTTACCGCGGTAAAACCTCTTGAGTAATACAACCAGGCCATAAGGAAACAAAAGCCTGGTGATATCTACCAGATATGCCGGGCAAGGGGTGTGAGCAAGGCAGCAAGGTGGGGAGACTAAGAAGGCGCAATGAGTAAAAAAGGTCCAAAAATGCTGGTAAAACCAGTATTGTGTCATAAGAGGAAAGTATCCATGTAAATGACAATTGCATGGTAATGCATGGACTGAGAGGTAAAGTGAACTGCGCCGAGGAAGAACCCCAATATACTGCCAAACACATCCGATAGTCACGGCTATGCCATCGGACCGCCGATGGACAGATCCACATTACTTACCTGATGGCCAGTCGACCATTAAGTAAGCCATCCCAACCCGGAGACGCCGTAGGCGCCGCCTGACGGCCGCGTCATGACGTCACCGGGTCAGTCTCCCCACACAACGCAAGTGCGCGATTAGTGCTACTATGCGTGTGCGATCAACTCGAGCCAAGGGGCAGGGAGCCCCGAGCCGAGAGGAAGCAAGCGGGGGTGAGACAAAGTGTCATCCCCGCCAGGGGAGACACAAGTCCGCCGCGATTGGGAGGTGCAGGCAGCCGAACCGCATCAATATGACTCAGATGGTAATTAAATACAAGGGAAATAAAATTAAATAATAATGGTATAATAAATTATAATGAAAAGTAGAGGTGGGGGTATAATTCCCACAGGGGAGAATGCTAGTGATGGTGTCCTAGAATATTGGCATCTTGCTGATTGTGGCAAAACAGAAAACGGCAAAAGTAGATATTTCTACTAGGCAGGGCAGAGAAGAAAAGCAAATAATAGGGAAACATATATGAGTGATACTAGAAACAATGAAGTGACGTGGGGAGGAGTAAGAGTAAGATAATTAAATAATTAAATAAAATCAATCTGTGGTGATGGGGTATCAGGAGGCCACCAATTAGGGGCACCTTTTAGCCCTAAACCCGAATACAAGTGCAAGGATGATAAGTGAATAAGATGCTACCATAATTGTAGCCAAGGGTTGAGGTAGGGTGAGAAGTTGTGTGTGTGAAGAGATTATATGTTGAGAAAGTGTGGTGATGATAGAAGGTGAAGCCCATAATTGGGCCGGGGATTAAGGATGTAAAGTGATAATGCCTGCAAGATGGTAAGAGAAAAGAAATTAAATAACGGAATAGACACGATACGTGTATGAAGAGGATTAACCGATACGCGTGTGCCCCAGTGGAGTTGAAATTCCAAAACAGTAGGGAATAAGGGAGAATTCTGAAATAGCTGGAGCTACAAGTGTAGATAACACATAATAGTTCCTTTGCGGCAGGGGGGTAGCCCGGCAGCAGTGATACAGAACTCTTTGGTAAAGGTGAATGATTTTTAGATACATTCATCCTAAGGGGAAGTTCAAGCCATTCATGGGGTACAAGCAATATACATGCATTAAATCAATAATTTAATCAATGTCAAAACATATACTGGATTAATACATTACATTAGACCATTGGGGTCCAATCCTTCAATACCGAGAATGTCTATTAAACAATCAATCATGAAGACAATATCAAAATTGGGATCACCAAGCAGGCTAGGATATGGTAAATGTTATGAAAAAAGTTTACCAGTTAGAGGCACTCAGGGGAAGAGAGAAACGGGTGTGTTATCCACCCAATAGTATGAACAAAATGGGGAGTATTGCCTCAAGTGTATAGATTAAAAATAGTACCTTTTCATCCCGGTTATGAATAAAAAAAGGAGGCGAGTGGGGGGCGAGGGACCAGTAGCTGAAGTTGGACCCCGCGCCACCCACTCAATGGTTTGGGAGGGACTATCTCGGTACTGATGAAATTGCATAAAACATAATAATGTAAAAAAGTTTATTGATGTATAAAAATAGCAGAACAAATAAAAACACTTCAATGATTGGTCAAACGTCGACTAGTTTCGCGGGGTTGCCGCTTCGTCAGGACTGCCAATCTATAGAGTAATGCAATAAAAATTTGTAACAAACATCAGCTATACAATAAACAAATAATAAAAACATTAATAATCGCTTACCAAATGAGTCAATTGATAATATGCGGAAACCAGGCAGCCCAGGGGGTTCCCCCCACGGCGGACAAGGGGATGGTTGATTGTGGAAATCTGGGTGTAGATAAAAATGTATATGTATTGGGCCTCATCAATTAAGTGGACTGGGCAGGATAAGGGCGTGGAGGGGGGGGTTTGTGTGGGAAGGGAGAAAGGGAATGGGGGAAAGGGAGGAAAGGGGGAAAAGGGGGGGAGGAAAGAAAAAGAGGGGAAAGAGAAAAGACAGAAGGGGAGGCAGAGGGGGATGAAAGGGAGGAAAGAAGGGGGGGGAGAAAAAAATGGGGGGGGGAAAGGGCATGGGAACAAGGGTGGGATAAGGAAGAGGAAAAGAGGGACAGGGAAACGCGGGAAGAGGAAAAGAAGGGTAGGAGGGGAGGGGAAGGGGGAAAGGAGAGGAGGGGAAGGGGGAAGGAAAGGGTCCACGAATTTATAAAAAGGGGGGGGGTTTGTTAAATTAATAAAACTTACCGCGGTAAAACCTCTTGAGTAATACAACCAGGCCATAAGGAAACAAAAGCCTGGTGATATCTACCAGATATGCCGGGCAAGGGGTGTGAGCAAGGCAGCAAGGTGGGGAGACTAAGAAGGCGCAATGAGTAAAAAAGGTCCAAAAATGCTGGTAAAACCAGTATTGTGTCATAAGAGGAAAGTATCCATGTAAATGACAATTGCATGGTAATGCATGGACTGAGAGGTAAAGTGAACTGCGGCGAGGAAGAACCCCAATATACTGCCAAACACATCCTGCGATAGTCACGGCTATGCCATCGGACCACCGATGGACAGATCCACATTACTTACCTGATGGCCAGTCGACCATTAAGTAAGCCATCCCAACCCGGAGACGCCGTAGGCGCCGCCTGACGGCCGCGTCATGACGTCACCGGGTCAGTCTCCCCACACAACGCAAGTGCGCGATTAGTGCTACTATGCGTGTGCGATCAACTCGAGCCAAGGGGCGGGGAGCCCCGAGCCGAGAGGAAGCAAGCGGGGGTGAGACAAAGTGTCATCCCCGCCAGGGGAGACACAAGTCCGCCGCGATTGGGAGGTGCAGGCAGCCGAACCGCATCAATATGACTCAGATGGTAATTAAATACAAGGGAAATAAAATTAAATATTATTATTTAATTTTATTTCCCTTGTATTTAATTACCATCTGAGTCATATTGATGCGGTTCGGCTGCCTGCACCTCCCAATCGCGGCGGACTTGTGTCTCCCCTGGCGGGGATGACACTTTGTCTCACCCCCGCTTGCTTCCTCTCGGCTCGGGGCTCCCCGCCCCTTGGCTCGAGTTGATCGCACACGCATAGTAGCACTAATCGCGCACTTGCGTTGTGTGGAGAGACTGACCCGGTGACGTCATGACGTGGCCGTCAGGCGGCGCCTACGGCGTCTCCGGGTTGGGATGGCTTACTTAATGGTCGACTGGCCATCAGGTAAGTAATGTGGATCTGTCCATCGGCGGTCCGATGGCATAGTCGTGACTATCGCAGGATGTGTTTGGCAGTATATTGGGGTTCTTCCTCGGCGCAGTTCACTTTACCTCTCAGTCCATGCATTACCATGCAATTGTCATTTACATGGATACTTTCCTCTTATGACACAATACTGGTTTTACCAGCATTTTTGGACCTTTTTTACTCATTGCGCCTTCTTAGTCTCCCCACCTTGCTGCCTTGCTCACACCCCTTGCCCGGCATATCTGGTAGATATCACCAGGCTTTTGTTTCCTTATGGCCTGGTTGTATTACTCAAGAGGTTTTACCGCGGTAAGTTTTATTAATTTAACAAACCCCCCCCTTTCCCCTCCTCTCCTTTCCCCCTTCCCCTCCCCTCCTACCCTTCTTTTCCTCTTCCCGCGTTTCCCTGTCCCTCTTTTCCTCTTCCTTATCCCACCCTTGTTCCCATGCCCTCCCCCCCCCTTTTTTCTCCCCCCCCCTTCTTTCCTCCCTTTCATCCCCCTCTGCCTCCCCTTCTGTCTTTTCTCTTTCCCCTCTTTTTCTTTCCTCCCCCCTTTTCCCCCTTTCCTCCCTTTCCCCATTCCCTTTCTCCCTTCCCACACAAACCCCCTCCCCTCCCCGCCCTTATCCTGCCCAGTCCACTTAATTGATGAGGCCCAATACATATACATTTTTATCTACACCCAGATTTCCACAATCAACCATCCCCTTGTCCGCCGTGGGGGGAACCCCCTGGGCCGCCTGGTTTCCGCATATTATCAATTGACTCATTTGGTAAGCGATTATTAATGTTTTTATTATTTGTTTATTGTATAGCTGATGTTTGTTACACATTTTTATTGCATTACTCTATAGATTGGTAGTCCTGACGAAGCGGCAACCCCGCGAAACTAGTCGACGTTTGACCAATCATTGAAGTGTTTTTATTTGTTCTGCTATTTTTATACATCAATAAACTTTTTTACATTATTATGTTTTATGCAATTTCATCAGTACCGAGATAGTCCCTCCCAAACCATTGAGTGGGTGGCGCGGGGTCCAACTTCAGCTACTGGTCCCTCGCCCCCCACTCGCCTCCTTTTTTTATACAGTTCAGAGTATATCGTGCATTGCAGAGTATATAATACAATGTATTGAAGTAATTAAGGCAAACCCTATACCAGTATTAAGAATAAAATGGTTTGGGGTCCCCCTCCCCCAAAATCTATGCCAGGCCCTTTGGGTCTGGTATTGATTTTAAGGAGAAATCCACACTAAAATTTAAAAATATATGCAAGCGCAGAGCCACCCGGTGATGTAACCGAGTGACCCCACCCCTTCTGACGTTATGTAACGTCATGTGACGTCAGGGGGGTATCCTGTTATGTCAGCGGGTGGTCTTGTCCTTGCCTATATAAAAGAGTTGTCAAAGTGAAAAGACAGTAGTTGCGGGAGGCCTCCCATGGAGGCGGAACCTGTTTTGTTGTTTCTATTTTTTGGGTCTGTCGGGCGGCGTGATTGACGATAGATTTACATCGAGGACACTTTTTTTTTTCTTTTTTAAGCACTTCAATACAGGGCACTTTCCCCCCTCTTTTTAATAAAGGAATTGTCAAATACTTTTTGACAATTTTTTTGGTGAATGGGTAGGGTTACAATGTACCCGATACTCATTCACATGGGGGGGGCGGGATCTGGGGGCCCCCTGTTAAGGGGGGCTTCCCTTTTTCCGATAAGCCCCCACCCACAGACCCTGGCAACCACAGCCCTGGTTGTCAGGGAAAGGCTCTTGTCCCCATCAACATGGTGCTTTGGGGTGGGGGATGCATGTGAAGGGCATGTGACATGGTATGGTTCAGGAGGGCCCCCCCTCCTATCCTAAACCTCTAGGCTGCATGCTTGGATAAGGGTCTGCTATGGATTTTGGGGGGGACCTCACGCCAATTGTTTTTTTCACGCTTCTTTTTCATCTCTATTGCAGGAAGCCAGCAATACATTACAGCAGCGAGCAAGTTTAAATGACATTTTTTCCTTTAGAAATGTAATTATTGCTGCAGCATGTTCTACATAGGGATGGGCTATCTGTTCGAGTCGAACATGAGTTTAACTCAAACATTGCCTGTTCTCCCGTTTGCCGAACAGCAAACAATTTGGGGTGTTTGCGGCAAATTTGAAAAAAAGTGGAACACCTTTTAAAAGTCTATGGGAGAAATCAAAAGTGCTAATTTTAAAGGTTAATATGAAATTTATTGTCATGAAAAGTGTTTGGGGATTTGGGTCCTTCCCCAGGGGACATGTATCAATGCAAAAAAAGTTTTAAAAACAGACGTTTTTTCGGGAGCAGTGATTTTAATAATGCTTAAAGTGAAACAATAAAAGTAAAATAGGCGGGTAGCACGCACACTTGCAATGGCGTCACTTCCGGGTTAGCTAGCCGAGACGTCTGCGCTATTCAGCTGGAGCGCACAGCGTTTGCATCAGCACGGCAGACAAACCCATTACCTGGAAGTTGACTGCTAGCCTAATTTGTTTTATCTTTTTGTTTTTGTTTTTAAATTATTGTTTTATCTGGCTACCTTCTGTAAAGCCAAGCTTGTTCTGCATTCCCCTGGATCAGTGGGGGTATTGCAAATAAAACTTTATTACTTTTTACTACACCATGGAAGCCTGTTTTTTATGTTTTATCTGAGGACTGTGGATTACTGGCAGCTGTGTATAGTCTGATCTGAACAACATACCGCAGCATATTCAAAAGGAGAGAATCCATACAGCCCAGAGTGGAAAACTTAAATTAC
Organism: Rana temporaria; assembly: GCF_905171775.1. Lineage (NCBI taxonomy): Eukaryota > Metazoa > Chordata > Amphibia > Anura > Ranidae > Rana > Rana temporaria. The sequence continues at coordinate 130,374,989 of NC_053496.1, forward strand.
ACGCTGTCTACCCCTGCAGGGGTTGGGACATCTGATGAGTGGGGACCCTGGTGGGGGAGCACTGGAATCACGTGTGGAAGCACTTTGACCGTATTAGAGCACTCATCAGTCACAGATTTGTTGTGATATATATTGCACCAGTTAATCGTTTGGATGGAATTTACATGCGGCTCTGGACTTTTTCATCTTCAATGCTGATGCTGTTGAATTTCATTTACTTACTACACAATTCATGTTTGGACTTTTGAATTATAGACACGTTTAGCACTTTATGTTTATATGTATATAGGCAGTAGCCTCACTGTGTCTGACATATTTTGTTACGTATGTGCCTGACATATTTGGTGTTCACATATATATATTTTTTTAGTGTACTTACATACACACAATTATTGCACTTATTTTTGGAGTTGAAATATAGCAGCTCTTTGTGGAATAATTAACCTCTGTGTACACCTACACTAATTTAATTAATCACTGTGTGTAGTATTACTTTAATAAGGGCAATAACTTTATTGAGACACTCCTCTTACCACCCAAAGGTCAGATTGGGGTATGCTCATAGACGTCATAGTTTAATCTATCAGAAGACTAGTTGCTTATCCTAGCTTGGAACAATCATATTAGCAACTTAGCCTGGTGACTTACTGTGATAGTGGTTAGCCCATTCACTACCTCATTCACTACCTCCTAGCGGTAGGGGGACGTACAGACAGCGCCACTACCCTCTTTTTATATATATATAATAAAGTGAAATATTCCTTTAAATTTTGTACCTGGGGGGTGTCTATAGTATTCCAGTAAAGTAGTGCATGCTTCCTGTGCTTAGAAAAGTCCCTGCACAAAATGACATTTCTAAAGGAAAAAAGTCATTTAAAACTACTCGCGGCTATAATGAATTGTCGAAACCTGGCAATACAGATAAAAGTCATTGAAAAAAAACAGCATGGGTTCCCCCCTTTGTCCATTAACAGGCCCTTCAGGTCTGGTATTGATATGAAGAGAAACCTTGCGCCATTTTAAAAAAAATGGCATGGGGTTCCCCCCAAAAATCCATACCAGACCATTCAGGTCTGGTATGGATTTTAAGGGCAACCCCGCACCAAAATGAAAAAAAAAATGGTGTGGGGTCCCCCCAAAAATCCATACCAGACCCTTATGTGAGCATGCAACCTGGCAGGCCGCAGGAAAAGAGGGGGGGGACGAGAAAGGGCTCCCCTCCTGAATCGTACCAGGCCACATGCCCTCAACATGGGGAGGATGTCTGTATGTTAATGGGGACAAGGGCCTCATCCCCACAGCCCTTGCCCAGTGGTTGATGGGGTCTGCAGGCGGGGGGGCTTATTGGAATCTGGAAGCCCCCATTAACAAAGGGGAACTCCAGATCCCCCTTATGTGAATTGGTAACAGGGTACATTGTACCCATACCATTTCACAAAAAAAAGTGTCAAAATGTTTAAAACTGCAGAAGACAGTTTAGGACAAGATTAAAAAAAAATTAAATAAAAAAAAGGTTCCAACGATGTAATCCTGTCTCGGGCGATACGGAGAGAAAAAAATGACACTACGAACGATACCGCCTCATAGGAGGCGCCCAGCCAAATGACGCTCGCTTGATGTGACAGCTCTTTTATAGCTGAGGGCGGGGCTCCCGTCACATGCACGGGTGACCCCGCCCCCTCTATGACACAAGAAGAAAGCCTGGGGTTACCCAATGATGTGTACGAGTGAACCCTATCCCTCTGGCGCGTCGCAAGTTTCCCTCAGCTATAAAAGAACCGTCACACCGAGAGAGCGTCATTCGGCCGGGCGCCTCCTATGAGGCGGTATCGTTCATAGCGGCAAGGATTACATCATTGGAACCTTTTTTTTTTATAAAGGACTTGTCCCAAACTGTCTCCTGTGGTTTTTCAAATGTTGACACTTTTTTGTGAAATGGTTGGTTGCATGCTCGGATAAGGGTCTGGTATGGATTTTTGGGGGGAACCCCCCGCCATTTCCCCTTAAGACCTGAAGAGCCTGGTAATGGACTAAGGAGCAAACCCATGCTATTTTTTTTCCAATTACTTTTATCTGTATTGCCAAGATCCGGCAATTCATTATAGCCGCGAGTAGTTTTTAATTACTTTTTTTCCTTTAGAAATGTCATTTTGTGCAGGGACTTTTCTAAGCACGGGAAACATGCATAACTTTAATCAATGCTCCTGAAAAAACGGCAGTTATACATGTCCCCTGGGGCAGGACCCATGTCCCCAAACACTTTTTATGACAATATCTTGCATATTAGCCTTTAAAATTATCAATTTAGATTTTTCATGTTTGTGTCACATAGACTTTAACGGTGTTCGCGTGTTCGAAATTTTTTTTTGCCTGTTCCCATGTTCTGCTGCGAACCGAACTGGGGGTGTTCAGCTCATCCCTAGTTCTACACATTGAAAATATGTGCTACTTACAGGCAGTCTAAGGGGACCCCAGGCACAATATTTAAAGGAATATTTTTATTGTTTCACTTTAAGCATTATTAAAATCTCTGCTCCTGAAAAAAATTATAATTTTAAAAACTTTTTTGTTTGCATTGTCCCCTAGGGCAGTACCCGAGTCCCCATACACTTTATATGGCAATAACTTGCATATAAGCCTTTAAAATTAGCTTTTTTGATTTTTCATGTTAGTGTCCCTAGACTTTAATAGGGTTTGCATGTCCGCTAGAACTTTTTGATTGTTCGCAGTGTTCTGGTGCAAACCAAGCCGGGGGTGTTCGGCCCATCCCTACTCCTGATGATGCGTGTTTGCGCAAACCAGCTGTAGCGGTTTATTACTATACAATGCCTGAGGTCCTCCCTGCCATTCTGTTTCAGATTGGCGGTGCTTTATGTAAGTGCAAGCTTACTATTTCACACATGATGTTTTGCATTTAAGGTCTTGCCGCCATTATCCCTGGTTGTATTGGTGTGTTTTTTTTTGTTTTTTTTATGTAAGTGCTATAGGCACAATTGTTTTACATGTTTGTTTATGTGCTGGTTCACCAATAAATACGGCACTATGAGATTTTTTCTTTTGTATTTGGTTACTTATTACTACAGATAATGCTGAGCTGTTTTTTCCATGAGAAATAAAACATCCTGGTCATGATTAGGGATGAGCTTCGAGTTCGAGTCAAACTCATGTTCGACTCGAACATTGCCTGTTCGCCTGTTCGGCGAACAACAAACAATTAGGGGTGTTCGCGGCAAATTCGAAAAGCCGCGGAACACCCTGTTAAATGGGAGAAATCTAAAGTGTTAATTTTAAAAGCTAATGTAATGCAATTTATTGTCCTAAAAAGTGTTTGGGGACCTGGGTCCTGTCCAAGGAAACATGTATCAATGCAAAAAAAGTTTTAAAAACTGCATTTTTTTCAGGAGCAGTGAATTTAATAATGCTAAAAGTGAAACAATAAAAGTGTAATATTACTTTAAATTTCGTACCTAGGGGGGGTGTAAAGACAGCATGTGAAAAAGCGCATTTTTCCCGTACATAGAACTGTCCCTGCACAAAGTGTCATTTCTAATGAATTGTCGGCTCTTTCAGATACAGAGATGATTTATTCATAAAGAAAAAAAAATGTGTGGGGTTCCCCCAAATTAAATTACCAGGCCCTTCAGGTCTGGAATGGATATTAAGGGGAACCTTAATAAAATCCACACCAGACCTGAAGGGCCTGGTATGGATATTTGCGGGGAACCCTACGTCATTTTTTTTTTTTTTACGGCGGGGTTCCCCTAATATCCATTCCAGACCTGAAGGGCCTGGTAATTTAATTTGGGGGAACCCTCACACAGTTTTTATTTCTTTATGAATGAATCATCTCTGTAATTGAAAGAGCCAACAATTCATTAGAGCCGCAAAGCCAGTTTTAAATGGCTTTTTTTCTTTCAGAAATGACACTTTGTGCAGGGACAGTTCTATGTACGGGAAACATGCGCTTTTTCACATGCTGACTTTACACCCCCCCCTAGGTACGAAAATTAAAGTAATATTACACTTTTATTGTTTCACTTTTAGCATTATTAAATTCACTGCTCCTGAAAAAACGGCAGTTTTAAAAAAAAAAATGTGCATTGATACATGTTTCCTGGGACAGGACCCAGGTCCCCAAACACTTTTTAGGACAATAACTTGCATATTAGCCTTTAAAATGAACACTTTAGATTTCAAAATAGACTTTAATGGGGTTCTAAAGTTCACACGAACATTTGGTGTGTTCGCAAGTTCTGATGCGAACCAAACAGGGGGGTGTTCGGCTCATCCTTAGTCATGATCCATGCACTTGAAGAGGGTCCTGTGATTCAGAGGGGATATGTGCGTGATAATGACTACATACCTCTGATTACCTGGATTTTATCATATGCAATTTTTTCTGTTCTATTCATTAGACAGCAACTATATCTGGCGAGTGCATTTTTCTGGAGGTCGCACTGGGTGATTGAAGCACTAGAGGAGGGAAATCACCTGAATCATATCACTTGATATTTCTTCATAAAACAATGTTTGATTCTTTTTAATATTGGACTCACTATGATAACACTTCAGGTGTTTTTTTTTTTTATATTGTGCTTAGTGGTGCAATTTTTCTTTGTTATTATTCCACAACCTGCAACTTTTCCTCTACATCCCTTTTGTTGGACAAGATGTGGTGAAAAGTCTTCTCGATGTGGTGAAAAGTCTTCTCAACGTGGTGAAAAGGTGCCACATGAGGTGTTAGATGTTCCCCTCTGCAAAGGTAACACCCAATGTTGACAGAGCAGTCAAAGGGGAGCCATATGCCCACTTTTTTTTATTTTCCTGATGAATATAAGCAAAACATGTTAACCCTGCACAATTGTTTTTGTGGACAGAAGCAAACAATATATTTCACATTGTAATATATTTCTATATTATCCAGCAATATATTTTATAAGGCTCCACATCTGATGTTTTTTTTTTAAATTATGTTTATTGATTCTTGTAATGAAGATTTTTTATTTTCTTTAGTAATTGATATTATTTATTGATTACAGCACATTTAAAGTTTATTTTCCTTTCCTCTCCTACCTGGTGTGTGGAAGAGAACAATTTGTTTTCATGTATTCTTTAGACGGATTGTGCCTATATGAGGTTATCGGACTTAATTATCCTCCACCCACATAAAGAAAAAGGAATGGCAAGGTTGCTGTTCCCCCTTCCTCCTTCCAAACTAGCTCATGCATAACAGGGTGTTTTTGAAAGTCATTAAAGCGGACCTTCAGTAAATTTTTCAACTTTCAATCTATTAAATCTTCTGCCCTTGTTGTTTTAACTTTGGGTAGTAAAACATTTTTTTTCTGCCAGTAAATACCTTATACAGCCCACTTCCTTGTCTGGTAAAAAGCCTAGGCTTATGACATCATACATAGCATTCTCTCTCACTCTTGTCTGGTAAAAAGCCTAGGCTTATGACATCATACATAGCTTTCTCTCTCACTCTCTGGAGAGTTTGCTAGGAAGCGAGGGGGATGAGTCATAAGTGTGCTGATAAGAGCTGCAGAGCTGGAGGTGTGCCTCTGTGCATCTGTGTAAATCCATGATGTGAACAGGCAGCAGCTGAAGCTGCCCACAGTTAAAATGGTTGTAGCCAGACTCAGTGGAGGGAGATTTTTGCAGCATATTTGGTAAGTACAGAATCACAGTATATATAAAATAATATGCAAAGTGGTTGGAGGGAAGCTTCAGAATAGCAAAGAAGTTTTATATTACAAATGTCAGTAGACTGCAGTTCTCCTCTATAATACCTTTATTTGTCTTCCACCCATAATGTATCCACTTTCTTTAACCACTTGCCACCCGCCATATAGCAATATGACGGTGGCAAAGTGGTTTAGTTATCCTGATTGAATGTCATATGATGTGATCAGAAAAACAGAGCCGTTGCACGCCAGTCTGACACACTGATTGTGATATGGAGCTTCTGACAGAGGCTTCCTACTACTGTATGTGATCAGCTTTAACCAATCAAAGATGATCATCACATGAACCAGGAAGTGTCGGTAAACATCTTTCCTCGGTTCACGGTGATAGGGAGAGCTGATCGGCAGCTCTCCCTGTCAGACCGGGGGTTTGTGCTGATAATCAGCACATTGATTATCAGTGCAGCCCCCCATCAGATGTGTCCATCAGATTCCAATAAGTGCCCATCTACATGAGAAATAAAAAGGATAACAAATAAAAAATATATATAAAAGCTACTCCCCTGAAAGTGCGATAGTGTGATATGTGGGGTGTGTATTATAAGGAGGCTCTATTTTAAATTTACACTATATTATATAGCATAAACAAATAAAGTGTATAGTGCTTAATCATTCATGTTGAAAATTAACAGTCCAGTGATTAGAAAATGCTCATCATTAAACAAAGTGCATAAGAAAACAAAACAAGCAAAATAATAAATATTATATATATATATATATCAAAACGTCCATGTGATTTGTGAAGCAACGTTGGTCTTTGACACCATCACCACTGCCAAAACGATTTGACACGGCAACACCCGGTCAATAAGGGTAAGTATCCTACTCACCAGACCACCATGACCTCTTAAATTAAAAAGAAAGCTCAGGTGGGGCTTTGTACGTTTAAAGATCTGGATGTGTGATCTGTGATCTGTGCTGGTACTGAAGGGATATGCCTGGAAATTGCTCTGCCACAGTATAGCTCAGAATAAAATGTAGAGAAGCTGTACCATAGCATAATTCAATTTATTAAACAACAAGCCAAGTGGCCGCTTACTTTAAAAGTGCCTGTACTGCCAGGTAGATTGTGGATCAGCTGTCTCATTCGTGCTGTGGTGGATTAGCATGCATTCCACCGCCTGGAGATACAGGAATCGGGAAGTGGCCGGAAGTGTAAAGGTGACCGGGATACCTCGATGTATGTTTTGTCGTGATGACGTCTTTAGGAAGCGCCCCAGAAAGAACTCCTGCCAGTGCCCATAAAAGTGCCAATCAGTGCCCACAACAGTGCCAATCAGTGCCCATAAAAGTGTCAATTAGTGCCCCACAAGTAATGCCTGTCAGTGCCCTTCAGATGGCACTCATTAATGCATGTCAGTAGCTCCCCATCAGTGCTGTCTATCCAGTGCCACCTATGTCCAGCTGTCAGTGCCCCGTATCCGTGCCCATCATTTTTTTTTTTCAAAATTGTCAGCCTTTTTTTTATTTATAGCGCAAAAAAAGAAGAGGTGATCAAATACCACCAAAAGAAAGCTGTATTTGTGGGAAGAACATTATACATATTTAGTTTGGGTACAGTGTTGCGTGACCGTGCATTTGTCATTCAAAGTGTGACAGCTGAAAATTGTCCTGGGAAGGAAGGGGGGAAAGTGCTTGGAATTGAAGTGGTTAACCACCTCAGCTCTAGAAGGTTTTACCCCTTCATGATGATAAGGCAATTTTTTGCTATTTAGAACTGCGCTATTTTAACTGGTAGTTGCGCGGCTATGTGACGCTGCTACCCAAACAAAATGTATATACTATACAAATAGAGCTTTCTTTTGATGGTATTTGATTGTCACTGTGTTTTTTTATGTTTTTTTATCATATAAACAAAAAGACCAACAATTTAAAAACAAACAATATTTTCCTATTTCCAAGTACGACACTTTCTCAAAGGACCCCAACCTGACTTGTACAGACAGAACCCCAAAGACATCTAGGCCCAGATCCACAAAGAAGTTACGTTGGAGTATCTATTGATACGCCGCCTAACTTCTAGGATGCTCCACATGTATCCACAAAACAAGATACGCCTGAAGCTGGGCTAGATCCGACTGACGTACGTCTTAATACGCCGTCGGATCTAAGGTGCATATTTACGCTGGCCGCTAGGTGGCGCTTCCGTTGATTTCCGCGTCGAGTATGCAAATTAGCTAGATACGCCAATCCACAAACGTACGTCTGCCCGGCGCTTTTTTTTACGTCGTTTACTTAAGGCTTTTTTCGGTGTAACGTTACCCCTGCTCTATGAGGCGTATGCAATGTTAAGTATGGACGTCGGGCCAGCGTCGAATTTTCCGTCGTTTACGTTGTTTGCGTAAAACGTTCGCGAATAGAGCTTTGCGTACATTACGTTCATGACGTCTAGGCATTGAGCGGGCGTAATTTTATTTGAAAATTCGATGTGATACTGAGCATGCGCGGGCATGCGCCGTACGAAAAAAGCGTCATTTACGTGGGGTCAAGCTTATTTTACATAAAACACGCCCCCCTGTTCATCATTTGAATTCCGCACCCTTACGCCAGGAGATTTACGCTACGCCGCCGTAACTTTAGAGACAAGTGCTTTGTGAATACAGCAATTGCCTCTCAAAGTATCGGCGGCGTAGCGTAACTACGATACGCTACGCCTGCCTAAAATTACGCCGTGCTACGCTGATCTGGCCCCTAATCTCTGACACACATGTTTGCTTTTTGTCAATTGTGACCCCAAATCTAATTTAGCCAGCCATAAATGGGAACAGGAATTACCTTCAGACGTTTCAGAGCTAGAATGGGAGAATATCCAGTTTTTTTTTCTCAGACAATAGGTGCAGGAACTCCCCCTTTCCGAGTCACCCCTTTTCTCCGCCCCCTACCCACCTCCCAGTACTGCCCCTTTTAGACAATATATAACCAAGTATCATTTTGTGGTGCTAAGTAATTTATATGGAATTTGGTAATGATATCAAGAAAAGCAGTAAAATAGATCCCCTGCAGCCAGCAACAATAGATCCCCCTAACAACAATGGACCACCCACAACAAAATTTCCCCGCCAGCAACAATAGACTCACGGCAGCATCAACAGATCTCCGTACAGCAAGCATTAATAGACTCTCTCTGGCTGCCATCAACAATAGACCCCTCCCCCAACAGTAGATCTCTTTCAGCAACAACTGCCCCCCCCCACCCCCTAGAAACAATAGGTCCTCCACTAGCAACAATAGAGTCCCCCTGCAAAAACAGATCCACAGCAGTGAGCATCAATACCCTGCAGCACACCCCAGCATCCCTTGCCATTACATACAGTCAGTCCAGAATGTGCCGGAACTTCATTCCCCCGCGTTCCCGCTGAAAAAAAGCCCTGAGAATATCTATACATATATCCACAAGGGGACAGTCAATGTCTACTGTAGGATTGGGGGATCATACTCCAATGGTAGATGCGTTTTTCAGTGAGACGCCAATCCGGAGCTGTGTTTTAAGGGCCTGGTAGCCCACTTTTATTTAAAAGAAAAGTTCAAAGTTCAGAAGAAACAAAAGCAGCCCTCGCAGGGGGTTTCATCATTTCTGTATCTTGCAAAGAAAATCAACAGTCGCACACAGCGACTTGTCCTCTTGACACACACGGCTTCTAATTCGCACACAGCGTCTAGCTTACATCTTTCTGCTCCAACAGTCATCACCTCTGCCTCCTGCAGAGATGCATCCACTCTGTCTTCTCTCACAGAGCTTTTTTGGGAGTCACCTGACTCCTTAGCACAGACCTCCTGTCTGTGGGGTGTGGCCCTGAATGCTGTTTAGATCAGCCTTCAAAAGCCCAAACCACAGCTGGCCAATTAACTTGTGTTTGTCTCTCCCAAAATATGGCAAAAACCCGCCATCATTCAGGTAAGACAGACCCAAACCACCACACTACACATAAGCAAACACATTCAAAATCTTTTCCAGATGGTATAAGACCCCTCTCAGACTGCATAAAATTTCCCCTACACTTTCCCTTCAATGTTGGCGCTGTACCAAAGAGTTACTCCTATACATCTGGTGGTCCTGACCTCTAATACAATCATTCTGGAAATAAGTCCACCAGCTCACAAAACCCAATAACCACCTTTTTTTAATTACTCACCAGCTCCACCATTCCACAATCTCAAAATAAGGCCAAATATATGCTCCTGGTATCCTTATTAGGATGTAGAATTATACACCTATAAATATGATGATGAAACTATGGGCTAGATTCACAAAGCCTTTACGTCGGCGTATCTATTGATACGCCGCGTAAGTTGAAATATGTGCCGTCGTATCTATGCTTGCTATTCAGGGAGCTAGATACGCCTGAATTTCGGCTTCCTCTGACCAACGTAAGTCTTAGTACGCCGTCGTGTCTAGGGTGCATATTTACGCTGGCCGCTAGGGGCGCTTCCGTAGATTTACACGTAGAATATGTAAATGACCTAGATCTGCCGATTCACGAACGTACTTGCGCCCGCTACGTTGTTTACGTAAGGCTTACGTCCAGCGTAAAGTTATCCCTGCTATATGAGGCACTGCCAATGTTGAGGTATGGACGTCGGAACAGCCGTCAAATTTTACGTTGTTTACGTAAGTGGTACGTGAATGGGGCTGTGCGTTGGTTACGTTCACGTCGAAAGCATTGAGCTGACGTTTCTTAGGGAGTATTTGCGACGTGATTCTGAGCATGCGCGCGCATGCGCCGTAAGAACGGCCATTCATTTACATGGCATTTACAGGACAGCCACCTTAGAGAGATCCCGGCTCCTCACCTCTCAGGAAACACCGCCTTCCATAGAAGTATTTAAGCCTCATCCCCCACTGGCCCTTCAGTTCTTCACGAGCACTTCCAGCCAACTGGGGAGACACAAGAACACGTCATACAAAAAAATCTTTAATCTTACCTGACGGTCTTATGTGATGAGTCCTCAGACATCCAATACCTGGGTGGGTACCGGTGCTGTCCTGAAAAACTCCTGGAAAAGGACGTTACCAGTAAGTAACTCCATTTTTCCCTGGATCGTCTTTCGGGACAGCCACCTTAGAGAGGATAAGCGAGCACCTTACCTTAGGGTGGGACTACTGCTTGCAGAACTTTACAACCAAAGGCATGGTCTTTGGCTGACAGTAGGTCCAATCTATAGTGCTTTACAAACGTGCTGAAGCTGGACCCCGTTGCAGCCCTACAAATTTGCTCTGAAGAAGCACCAGCCCATTCCGCTTGTGAAGCCCCTGCTGCTCTAGTGGAATGTGCCCTGATCCCATCCGGGGGCTCCAACCCCCCTATCACATAAGCTTGAACAATAGCTGATTTAAGCCATCTGGCTATAGTTCGTCTGGAGGCTCTGGATCCCTTCCTAGACCCCGAAAATAAAACAAAAAGGGAATCAGACTTCCTAAACTGTCTAGTGCACTCTAAATACTGAAGGATGCACCTCCTAACATCCAAATTATGAAAGGTACTGTCCTGTTCCCTCACAGGATTCGAAAAAAAGGTAGGTAAAATAATTTCTTGGCCTCTATGAAATTTTGAAGCCACCTTTGGCAAAAAGGCCGGATCTGTTTTAAAAATTACACGATCCGGAAAAACTTGAAAATAAGGAGCCCTAACAGAAAGGGCTTCGAGTTCACCTACTTGCCTTGCCGTAGTAATTGCCACCAAAAACGCAGTTTTGATGGTGATTAATTTTAAGGTACAGGACCCCAATGGCTCGAAAGGTTCCCCTGTAAGGGCCTGAAAAACTAAAGAAAGGTCCCACACTGGAAAAGAGGAAGTTCTAAATGGCCTTTGTCTGCTCAGGGCTTTAAAGAACCTCACTATCCATGGGTCTATTGCTAGCTGTTTTTCCAAAAAAAACGCTCAAAGCTGAGACCTGTCCTTTCAACGTGCTGAGCGCTAAACCTTTGTCTGCCCCAGACTGCAGGAATTATAGCACTGCCACTGAACTGTGTACGTCAAAAGAGCCTTCTGAGCACCAGCTATTAAAACATTTCCACACTTTACGATAGATGCAATTAGACTATCAGAAAAGCCCCCCTTAGCAATGCCTCCTCAGAAGCCAAGCCGCCAGGTTCCACCTTTCCACGTGAGGACAACAAATTGGACCTTGAGTGAGAAGGTTGTTGTGACTGGAAGAATCTAAGGAGGTTCTATGGCCAGGTTTTTTAGAATGGAGAACCATGGTCTCCTGGGCCAATAAGGGGCAATCAAAATGAGGATCGTGTTCTCCCCCTGAAACTTCCTCAACACTGCTAGAATCAGCACCAGAGGAGGGAAGGCATAGCACCTTGAAAATGCCCATGTCTGAGTCAGTGCATCTATTCCCAGCGCCCCTTCCCATCTGTTCAGGGAAAAGCAGAGATCTACCTTGGTATTTTGTTTTGAGGCAAAGAGGTCTACGCATGGCATCCCCCATTTCCGGACTACCATGTCGAATACCTCCTGGTTTAAGACCCAGTCGCCTTCCCTCAGAGTTGTTCTGCTGAGGAAATCAGCTGTCTGGTTCCCCCTTCAAGTGAGTTGCCGACAGCACATTGAGCTCAGCCCATCTGAGGATGGCTTCAGCCAGAAGCCACAGTGAGCAACTTTTTGTACCCCCCTGCCTGTTGATGTAAGCTACCGCAGGGGAGTCGCACATGTTGCCCCTGAAGTTCCCCCTGGAAGGATCTGAGTGCTAGAGCTACTGCCTTCAGCTCCCTCTAGTTGGAGGACCTTTCTGCGTCCTCCCTCCTCCAGGTAAACTGTACCCATCTGGATCTCAGATGCGCTCCCCAACCTGTGCCGCTGGCATTGGTCGTGACCGTCTTGGCTACTGGCCGGATCCATTTGGGACCCTGTGACAGATTTGCTCCCTTCCTCCACCATCAGAGGGACCGTTTGACTTGATTTGGGGTCAAAACCAAGGCATCAAAAGAGCTCTGACTGCGGTCCCAGACCTTCAGAATGAACAGCTGAAGAGGACGAAAGTGTAGTCCCGCCCAATGAACTGCTGGAAGCGTAGATGTCAGTAACCCCAAACCTGACATGGCCTCCCTGACTGAAACCTGACAGCTGGCCTGTAAACGCAACATGGCTTTGTCTACCTTCAGGACCTTCTCAGAGGGAAGAAAGACCCTTTGGTTCATTAAGTCAAACACAAATCCCAGGAAGGTGACCCTCTGGGATGGAACTAAACTGGACTTCTCCAGGTTTAGGAGCCATCCTAAATTTTCCAGGATGTCTCTTGCTACCTGAAGGTCTCGGACCAACTGTTCCGCAGAAGGTGCAAACAGGAGAAGATCGTCTAGATATGCGACTATTGAGACCCGCTGAGTCGCAGGAATGCCAGGACTTCTACCGTCACCTTGGTGAAGATGCGAGGGGAAGATGATAGGCCGAAAGGGAGCGCTCTGAACTGCAAATGAAGTACCTATTTCCCAGTCCTTACTGCTAGCCTTAGGAACTTTTGATGGTCTCCTGCTATGGGAATGTGCAGGTATGCATCTTTTAAATAGATCGATGCCATGAAGCAGTTTGGCGGAAGGAGCGCTCTGACCGAATAGATCAAGTCCATTCTGAACCTCCTGTAAGTGACTGAGACATTCAGAGGCTTCAGATTCAGGATGAGCCTGAATTTTACCGACGGCTTGCGGACCACAAAAATGTGGGAGTAAAAGCCTCTGCCTGTCTCTGCAGTTGGAACCTGGACTATCACTTCCTGTTCTTCCAACTCCTGTAGGGAGGAAAGGAGATCGGATGCTTTTTCCGCACACTCTGGGAGGTTGGTGACTAAGAGCCTGAGTGGTGGGGGATTTAAAAATTCCAACCTGTACCCCCTTCTGATGATCCCCAAAACAAACTGATTGGAGGTGATCATCTCCCACTGTGGAAGGAAGGCCCCCAACCTTCCTCCCACAGTTACCCTGTCACTGGGTCTTTTTGGGCTGTTCAGGAGGGTGAAAAATCGCCGCCCCTCGCCCTTTCTCCTTCTGTCCCCAAACTTTCTTCTGGTGACCTGTCTTAGAGGCTTCAGAATTCCCATGAAATCGAAACTTCTTTTTTGCCTGTTGCCCAAATTTCTTTTTAATGGGAAAGGCTTTCTTTTTGTCGGCCGTTTGATTCAGGACGGCCTCTAGGCTAGGCCCAAACAATAAGTCTCCTGTGAGAGGTATGCCACAGAGCTTTATCTTGGACAGACTGTCCCCCTGCCACGTTTTAAGCCACAAGGCTCTCCTTGCTGAGTTGGTCAGAGCTGAAGACCTCGCTGACATACGCACTAATTCTGCCGAGGCGTCTGCCAGGTAGGCCACCCCCTTAAGTAGCATGGGAAAAGAAGCAAGAATAGTTTCCTTTGCTGTTCCTGCTTCAATATGTGCCTTTATTTGAGTGAGCCAGAACTCCATATTGCGAGCCACCACTGTGGCCGCCATGGCGGGCCTAGGGTTCCCCTGTGATGAGTCCCAGGACTTTTTCAAAAGAGAATCCATCTTTTTATCCATGGGGTCAGAGAGTACCCCCATATCATCGAATGCCAGATCTGTATGTCTGGATACCTGAGTAAAGGCTGCATCTAGTTTGGGAGTTTTATTCCAGACTAAATTATCCTCCCCGCAAAGGGAAATCTTCTTTACAGCGCATTCGAAAAAAAAGGCTTCCTTTCCAGATCCTGCCATTATTTTTTAATGGCATTGACCAAAACATCATGGACTGGAAAAACCTTCTTTTTCTGTTCCTCCAAGCCCCTGTACATCTGATCATGTAGTGACAACACCTTCTTTTCCTCCTGGATTCCTAAAGTGGTGTCGATGGCACCCAAGAGCTCTTCCACCTCCTCTAGGGAAAGTTTGTACCCTGAGGATTTTGTGGACTCCCCGTCCACCCCCTCTGTATCCGATTCTCCCTGAGAATCTGAAACGGTGCTGCCAGCTTCTTCCTCAATTTCCTCTGTCAGACCTTCCGGCTTCTCACCACTACTAGGGAGAATATCTGTTAAGTCAGGTGAAACCCCCTGCTGCGCTGGTGGAGGGTTGCTCTGGGGCTGGGGCACTTGAAAAATGGCAAAAAGAGCCTGAAAAGACTGGAAAGTGCTTGAAAGCTCTTTAACTGACCCCGCCAGATCAACCCCCTGTTCTGCTGTCTGCTCTTTTATTAGCCCATCAATACAACGCCTACAGAGTGTTTTTTTACCAAGATTCCCCCAATGTTGTTCTGCACACAGGGCACTTCCTCTTAGAGCCATGGGCCGATTTAGTTGTGGCTTTCTGAAAGAGAAGCGAGAGAGACAAGCAGCACATTAACTGGGGCCCAACAGTGCTATTCACAGGGATCACCAGGAGTGCCATCCCCAGGACCAAACACCACCAGGGTCCCAGATACTCCTCTCCCCACCGACCACCAGGAAGGGAACAACACCCGTGGAGCTATCGGGAACAGGCAGGTGAACACCACCCCAGGGTTCCGCTTACCTGCGACTGGCTGGTGCTTTCATCTGAAGGAGCTGTCTTTGAGGCCTCTTCCTCCAACATCGCTGCTCAGAGGAACGATGATCCGTGGTCTCCCGGAAGCTGTCACGCCAGACTGAGAGAGACTGCACCAGCCAAAGTGCCTGGTCCGCGTTCTTAGGCCGCGTCCGGAACCGGAAGACGCGGCCTCGTGTAGCTGTGCCCGCCCCCACCCAGAACTGACGTCACCCGTCATCCGGCCCAGGAAGCTCCACGCTGGCTGCAAATGCAGGAGGGACCTGGGACAGCTCCACAGTGCCACCCTAGGCAGAAGAAAGAACGGACCTCCCAGCTTACTCTTCCTGTAAAGAGACTCTGGGATGCACGCACGACGCTACAGGTACCCGATCCCCCTAGCCGACCGGAGCGCCAAAATTATAATTCGTTTTTAGAGATATCCCCATCTCCCCTACTTACACACGGCCTCAGCTTCCCCAGCCATCAGCCCCTGGTTCCACAGCGGTGTCTCACCACCGGAGGAAACACCATAACTGAAGGGCCAGTGGGGGATGAGGCTTAAATACTTCTATGGAAGGCGGTGTTTCCTGAGAGGGGAGGAGCCGGGATCTCTCTAAGGTGGCTGTCCTGAAAGACGATCCAGGGAAAAAGCTTTACATCTTGGGTAATCTAGGGGTTAAATGTGTACCCAACAAGTTAATTTGTGTAATGTTTGCGGCTTTTTACTAAATATTTATTTGTTTCTTATCCCTGCTTTTAAGGGATAAGAAGCAGGGAGATCATGTCAACAAAGGGCACTGGGCTATGATTGGACATAGCCAGAGTTTTGTCAGTAGGTCCTGGCCAGTGATTCAGGACCTGCTGACAAAACTCCTGCTGTGTACAAAAATAACAAGTTTGATCATTTGCAAAGAAATTAAGGGTCTATCATTTTTATATTAGGTGTATTTTAAATGATAGAAACAGAATATCTATCAAAAATCCAGAAAAAAAACATGATACAAATGTTATAAATTGAGTTGCAGTTCAGTGAGTAAAATAAGTATTTGACCCCCAAGCTAAACATGACTTAGTACTTGGTGGCGAAACCCTTGTTGGGAAGCACAGAGGTACAAAGTTTCTTCTAGTTGGATAACAAGTATTCACACATCTCAGGAGGGATATTGGTCCACTCTTCTTTTCAGATCTCCTTTAAATCCTTAAAGCAGAGGTCCACACATAAAGTGAACCTCCACTTTTCGGAACTCTCTCCCCTCTGGTTTCACATTTGGCACCTTTCAGGGGAAGGGGAGTGCAGATACCTGTATAATACAGGTATATAGAAAAGAGGGGTTTATGGGAATTTAAATGAGGGTAAAATTAATCAATTAAAAAAACATATGAAATGTAGACAGGTGACTGTTGGCATCTAGTGGCACTCTACGCGTTTCCTGGCATTTCAGCCATTCATCAGGAGTGTTATAAAGTAGTATACTGAAAATAAAAATAAACAAAGATAAATAATAATGCCTTATGAATAGGAGAGGACAGGGACTATGTCCCAACAGGATGGAAACAGTTGGGAGACTTACTATACAGCCTTAAGACCTGGTCCGGTATCTGCCAAGAAAAAAGGGGGGTTCGGGCATGATGTCTCCCCTGGGGTTGAGACGGGGAAACCCTCCAAGGACAGGGGAACAGCGCCCAGAGCATAACACGGTGGTCACAGCTTGATCCAAAATACTATGTGTGCACATTGAGTGCATAGTGTTCCTAAAACAAGTGTATCAAAAACATAAAAATTAAATATTAATGAAAAATTTAATAATTATTAAAAAATGTGTACAAATAGGGTAGCAAGATATCAATGTGTTCCCATTAAGACGGTGACTACGCTCTCAACAATAAGGGTGACCTGTGTATAGGATCAGGTGTGTGGTTCCTTGTGATTGAGTCAAGCAAATGAACCATCGGCTGTTCCAAGGCTACTATATACCCCCATTCAAAGCTGTATCCTGGCCTAGGCCAACAAGGCCCAGGCCTAGGGCAGCACTTTTCAGGGGGGCAGCATGGAAAGAGTCCCTGCCGGCTTGCGCTACACAGTTAGTGTAACACAAGCTGCTTCTAATTTTAACTGTCCTATCATCCTGGACCACAAACCTTCCTCACTGTGCTATATGTTTTCTGCTGCACCATTGGCATGGTTATATCTTCTTAGTCCTCTCCATAAAATTTTCAGAAATTTGTGCTTAAAGTAGAACTATAGGCCCTAAGAACTAGTGTCCCCACTCAAAAATTTCAGGACGGGTCTTAAACAGAAAGGGGTGTGGCGTTTACAGGAAGGGGTGGCTCATATTTAAATTAGGGTGTGCACAAGTTTAGTCAGGCCCAGGGCAGCACGAAACCTAAATACACCACTGGATAAGCACCTGAACCACCACAACATACAGGGATATACAATGTAATACTGACATATACTGTAATCACACACATAGGTTGGACTTTATGGACTTGTGTCTTTTTTCAACCTCACCTACTATGTATATGCAACTATGTATATGTAATAGTCCCCAAAAAAAGTGTCAAAAGTGTCCGATCTGTGCACCACAATGTCGCAGTGCTAAAAATCGCAGATCCATTATTAGTAAAAAATTACTAAATAATAGAAATGCCATAAATCTATCCCCTGTTTTGTAGACACTATTAGCCAGATTCAGGTAGATGGGCGCATCTTTGTGCCGGCGTAGCGCAGCGCATATGCGATACGCCGGCATACGCTAGAGAGGCAAGTACAGTATTCAGAAAGCACTTTCTCTCAACGTTGCGCCGGCGTAGCGTAAATTTGAAGGCGTAAGCCGGCGTAAGTGTAAGTGGGTGTGACCTTATGCTAATGATGGGCTGAGCGTGGAGCAGTGGCTTACGACCGGCATATAATCAACGGAGCATGTGCAGTGACGTGAACGTATGATCGCTTCCCTGTGCGCATGTTCACAACTACGCCGGCACAATTTCCTGGGATACGCCGGCCCACCGGCTTACGCCGAGCGCAAAAATACGCCCATACATGCGCCCTTCAGACGCAAAAGTACATCCTGCTTTTTCCCCCCCTGAGCAAGGTACTTTTGTTCTGATATGGCTGCTAGAGTAGAGAAGAACAAGAGGAAGAGTAATTTCTCGCCACAGGAGAAGGCAGTCCTCATCTCTGCAATTGAGAGGTATGATGCTTGCCTCCATGGTGCCCAGAGTCGAGATACCATCCGGGCCAGGAAACAGGTCATCCTGGAGACCATTGCCACTGAAGTGAATGCCCTTGGCAATGCGACCCGGACCGGCACGGATATTAATAAAAAAATAAATGACCTGAGGCGCCATGTTCGGGAGAAGGTGGTCGCCATTAGGAAGCTCCAGAGGGGCACAGGTGGTGGACCACCATGTGCGTTGAGCTTGACCCGAAGGAGGAGGTGATTGCCCGGTGTCTGGAGAAGGAGCAGTTGGGTGGAGGGCTTTGATTCCCTTGATCATGCCTCGAGGACAGGTAAGTGCTTTTTATCCCCTATACGGTGTGTAGCATGTGAGGGGGTGGAAGGGAACATGTGACAAGTGTTTGGATCCACCAACATGTGACTGCTATGTGTCATCCACAGATGTGCAGGACGGAGTGAGGCCATCTGCTGCCAGTGGCCATCCCATGTCATCTTCCCGGAACATCCTCAGCCGGACCCCCTAGGAAGCCCAGATCCTTCGGTGGAGGGGAGTGGCCACACCTCTCCTCAAGGGGTGGTTGAGGAGATGGTAAACCTTGGCCAGGTTTGCCTCTATATAGAGGAGGCCTCTGTTGTGCCTGGGCCCTCTCACCCCCCCCCATCAGGGGAAGCCCCTCTGGCTCTGCCCCCAGCAGGGAAAGCCCCTCAAGGGCCTCACCATCTAGCCGGTCCCAAACATCCTCTGCCCCCAGGAAGGCGACACGCAAGACCAGGGGTGTCCCTGATTACGTGCATGACCAAATGGCAAGGGACCAGGCCCGGCAGACCCGGCATATGGGGGAAGTATCCGGGCACCTGCACCGGGTGGCTAACAACATGGCACCGATTTTAGTTGCAGTGCAGGATGTCATCGCAAATAGCGCTGCAGGGGTCACCTGCCTTGGGGAGCTGCAGGCCACCACAGCTAACCTGGTGGCAGAGGTTCAGACCCTTACTGGGGCAGTCCAGACCAACACGGCTGCCATCCAGGAGGAGGGGAGGCAGAGGCAGCGCAACCAGCGGCACAACATCAACCGCCAGCTGAGGATGCAGGCTCAGACCAATCATTTCCTGAGCCACATTGCCTTGGCCTTGGAGGGCAGGCTGCCAGGAGTGAGCCACCTCCGGATGTCCCACCCCCCCCACCCGAGGCTCCCCCCAGGCAGCTGAGGAGCCAGAGAGGTGCAACCAGGCACAGCCCCCGTCAGGCCAAATAAATGCCGTTTATTTTTTATTGTGCTCAGAATATGTTTTTTTTTTGTGCTCAGGATATGAGTTTTTGGATTTGATTTATGCTCAGGTCATGAGCCTTTTTTTTTTTACTGCACACGGTCAGTAGTGCAGGCTACAGTGTGACTGGTGTGTGAATGTGGGAGTGACACTCCTGTTAGTAAGGGGTGTCACCCTGGGTCATCAGGGAGAAGTTATCCCCACGACCGTGTGAATGTGGTATGAATGGACAGTGACATAATTGGGGCCTTGGCGCAGCGTTGCTGCTCCCAAGTCCTGCATGATGGACTTGAGCTAATCCACTGTGAACTGGATGTGGTGTGTGTGAGCTAGGGACCACAGTGGTGTGCATGCGTGCATTGTCCGTGTGCCATGATGAATGTGTGTATTTAAGGTCCAAAGATGCCTACTGTGAGGCATCTCCTGACTGCTCTTCCCTCAGCAGACGGGGTAGCCTCAGTTAGGGGGGGATTGTGTGGTTCAGGGGTCAGGTCATCACGTATGTCAATCTCCAGACCCTTTCTCATGGCGTAGTTGTGCAGAATGCAACATGCACCGATGATCTGGCACACAAAGTTTGGGGAATACAACAGGGTCCCCCGGACTTATCCAGGCATCGGAAACGGGACTTCAGGAGGCCAAATGTGTGTTCCACCACTGCACGGGTACGTATGTGTGCAGCATTGTAGTTTCTCTCTCCTCTGGTTTGGGGATTCCGGTATGGAGTCAGGAGATGGGGCCCAAGTGCATATGCAGAGTCACCTGAAAGGGAAAAGACAGGAGGATGTTAGTCGTGCATGTGCCCCTCGTGATGTCTGCATAATGGGGTTGGACAGTCATGCCTGACTCCCATGTCATTCACCAACCAGCCAGCTGTCCCCGTACACATTCTGTTCAAATTCTGTTGGGATGTTGCTTTGACGGTATATGTAGCTGCCGTGGCTGGACCCTGGGTGTTTGGCACGGACATGCCATATGAGGCATTGGGCATCGGCAATCACCTGCACGTTGATGGAATGCCACTGCTTCCGATTGCGGTATATGTGCTCTGTGGCACGGAGGGG
The DNA here is from genome assembly GCF_905171775.1 of Rana temporaria. Lineage (NCBI taxonomy): Eukaryota > Metazoa > Chordata > Amphibia > Anura > Ranidae > Rana > Rana temporaria. Next base: position 130,395,705 of record NC_053496.1, read on the forward strand.
GGGGGCGTTGTGCCACATGTGTGCAATCAATGGCCCCCACGGTGCGTGGGAATCCTGCAATCATGAAGAAATCCTGCATTGCCTTCTGCCGAAGATGCTCATGGGTGGGTCTGATGAAGTGGTGGGACATGCGTTTGAGGATTGCGGGGACAACCTGGTGCACACATCTGCTCATGGTGGATTGTGACATCCCAGCCACAACTCCACTTGTACGCTGAAAAGATCCACTGGCGAGGAAATGCAGTTTTGCCAGTACCTTGACCAGTGGCTGCACTGCTTGTGAGCGGTATGTCTTGCTGGTGATGTCATCATGCAGGGTTGTGGCTAATTCCAGGATGGCATCAGGGCTGAATCAGAAGATGCGATACACCTCTGAATCACCCATGCCAAAGACGTTCATGTGCATGCGGTATATCCTCTCCCGTGCCCTCCTACGAGTCGGTGGATCCATTAGTAGTGCTAGGACCACGGCTGCCCCTGGCATGTTGGCACACAGATGTGTTGTCCTGCAAGTGGGGTCGCTCAGCTTGCTCAGCTCGTCCGTAACGGTGCTGCTGTAGCTGCTCTCCAGCTGACCTGTGCACGTCTGGTGCAGAGATAAACCAGCTTTTTGATGGAATAACTTTAGGCCGAAGACGTATGAATTACGCGCACCGCGCGTAGCCTGCGTCGGGCGCACGTACATGCGTGAATCGCCGTATGTCCCTCATTTGCATATTTGAATAGGAAATCAATGTGAGCGCCAGATGCATCGAGCGTAAATATGCGCCCACGACAATCCGGCGTAGGAAAGTTACGTCAGTCGGAGGAAGCCTATTTTCAGGCGTATTTCGTTCTGTGGGTATGGCGCAGAGATACGACAGCGCATATTTACACTTACGCCGCGTATCTGTAGTCTAAGGCCCAGATTCTCATACATTAGCGCTGCTCCTGGGCAGCGTAATGTATGAGCTCTACGTTACACTGCCGCAGGTCTACAGGTTTAAATCCTGATTCTCAGAACACTTACCTGTAAACTTGCGGCGGTGTAGCGTTAGATTGCTCGGCGCAAGCCCGCCCAATTCAAATGGGGCGGGCACCATTTAAATTAGGCGCGCTCCCGCGCCGAGCGTACTGCGCATGCTCCGTCGGGTAAATTACCCGACGTGCATTGCGCTAAATGACGTCGCCCCGACGTCATTTGCCTAGATGTATACGTAAATGGCGTCCAGCGCCATTCACGGACGTCTTACGCAAACGACGTAATTTTTATTCAATTCAACGCGGGAACGACGGCCATAGTTAACATTGGTTGCGCCTGCTAATTAGCAGGGGCAACCTTACGCGTCGGGTACGCTACGCAAACGACGTTAATTCGTCGACCTCGCGTATGTTCGGGAATCGCCGTACTTACCTCATTTGCATAGACGACGGGGAAAAGCGACGATGCGACACCTAGCGGCGGGAAAAAAAATTACTTTTAAGATCTGACAGCGTAACAGCCTTACGCTTGTCAGATCTAATGGGTACCTATGCGCAACTGATTCTGAGAATCAGTCGCATAGATACCCGGGGCCAGATGAGGTGTTACGACGGCGCTAATGGTGTTGCGCCGTCGTAACGCCTTTGAGAATCTGGCCCTAAGTCTTTTTGAATCTGGCTATATAACTTTTGTGCAAACCAATCATTATTTGCTTATTGCAATTTTTTTACCATATACATATTGCCTAAACTTATGAGGATTGTTTTGGGGGATATTTATTAAAGCAAAAATTCAAAAGTATCGTTTTTCTTTTTTTTTTAATTGTCACTTTTTTGTTTATAGTGCAAAATAAAAAAATGCAGAGGTGATAATATACCACTAAAAGAAAGCTCTATTTGTGGGGAAAAAAGGAAGTGCATTTTGTTTTGGTACAGCATCGCAATCATCAGTTAAAATTAAGTACTGTAATGCCGTAGCACAAAAAATGGCCTGGTACTTAAGGGGAAAATCTTTGGCTCTGTAAGTGGTTAAAGAACACATCCCCTCTCATCCCTTTAGACATGCATTTCCCCTGCTGGCCACTGGGTGCTGTAGACTCAAAGATGTGTAACCTGCTGATTGGTTACTGCAATATGCACATCAAAAGGGATGCTGGGAATGTGATCTTTCAACAATTCTCAAAAACAAAAAATTTTGATGGCAGAGAAAGCTAATAGTTGTGAGAGGTAGGCAACAACAGTATGGATCAGAAGGAGAGGGAATTTATTGATGATCAAAATAGATCAGACAGGTAATGAAAATGGGCTCAAGATTGTTGCTGCAGCTTCAAAACAGTATTGTGGAGCGTCACGTTTGCCGAGCATTGAGGGTTATCAATTTAAACAAGGAAAAGGACTTGTAACATTTGTGGGATTTCAAGGTAGGGATGGAGTTCAGGCCCTGGCATCCAATGTATGATTTCAGATCACCTGTATACTGTAAATAACTAAACAGAATCCAAAGCAGCCCCCTACGCTCAGCACAGCAGATGTGTATTTTTACATGTCAGCCGGAAGCAAAAGCATTAAAATCTACTGACCTTTCTGAAATTCAAGCTTTTTTGCTGGATCGTGTGCTCTACAACCAGATGTTATACACAAGTTATCATTACAGATTGATAATAATGTGCTTTTTACAGTTGAAGTGTCTTAATAACCCAGAATTATTTAAAATGTGCTCAGGAAAACTGCAGAACTTCAAGTCAATTATTTCACATGCAGTCCATTATGCATGCACAAAAAGAATTTATAAATGACAGACAAATAGGAGCTGACAACTATTTGGAGAAAATAATCAACCAACAAAGAGGTTTAAGTGTAAAAAAGTACTATGAAAAGAAAACATTTAGTACCCACAGAAAAAGGTTCTTTACTTATCCATATGCATAATGGTATAGTAGTGGACATTATCAAATTAAATATTGAAATGAATAGGAGACTTGGGTTGTGGACAACTATTTAAATAAATACATAGGGCCGGATTCACAGACGACTTACGCCGACGTATCTATTGATACGCGGCGTAAGTTCTGTGATGCGCCGTCGTGTCTATGCGCCGTATTCAGGGAACAAGATACGCCTGAATTTTGCCAAGATACGACCAACGTAAGTCTCCTACGCCGTCGTATCTTGGGTGCATATTTACGCTGGATGCTAGGGGCGCTTCCGTTGATTTACGCATCAAATATGTAAATGAGCTACATACGCCGATTCACGAATGTACTTGCGCCCGTCGCAGTAAGCTACGCCATTTACGTAAGGCGTACGTCCGGTGTAAAGTTACCCCTGCTATATGAGGCGCAGCCAGTGCTAAGGTATGGACTACGGAACAGCCGTCGTATTTTACGTCGTTTACGTAAGTCGTACGTGAATGGGACTGGACGTAGGTTACGTTCACGTCGTTGCCATTGAGCCGTCGTATCTTAGGGCGTAAATTCGACGTGATTCTGAGCATGCGCCGTTCGTACATCGCTTCATTTACATGAGGTCACGATTCATTTCAATACAACACGCCCACTACCAGCCTACTTTGAATTAGGCGGGCTTACGCTGGCCCATTTACGCTACGCCGCCGTAACTTAGGGAGCATGGCCGGGATTCAGAGAGATTGGCGCATCTTTAGATAGGCATAGCGCATATCATATGCGCTACGCCCACGTAACTTGGAGAGGCTTGTACTGTATTCACAAAGCACTTGCTCCCTTTCTTGCGCCGGCGTAAGGTAAATTGGCAGACGTAAGCCCGCCTAATTCAAATTAGCACGGCGTGGCCAAACAAACAGCGCAAGCGCGTGCATGCCCAGATTCACGTCAAATTTACTCCCTAAAATATGCCGGGTCCATTCATGCGACGTGAATGTAACCTACGCCCAGCCCCATTCACGTACGACTTACGTAAATGACGTAAAATACGACAGCTGTTCCGACGTTTCGGACGTCCATACCTTAACATGACTTACCCCTGCTTTATGAGGGGTAAACTTACGCGGGACGTACGCCTTACGTAAACGGCGTAGCTTACTGTGACAGGTGCAAGTACTTTCGTGAATCGGTGTATCTAGCAAAATTCAGGCGTATCTTGTTTCCTGAATACAGCGCATAGATACAACGGCGCATCCTTGAACTTACGCCGCGTATCAGCAGATACGTCGGCGTAAGTTCTTTCTGAATCCCGGCCCAAGTTCTTTGTGAATACTGTACTTGCCTCTGCGTAAATGGACCGGCGTAAGCGCATGTATTTCAAAGTAGGCTGTAGGGGGCGTGTTGTATTTAAATGAGGCTTGACCCCATGTAGATGCATGGCCGAACGAACGGTGCATGCGCGCGCATGCTCAGTATCACGTCGTATTTACACCCAAAGATACATCGGCTCAATGCCTGTGACGTGAACATAATTTACGCACAGCCCTATTCGCATAAGACTTACGCAAACAACGTAAAAAGATAGGCCTGTTCCGACGTCCATACCTTGCATGGGATGCGCCACCTAGGGAGCAACTTTATCTTTACGCCGGCGTATCTCTAACGTAAATGGCGAAACTAATTGCGACGGAGCTAATCACATGGTACAAATGGGCTGTGATTGACCCAGTCTGTACCATGTGATCACACTGACAAATCACAGCTAGCAACACAATTGTATACAATGGATGGATTGAAGAAAGGATGTTGAGACTTGTAGTTTATTCACACACAGAGCTGTGTGAAAGAATAAAACACCCGTGTGAGTGAAGCTTCACCCCGTAGTGCTGTCACAGGGGGGGAGGGGGGGGGGGGTGACTGCATCATTGGGAACATGTTACCAACCTGTTTTTAGGGTTGAACATGTAACGTATTCCCAAGTCTCACTGTATGTGTCAATGGTCACAGTGGCGGGCTCGAAAGTGATCATGCATGAGTGCCTCCATGGGAAGCGGCTTCCCATGGGGGCACTGGACAGGGAAAGGAGGGGCCAGGAGCACTGATGGGAAACCTGAGAAGAGGAGGTTTGCAGCAAATCCATTGCACAGAGCAGGTAAGTATAGACATGTGTTTTTTTTTTATTCTACTCTTACTTTGCTTGTTTTTTTACTTCTACCTTTAATTGCTTTAAAGGAGTTCTCTAAGCTAAAACTTTTAACCCCCGCTGTGCCCGGGCTGTAAAACTATACAAAATAAACTTTCACTTACCTGCCTACGATCCCCCGTTGTTCCGATATCGCCGCCCGTGCTCCGGTCCCTGTCAGCTTCCTCTTCCTGCGGGTCGGTGACTCACAGTGCGCTCAGCCTATCAGCGGCCGCGACGGGACATTGCTGCGGCCGCTGATAGGCTGAGCGCACTGTGAGTCACCGACCCGCAGGAAGTGGAACAGACCGGGACCGGAGAACGGGACGGCGATATCGGAACAACGGGGGATTGTAGGCAGGTAAGTGAAAGTTTATTTTGTATAGTTTTACAGCCCGGGCACAGCGGGGGTTAAAAGTTTTAGCTTAGAGAACTCCTTTAAGGTTTCTCTACTTCATCTTCTATTTACTAATACAGTTTACTAATACTAATTTACTAGGACATTAAATGAGTATGTACTGCAGTACGCTCATATAGTTTTATATAATGTAAAGTCCATCAGTTTTGGGATAGAAAATGAAATGCAACATAGTAGATAAATTGATGCAAAAAGTGCCTAGACATATAGGGCCGGATTCAGATAGATTCATGTAGCTGTAACTTTGGGCGCAAGTTCTGTATTCAGAAAGAACTTGCGCCCTTAGTTACGGCGGCGTAACGTATGTGTGGCGGCGTAAGCCCGCCTAATTCAAATGGGGATGTTGGGGGCGTGTTTTATTTAAATTTGACTTGACCCCGCGTTTTTGACGTATTGTTTGAACGGCGCATGCGCCGTCCGTAAAATATCCCAGTGTGCATTGCTCCAAATTACGCTGCAAGGACGTATTGGATTCGATGTGAATGTAAATGACGTAAAGCCGTATTCGCGAACGACTTACGCAAACAACGTAAAAATTTAAAAACTCATATAGCAGGGGTAACTATACGCCGAAAAAAGCCGAATGTAAACGACGTAAAAAAAATGCGCCGGCGGGACGTATGTTTCTGAATCGCCGTGTCTACCTAATTAGCATATTCCTTGCATAAACATACGGAAGCGCCACCTAGTGGCCAGCCTGAAATTGAAGCCTAAGATACGACGGTGTAAGACACTTACACCTGTCGGATCTTAGGGATATCTATGCGTAACTGATTCTCTGAATCGGGCGCATAGATACGACCTCCCGCACTCAGAGATATGACGGCGTATCAGGAGATACGCCGTCGTATCTTGTTTCTGAATCTGGCCCATAGTATAGTGCAATTATTCTTCCCTCCCCCACCACTCTGTTCAGTTGCTGAGTGAAGAAAATACAAAGTTCTTGTGAATATGGAGGATCACATGAATCATTTACCTTACCTTCATGATTGACCTGCTGCTAGATGTACTCCTCAGTGTTGCCAACCTACCAGATTGAAATTTTATGGACAGAAGACCCAAAATTAACTGGCATTCCCAAAAGTTACACAATTACAGTTTTAAGTGCATATTTTAGTATTTAGGCTGAAAACAAGTACAATATCCAATTAGCAATGTGATTTAAGGTAGATATCAAGGCAATAATAATTATTATTATTTTATTAGCTATGGCACAGGACTCAGGAGGGGAAGAACCTAGAATGGGCAGACACACATACATAAAATTGACTCTCACAGTGATGCTAACAACAGTGTGCAGCAGCACAGATGATGATGACACCTTACCAACATGACACACCCCCTCTTGAGTCACAGTGATCTCCACACCAGCTGGTCCCTTTAGTCCACTCCAAACAGCACTTAGAGTCCCCCTCCCAGCTTGTCTTGCTCCCATCCTGAGGCCCGCACATGAGGCTCTAGCCACACCGCTTGGCTCCCTTGCACCATGATATCACATGACATGCTTAAGCACCGCCTCTGCCAGACCTGCCCCCACCCACGCTGCCTGAACACACTGTAGAAGGCACTCTGATGGTATTGTCCAGCTCTGGATTTTCAGTTCTCGAGCTGAGCATCACAGCAATTTTTTTGCTGTTAACTATGTCCTATCACTGGCATTTACTGGCAGGAGAAAAGTACCTGTTCTTTTACCAGCTGTCAGTAAAAATACTGACAGTGGGCAACACTGACAGCTCAGTGCTGTCACATGAGGAAAGAGAGAGTGTTTTTAGCCTTGTGTAAGGATCTTGGAGATTAACAGGGCTTCCTTTCATTGCTAACAAGAGTAGTGGTGGAGTGAATTATATGTTGCTGGGGAGGGGCCATTAAAGCGGAGCCCTGCTGTATTTTTTTTTAAAAGCCAGCAGCTACAAATACTGCAGCTGCTGACTTTTAATATAAGGACACTTACCTGTCCTGGAGTCCAGGGACGTCTGCAGTAGAAGACGAGCAATCGCTCATCTATCTGCTGCCCCCACCACCATCCTCGGTGAGGGAATCAGGAAGTAAAGCGCTCCGGCTTCACTGCCCGATTCCCTATGGCGCATGTGCGAGTGGCGCAGCGCCATCCTCACTGGTCCCCGTTGTGTTCTGGAAGCCGAGTGTTTACCAGAACACAGCGGGTAGGAAGTGACGCACTACCCGCAGAGTCCCTGCAGTGAGGACTCCTGGAAGTGGGTGCAAATATCTGTCTTTGACAGGTATCTGCACCCCCTCCCCCTAAAAGGTGTCAAATGTGGCACTGGAGGGGGGGAGGGTTCCGATGAGCGGAAGTTCCACTTTAGGGTGGAGCTCCGCTTTAAAGTAAACGTGTTGCTTTGTCCTCAGTTGACAAGGAACTGTTTTGCTTTGCATCTGTTAAGGTCACTTTGCAGTAAAGCAAAAAAGCTTAGAAACCTCTGTTGTGTATTTATGTGCTTTCACTAAACAAATGCTGTACATACACAAAATTACTATTATAGGAATACAGTACAAGACTGACAGATATTACAAAATATGTCTACAACATGCACAAACTATCCATCCTTCCTAACAAATATGCATGTGCAATGTATGCAATAAGTAAACTAAAAATCTACTTACCTTGGGCCTTCCTTTGATGGATTTTCCTTATCTGCAAACAATTATTTGTCTACCAAAACATGGGTTGTTCAAGTTCTTTTTTCCTTCCCCTACTATCTTTACAAACCAGTTCAGCAGTTTTTTTAGCATATCAAAAGGGGAATCTTAGCTTATAAATAATAAATAGTGTCTTAAATGTAACAATTCACTTATCTATGCTATAAGAAAATCACCAAAATAGCCATAGCAACACAGGAACAGGTTTAGTTAAGAACTTCTACATATCTAGCTAGTCTATTCTACAACCTACATGCATACTCTGTTAAACAGTAAAACAGCAGCTTAAATGCTTAAATGTGATGCAGAAACCACTGCTCTATGTCTATGATGGGACAAACAAACAAACCCTAAAGCATTTAGGGCCAGATCCACGTACATCGGCGCATATATTCATCGGGCGTAGCGTATATCTGATACACTACGCCGCCGTAACTTTTTTTTTTTAATCCTCAAAGAATGCGCCCTGTAAGTTACGGTGGCGTAGTGTATCTTTGGCGGCGTAAGGGCGCGCCATTCAAATGGATGTGATGGGGGTGTGTTTTATGTAAATACGTCTTGACCCGACGTAAATTACTTTTTTTTAACTGCGTATGCGCCGTCCGTGGGGGTATCCCAGTGCGCATGCCCGAAATGAAACTGGAACAAGCCAATGTTTACGATGGTGACGTCATTGTACGCAAAGCCCTATTCGCGAACGACTTATGCGAAAGACGTAACATTTTTAAAATTCGTCGCGGGAACGACGGCCATACTTAACATAGGATACGCCTCATATAGCAGGGGTAATTATACGCCGGAAAAAGTCGAACGCAAACGACGTAAAAAAATTCGCTGGCCGAACGTACATTCGTGGATCGCCGTATCTAGCTAATTTGCATACTCGACGCGGAATTCGACTAAAACGCCACCTAGCGGCCATCGTTAATATACACCTACGATCCGACGGCGTACTAAGACGTACGCCTGTCGGATCGATCCCTCATTCCGTCGTATCTTGTTTTGTGGATACAAAACAAAGATATGATGCGGGAACTTTGAAATTACGCGGCGTATCAATAGATACGCCGGCGTAATTTGTTTGTGGATCTGGCCCTTAGTGTTTCTTGAAGACCTTGAGAGCCGGATGTTATGCCCCGTACACACGTGCAGGATTTCTGACGGGAAAAGTTCCCTTCGGAAATCCCAAGGGGAAACTGAGAACCTGCTTGGTCGGTCTTTCCCCCTACACACAGCCAGCTTTCCCGACAAGAAAACTGCATTGAAGCTTTGGCAGGGAATCCCGACCGTGTGTATGCTCCATCGCAGTTTTTCCCATAGGAAAACTGGCGGGAAAAAAGAGAGCTGGTTCTCTTTTTTTGTCCAGCGGTTTTTGTGCAGTTTGCTGTCGAAAAAACTTTGAGGAGCTTACACATGGCCGGGATTCCCAGCCAAAAGCTCTCCTTTCAGTTTTCCCGTCGGGAAAACCAGCCGTGTGTACAAGGCTTTAAAGCCAAACCCACAAAGCTGCATGTGAATGGTTCTCCTTTTTCTTGGTTTTCTTAGTTTGAGATTGTAGAGGTATGCTAAACTTCTCAGGTTAGATGAAGTACACTTTAAGGTGTTAAGATTAATGGATATTAATATGAAAGGCGCATGCTCCTGATTTTCTTGCTTTACATAGGAGAGAACATTTTAAAAAATGATTCTGCTACTACAATCTCTATATCAGTGCTTTTGCATCTAAAATATCTCAATCAGGGTATAGTATCTATTGGACTTATTTTATTGCTATTAAATGCTTGTGAACAATATTAAATTACTTTGGCAAGTATTAAACTATGTATTTAAAAATAATTTATAGGGAACAGATGTATATTAATGTGAATTAGAAAGGAGCTGCTAATTCAAATTACACTGTGCTTACTAATGGTATTTTTAAGTTATTTTAAAATATAACTTCTGATATGGGAGCTGTAATTAGTTTTAGTCTTCTATTCTAATATAATTCTTCATTAAAGCCTGCTTATTGCAGTAGAATGGATTAGTACTATAAATTAATATGAAAAATTAAAATTTACTTTTCAAGTGCCAAATCGTTTCAAATACCTTATGCAAAGTCATGAAGTGTCAATATACATGACATGGTGCACTGAAGGTCAGAGCATTCATTCTTTTAATAGGTTTTTACTCGAAAATTCATGATTGTTTTGTTTAAATTTAATGAGAATAAACCCAGATACTTGTGTGGACCAGAAGCTGCCTCCAGAGGACACTAAGGCCTCGTACAGACGAGGGGTTATCCGCTGGAAACGGTCCGCCGGACCGTTTTTCCAGCGGACATTCCTCCTCCGGATTTTGATCCGATGGCTTGTACACACCATCGGATCAAAATCCGTGCGGAAAACATCCGCGGTCACGTGTCGCGGCGACGATGACGCAGCAACGTGCGCGACGCTGGAAGGTAAACACTTCCACGCATGCGTCAAATCATTACGACGCATGTGAGGGATGGGAGCGGACGGACTGATCCGGTGAGTCTGTACAGACGACCGGATCAGTCCGCTGGACTGGATCCCAGCGGATAGATTTTGTAGCATGCTACAAAATTTTTATCCGCTGGGAATCCGTCGGCTGGATTTTTATCCGCCGGGAAATGTCCGCTCGGACGTACAGGATCTATCTGCTGGAACTGATCCGCGGATCAATCCCAGTGGATAGATCCGGTCGTCTGTACGAGGCCTTAGACACTACACACTGGCTGCATACATTGGGAAAAAGGGTTTGGGGTGACCCTGCAGAATAAACATCATATGTTGTCTGCTTCAGTTGATATTTCAGGAAAAAAGAAAACAAACGCGCTGTCTTAAAATAAAAAACAAAAGCAGCCGGCACAACAAAATATCAATCTGTGAAATAAACAAAGTAAAAATGGTATAGTGCAGAGTAGGGCTCCTGCTGTTCAGACAAAATCTGATAGCGGAGATTCACTAAAGTGCAAAAAAAAACATATGGAAAATTAATCTAATAATGACACCCAATGTGACTGATACGTGATAAACAATAACACATTTACATGAAACAAAGTGCATGTGCATAATTATATAGCCCATAAAGTGATTCCAGTGGATAAAGTGACTTTCCAGGGTGAGTACAGTAGTTGTAAACCAGTTTTTCTGTAGATATTCCACCACCAATAGAAAAAGAGGCTTACCAGACATGTTGAACCCAACTAGGTATACGCTCAATGAGCCAACATAGCTGTTGGTGTAGCACAACCAGGAAAGAGAAGTATGTCAGCATACACAGCTTCCAATGTGGACATATGAAGCAGAGGTTACATAGTTAGTCAGGTTGAAAAAAGACACAAGTCCATCCAGTTCAACCATAAAAAATGTTTTAAAAAAAAAATCGTAGCATCCCATATACCCAATTCTATACCCACAGTTGATCCAGAGGAAGAAAAAAAACTAGCAAAGCATGCTCCAATTTGCTACAACAGGGGAAGAAATTCCTTCCTGATCTACCGAGAGGCAATCGGATTTTCCCTGGATCAATTTTACCTATAAATGTTAGTACCCAGTTATATTGTGTGCATTTAGGAAAGTAATCAAGACCTTTCTTAAAGCAATCTACTGAGCTGGACAGAACCACCTCTGGAGAGAGTCTATTTCACATTTTCACAGCTCTTATGCCGCGTACACACGATCATTTTTCGAGTTGTAAAAAACAACGTTTTTCAGGCACTAGAAAAAACAAAGTTTTTTTTCAACTTCATCATTAAAACGGCCTTGCCTACACACGATCGCTAAAAAAAAAAAATGCTCTAGCAAAGCGCGGTGATGTACAACACGTACAATGGCACTATAAAGGGGAAGTTCCATTCGGATGACGCCACCTTTTGGGTTGCTTTAGCTGATTTTGTGTTAGTAAAAGACGATTTGCGCTTTTCTGTCTGTTACAGCGTGATGAATGTGCTTACTGCATTATGAACGGTAGTTTTACCAGAACCAGCGCTCCCGTCTCATAACTTGCTTCTGAGCATGCGTGGATTTTTCACGTCGTTAAAGCCCACACATGATAATTTTTTACAACCCGAAAAACGACAACGTTTAAAACGTTGTGAAAAAATAGAGCATGTTAGAAAAAAAATTTGCCCGTTTTTCAGAACCCGAAAAATGCTCTGAAGCCCACACATAAGCAATAACACATTTACATGAAACAAAGGTGCATGTGTATAATTATATAGTCCATAAAGTGATTCCAGTGGATAAAGTGACTTTCCAAGGTGAGTAGTTGTAAACCAGTTTGTCTGTAGATATTCCACCACCAATAGAAAAAAAGGCTTACTAGACACGTTGAACCCAACTAGGCATGCGCCCAATGAGTCAACAGAGCTGTTGGTGTAGCACACCCAGGGAAGAGAAGTATGTCAGCATATAGGGATGAGCCGAACACCCCCCTGTTTGGTTCTCACCAGAACCTTCGAACGGTCCGAACGTTCGCGCGATCATTTAGAACCCTATTGACGTCAATGGGATTCGAACGTTCGAATTAAAAAGTGCTAATTTTAAAGCCTAATATGCAAGTTATTGTTGGAAAACGGGTTTGGGGACCCGGGGTCTTGCCCCAGGGAACATGTATCAATGGAAAAAAAAGTTTTAAAAACTTTGTTTTTTCTGGAGCAGAAATTTTAATGATGCTTAAAGTGAAAAAAAAAGAAAAATTCCTTTAAATATCGTACCTGCTAGGTGTCTATAGTAGTGGCACATGTTTAGAACTGTCCCTGCACAAAATGAGATTACTATAAGAAAAAAGTAATTTAAGACTGCTTGCGGCTTTAATGTAATGTTTGGTCCGTGCAATATGGATGTAAATCACTGAGAAAAATAGCATGGGTTTCCCCGCCCCCCTCCCCCCAGGTCATTACAAGCCCCTTTGGCCCTATATACTTTGAACAGCAGTATACAGGCGGTGCAAACAAGACAGGGACTGTAGGTTTGTTGTTAAGTAGAATCTGTTTGTAATTTTCAACTGGTACTTCTTTAAAGTGTAGCTTCAGCCATAAAAACATTTTTTAAGCTTTTCTGAAAACATAGAGAAGGGTTATCACCCCTGTAACATTTGTTTTGCTGTCTGTGTGCATCTGTTCAGAAGATTGCACCTCACTTTCTGTCCCAATGACAAAGGATTTTTTGACATTTTTTTTTTGTGTGTGAAACAAGGATTGTGGTAAAGCATCAGTGGACAGGAGACACATTTTACAGAAGAGAATTTCCCTTCCTAGGGGTAGATTTCCTCTCACTTCCTGTCATCTCCTTCCGTTTGCAAGTAGGAGTCGTTTGTAAGTTGGATGTTTGAAAGTAGGGGCCTGCCTTAAATACTCTGCATAAATTTGGGCCCTAGGTGTTGGTGTTGCCACAACACTGTAAGCCCTCACAGTTAGTCTTGGTGGGCGCTGGAATGCCCTGCTGTGAAATATTAGATCAAGAATTGTAATTACATGCCCCTGTTAAATTACATGCCCCTGGTGCTCGTGCCACAACACTGCAACCCCTCACAGATACTCTAGTTGGAGCGCAGCAATGAGCCCGCTGCAAAGTATTGCATTACAAATTGTAATTACACGCCCCTTTTAAACAGGGGCAGAAAAATTGGGCCTTAGGCACTGGTGCTGGTGCCACAACACTGCAACCCCTCACAGACACTCTAGTTGGAGCGCAGGAATGAGCCCGCTGCAAAGTATTGCATCAAAAATTGTAATTACACGCCACTGTTAAACAGGGGCAGAAAAACTGGCCCCAGAACCAACAATGTTCTTACAAGCTATCAGCAAGTTCATTGAGGAGGAAAAGGATATTCACTCAGCATAACAGGATAGTCACTCAGCATCAGCATAGGCAGTCTTGAAGGGATCTGACATTTCAAAAAAAATTATTCAGTTACATCAGCATCAGGTGCTTGGTAGCTGGTGGTGATCCAAGCCTGATTCATTTTTATGAAGGTCAATCGATCTCTATAGGACTGATCTCTAACCAGCGCCGCAACACACTACACAAAGCCGCCCTGCAGGCAGCCTTTTATAGTGTGGGGCGTGTACTAAAGCCCTGAGCCATAATTGGCCAAAGCCACCCTTGCTTTGGCCAATTACAACTCTCTGTACTGACGGCGCTGTGATTGGCCAAGTATGCGGTTCATAGTGCATGCTTGGCCAATCAACAGCCAGCAATGCCGCAGTGAATTATGGGCCATGACGCATCACTCAAATTTGGCGCGTACGGCCCGTAACGTTCGTCTTTTGACGAACGATCGAACATACGATGTTCGAATCGAACATGGGTTCGACTCGAACACGAAGCTCATCCCTAACCATTTAGGCGTGTCATTTACGTGAGGTCACAATTCATTACCATACAACACGCCCACTACAGCCTACTTTGAATTACGCGCGCTAACGCCGGCCCATTTACACTACACCACGGTAACTTAGGACGCAAGTTCTTTGTGAATACTGCACTTGCCTCTCTAACTTACGGCGGCGTAGTGTATATGAGATGCGCTACGCCCGCCTAAAGTTAGGCACATCTACGTGAATCTGGCTAATTGAATTTACCTTGTGTGAAATGGGAGGGAGAGTCTGAGCTTAGAGCTTTATAAAAATCCCCAAACAACTTGGACATGTTACGAGAGCAATAAGTGGGGGTACCATTCGACTGCATAAAGTGATCGCGTATAGATAAATATGGACAAGGTTTGAGTCTATTTACTAGCTATCTATGTGGTTTATACTCATAGAACTTTTTTTAGAGCACAACAATGATTTAGAGATCTTTTTTAAGTCTAGGGACTTAATACGATTCCAGGAAAGAGACCACAACTCCGTTCCACCATGGATGAATAGCGTAGGCACGTCTTAGCAGCTCGTAACTGGGAAATGAGCTCAGCTTTCAGTTTGACAGCATCTCATTTTAAGTGAAAGCCCACCGAGATGCACTCACCCAAGAAAAAAGCCTTATGAGCTTCCCACAAGGTCACCTCTGACTCTGATCCCTCATTTATTTGAAAAAATTCAGGCAGTTTTTGTTGAAGAAGTTTCCGTTTCAGGATTTCTTAGCAGGGATTCATTGAGATGCCAATTACATGTTTTTGGCATCAGAGCAGATAGAATAATATCTCGGTTAATAGATGCATGATCCGACCATGTGATAGGATTTATCTCTGAATAGACTACATAGGTAGTAGGCAGCATCGGTGCAGTCTCAAAGAAGTGGTCTAACCTAGAGTATAATTTGTGAGGTGGGGAGCAAAATATATATTGTTTGTAGGTAGGGTGCTTTACTCTCCATTTGTCATAAAGGTTGTAAGATCAAACCAATTTGCGAAAGGAGGTGGATAGCTTTTGAGCTTGCATCAGTGGGGTAGTTTGAAACAAGGCAAATCTGTCTTTGGTCGGGGACATACACATATTAAAATGGCCTCCTACAACCATAAAAGGCTGTGAGCTAGTCTGAAGTTTCTCAAAAAATTGTGAGAAAACCAATCTGTCCCGAATTAGGGGCATATATGTTTGCCAGAGTAAAGGACATATTCAGATGGGTACATTTCAGGAGAACTAACCGACCATGGACCATGAAGAAAGTATTTAAATGAGGTTTGAGCATTTAATAAAATTGCTACTCTGGCCTTCCCGGAGGGATCAGTTGCGACAAAAGTAGTAGGGAAGTGCTTGGAGGCAAACTTGAAAAAGCCCCTAGGTCGGAAATAAGTCTCCTGAACCATAATTACAACTGCCTCACAGGCCTTGAATTCCTTCAAAGCTATCCATTGTTTTTAATGGAATTCAAGCCATTCACGTTACAGGAAAGATCTTTAAGAGCCATTATAAAGTATAATATGTTTCAATGTTGGCTGGTAATGCTGTAGGTAGATAGACTCAGATATATGGTGCATTAAACATAAAATACAGTGAAGCTGGTTTGTTGAAATGATGCAACAGAAAGTGCATCAGGTAACCCAGAAGAGGTAAAAAAAAAAAAAGACCTGCTAAAAAAGTAACAAAGGATATAACAAGAAATATACATAAAATAATGAAAAAGTTAATAGTAACATTGAGAGGAAAAAAAACATTGTAGAAGGCCTGAAGGAAAGTAAACATCTTCAGGGCAGACTAGGATAATGGTGAGGTGCATGGCTTTCTGCAAGATCCAACGGTAGGGTCCGCTACTAGGTAGCACGTAACTGGATCAAATAGGAATTAACCAGAAAACAGTAGGGCTAGTTTCACGTAGCTGTTACGGTGGCGTATCTCCAGATACGCCGCCGTAATTTCAAATCTGCGCCGGCGTATCGTTACGCCGATTCTCAAAGGCAGATACGCTCAAAAAATAGGCTTCCTCCGCCGACGTAACTTGAATACGGCGGCGTATAATTGTGTGCAATTCTACACTGACCGATAGGGGCGCTTCCGTTGTTTTCCGCGTAGAATATGCAAATGACCTAGATACGCCGATTCACAAACCTACGTACGCCCGGCGCAATTTATTTACGTCGTTTACATTAGGCTTTTTCGACGTAAGGTTGCTCCTGCTATTAGGTGGCGCAGCCAATGTTAAGTATGAACGTCGTTCCTGCTTCGAAATTTGAATTTTTTACGTTGTTTGCGTAAGTCGTTCGCGAATAGGGCTGGACGTAATTTACGCTCACGTCGAAAGCAATGATGATTTGCGGCGGAATTTCGAGCATGCGCACTGGGATTCTTTCACGAACGGCGCATGCGTCGTTCGTAAAAAACGTAAAATACACGGGGTCAACCTTAATTTAAATAAAACACGCCCCCCTCATCATCTTTTAAATTACCCGCGCTTACGCCGGCCCCATTTACGCTACGCCGCCGTAAGTTAGGAAGCAAGTGCTTTGTGAATACAGCACTTGCCTCTCAAACTTACGGCGGCGCAGCGTAAATACGATACGCTGCGCCGCCGTAAGAAGGGGCGCAGCTACATGAATCTAGCCCAGAGTATTTCAGGATCTTATGGCTATAAATGTAAGATTCACGTACTGGAGTCCCAGACACAGAAGAATCAGATGTAGTTTGTATGTGGAGAAGTAGAAGGGTATATCCCGTTGTGGTATTGTAGATGCTTTCCATTATTTACAATGTACTGGGGCCAAGATCTTGGCTGGTGTTAGGAGTCACTTTGCAATTGCAATAGGAAGCTGAACGTTCTCCTCAGGGATAGGCAGAAGGCCCAGGTTGCAGATGAATGCCTCGCTTTCATGCAGATCTTTTAGTGAGATACTGGCAAAGCTCTTTATCATTAATTGTGCAATTACCCCAACCTCTTTAGTCACATCATGAGTCAAATCCTGAAGCAGGGTTTGTAGATTTATGTCCAGCACAGTAACAGTCACCATTGCTGTAGATTCTTTGGGCCGGGAATGCTGGGGCACATGGTCCAACTGCAGCATACCTTCAGCCATTCGAGGGAGTTTGACGGGGTCCGGCAGATTCGACATATTACTTGAGTCCAGGGATTGCAGCCTAAGGAGATATCGCTCCATGTGCTGACCAGGCCGGAATGGAGGTGGCAGGATAAAACTACGTTAGTTGTTCTTCTGGTCTTTGATTTTGGAGTGGTCGGCACTTCTAGTTGCGATTGGTGCTGCTCCTGGGGCAGTGAGTGGCTGTGTTGTGTTACAGGAGCCGCAGCCTGAAACTCAGCTTTCACACGCCCGCCATCTTACAAGGCGCGCATGCGCCTCCAGCACCTATTTTTTAAACATGGAAAATTTCATAGGAGATATCGCTCCATGTGTTGACTAGGCCGGAATGGAGGTGGCAGGATAAAACCACTGTAGTTGTTCTTCTGGTCTTTGATTTTGGAGTGGTCGGCACTTCTAGCTGCGATTGGTGCTGCTCCTGGAGCAGTGGGTGGCTGTGTTGTGTTACAGGAGCCGCAGACCGAAACTCAGCTCTCACGCGCCTGCCATCTTACAAGGCGCGCATGCGCCTCCAGCACCTATTTTTTAAACATGGAAAATTTCATAGGAGATATCGCTCCATGTGCTGACTAGGCCGGAATGGAGGTGGCAGGATAAAACCACTGTAGTTGTTCTTCTGGTCTTTGATTTTGGAGTGGTCGGCACTTCTAGCTGTGATTGGTGCTGCTCCTGGGGCAGTGGGTGGCTGTGTTGTGTTACAGGAGCTGCAGACCGAAACGCAGCTTTCATGCGCCCGCCATCTTACAAGGCGCGCATGCGCCCCCAGCACCTATTTTTTAAACATGTGAAATTTCATAACGGTGCTTAAACCCTTTTATCCAATGAATTTATCCATGAACTTACCACAGCCAGGTGAGTAGGGTTATGGGAACATACACTAATGCCACTTGAAGGGTAAAAATATCTGGAAGCCCCCTTATTAAAAAGGAGGTTTTATATCTGGAAGCCCCCTCACAAATTTCCTCATCCTTTTTTGGGGGACTGGATGTGTTGCAAAAAGGCCCTTGTCCCCCAACATGGAGAGAAAGCTCTCAATAAGGAAATTGGTTGATTTTTTAGGGGGAACTCCATGCTATTTAAATAACTAGCGTAGGTGAGGCTCCCCTTACAATTATAACCAGATATTTATATAGCCATGCAGCCTGGTCCAGGAAAGTGTGTATTTTCAAGATACCTTGTAATATTTTGTAATGTCTAAAGGACCCCTTCTTCCCATGTGGTTCCCAAAAATGATGTTGGGATCCGTAAGAGAAACGTATCGTAATCTGAAATCCCTGTATTATAATAAAGGGCCTCCCTCCCAGATAAATTAGATCAAGAGTACATTAGTGCTCCTTACTACTCATTCACTCCAAAAAGTTAAAAATAAATAAATACACCAACACTTTGAAAAAGTCCATCAGCAAGTGAAGGAAAATCTGTAACAGGGATGAAGACAGCAATATTTATCTGACAGGGGTTCTAGTCTTCCTCTACTCTACTAAAGAAAAAAAATATTTCTGTTTTGTTGATGGTGAGATTTTTTTTTTTACTTCCTACCTTGTGAACATTGGCAGCAAGGCAGGAAGTGGAGTAAAATCTTGAATAGTGGTATAGCAGTAAAACCCTACAGTGACCTAACATTCCCCAATTCATAACCAAGAAACCAAGCTTAACATAGACTTTAAGTTGGTTTGCTGAAAAATATACTATAAAATAATTTGTTAAAATAAAAAAAAAGCTTGCAGTGTGTTTCTTCCATCAAAAAATTTAAAGTAAAACAAGAATTTTTTTTTTTCCATTGTGAAGAGGTTAGTGCAATTCTAAAAATGGATTAAGCTGTTCCAGCTCCAATTTTGGTAATTGTTAATGGACGCAAATGAAGAAACTACTAAAAGAGCAAGTTATAGATTCCTGAATAATACAAAAGAATGTGCAAGCTTTCAGCTGTGAATGGCTAATTACTAACATGGGAAAATTAAGCATCTCCATTCATGACCCTTTCAGAGCCAAATAAAAGCGTACAGCTATTAGGCAAATTAAACCAGTTAGTGCTTTTCTAAGACATACCGTAAATGTCTTAAATTGTGACCCTGCTCTTCAGTGTTAGAATGTTCTGAAGGAACAGAGGCGTAAATGAAAATTAGTTTAACATACTTTTAAGCCACTAAGTTGACTTATTTTATCAACATTTATGCATTTTGAACTTGCCTTACAAAGAAGTGTATATATTAGCTTTCCCTAACCTTTTTAGCATAGAGCAACCCTTGAAACAATGTTTAGGTCTTAGGGAACCCATGTTATTAATTATATCATTATATTATATATAGCTCACAGAACATTGGCATTGAGCTATAAAAAAGGCATATAGGTGTAATGCTTACAGTATCCCTGAAGGAGCCGCCAGTGATGATAGGTCCTCTCTTCTGCCATGTCTAGTTAAACTGCTCAGTCTCTACTGACACACTTGGTTATAGACTAAAGCAGTCTACACAGACAGGTGGTGGCTAGTGATGAGCTCTGGCGTGTTCGCACAGTCCACGTGCAGAGCCCGTCAGGAAGTCTGCGCGGTGCTGCACTAACCACAGGCAGGGAGATATTTCCCGATCTCTGCAGCCAAGCATTGGGAATATGTCTCCCTGCCTGTGATTAGCGCAGCGCCATATAGACTTCCTGGCGGGCTCTGCACGTGGTCTGTGCGAACACGCCGGAGCTCATCCCTAGTGGTGGCTAACTTGCCTGTGTCATTGTGGGTCATTCTGCAACAACTGCTGCAGTGAGCTTGTTTCCCTCTAGTGTTCAGCATGGACACTGTGTCATCATTTCCTGAATGCAGAGAGAGAGAGACCACTACTGAAAACAGGGGATCGTGGTATATGTGGTGTGGAGAGCCAGTATATGCATAAGAGCCAGTGTTGCTGCAGACTACAAGTTCCAGCCGACTGGGAGAGAGAGAGGAATGCTGGGTGAGGACATAAATAGCCTAGTCTGGACAGGAGCTCTTCCTCTTGCGACCATGGCCTTCAGCTGAGAGCAGGGACCTGGCCACTTTGGAGAATGTGAGTGGGCACCGTAGCCTGGACAGCGTGGGGAAACTCCAGCAAGTGGGCGTTAAACCTGCAGGCAGGTCCACCATTACCAGCTCCCTGTCGGCCAACTGACTGTTAAGGGTCACTCTCATCATCACCAGTACAGACCTAGGGCCAGATTCACGTAGCTCAGCGGATCTATAGATCCGCTCGATCTACGTGAATTAAGATCCGCTCCCGCAAGTTTAGGAGCCAAGTGGCTAATTCACAAACATCTTACCTCCAAACTTGCGACGGCGGATCCTAAATCCCCCAGCGGAATTCAAATTCCGCGGCTAGGGGAGTGTCATATTTAAATCAGGCGCGTTCCCGCGCCGATTTAAATGCGCAGGCGCCGTCCGTGAAATTTCCCGGCGTGCATTGCTCCCACTGATGTCGCTAGGACGTCAGTGGTTGCGACCCTTACGTAAACGACGTCCGTCCGTATTCGAGAACGACTTACGCAAACGACGTTAAAAAATTTAAATTTGACGCGTGAACGTCGGCTATACTTAACATTGGCTGCGCCTGATAAAAGAAAGGGTAAGTATACGACGGAAAACCGCTACGGAAACGGCGTAAGAACACTGAGACGGGTCCGCGTACCTTCGTGAATTTGCGTATCTCGCTGATTTACATATTATTTATTGTAAATCAGCGGGAACGCCCCCGGCACCATTTTTAAATTGAAAAAAAGATCCGACAGTGTAACACATTGTAACACTGTCGGATCTAGCCCTATCTATGCGTATCTGATTCTATGAATCAGGCGCATAGATAGGACCAGTTTACGTCAGAGATACGATGGTGTATCTGTAGATACACCGTCGTATCTCTTTGTGAATCTGGCCCCTAGCTTACAAATTGTTGTATTATAATTGTGCCACACAGTTTCTTGGCCTGTGGCATCAGGATTTTAAGGGAGCAGGCTGACACAAAAAAAGTGTATTCTCTTCCCTTTTATACCCGGGGTCACAAGTTCTTTCAGGACCTACTGGTTACTACTATTTGACTTATTGTGATCTTTATGTGCATTGCATATCCTTTGTTTGCTTGCTAAGATGAAAATGTAAAACTGAAACATATCTGCCTTGGTAATTCTTGTTCTTATCTGCCTTAAAAATCTTAAGTAAAATACCATATTTTTCGCTCCATAAGACACACTTTTCCCCCCAAAAAATGCCTGTGCATTTTATGAAGCAAATACTGACCAGGACCCCCCCCCCCCCCCCACCACCACTGCCACCGCCACCGCCAACATGTTAGAATACCGGGCGGCCGCCTCCCGCGGTCACCTTGTACTCAGCCTTACCTGTCACAGACAGAAGACAGAGAAGGCCAAATGGAGTGCGGCCGAGGCACAGGCTCGGGCTGCTCTGTCGGATGTGATGACATCCTCACCAGGCACAGGTAAGGCTGCATTGTATGGCACAGTTTAGGTTGCATTCTATGGCACAGGTCAGGCTGCATTGTATGGCACAAGTCAGGCTGCATTGTATGGCACAGGTCAGGTTGCATTTATATGGCACATGTCAGGTTGCATTTATATGGCACTGGCCAGGCTGTATTTCATAGGCACTGGTAAATATTGTTGTACACCATTTGGTTCAGAATATTTTTTTCTTGTTCTCCTCCTCTAAAACCTAGATGCGTTTTATGGTCAGGTGCATCTTATGGAGCGAAAAATACAGCACTTGTTTACTTTGCTACAGTCTGGTGTCTGTGTAACTGCATTATTACTTTGAATTGAAGGGTTAGTGATCGAAAGTCCTCCTAAATATACGGCACCTGATCCCTGGTTAGGTTAAATAGAGGGATTGGGAGGGTTTGGGATTATCGCGGTGCCAATTATAGAAACCAGACATATTATTATATCAAAAATAGAAAATAAATACATTTTTTTTCTATTTTTGATATAATAATATGTCTGGTTTCTATAATTGGCACCGCGATAATCCCCAACCCTCCCAATCCCTCTATTCATTACTTTGAATTATGTCTGAACCCAGGGTGTCAGAGGTGTTGGGTGGCTTGCAAGGTCAGGGCAACATTTGGGGGCAGTCATCTTCCAGTGACCCTTATGGGGTGGTGCTACATAAAGGTTACCAGTCTACCACTCTTTATAATACATAGGAATAACGCCACAAACAGCTTGGCAGTAAATAAATGTAATATATTAATGCAATTCAATGTAATACTGTATAAATCAACAAACAGGTAAATTCACAGTCATAAGAGCACTATGATAGGGAAATAGGCACAAATTACTAACTAGCATTTGAAGAAACTATAACAATGTTAACTTGAATCTTAACCAGATAATTTGACCAATTCAGAGGATTAGACAAAGGTCCTGATGTTCATCGTGTACCTACAACCCCACTAACAAGTAGGTGTATACATTCTTAAGCCTCGTACACACGATCAGTCCATCCGATGAAAACGGTCTGAAGGACAGTTGTCCTAGGTTAACCGATGAAGCTGACTGATGGTCCGTCGTGCGTACACACCATAGGTTAAATAACCAATCGTGTCAGAACGCGGTGACGTAAAACACAACGATGTGCTAAAAAAAAGAGTTCAATGCTTCCAAGCATGCGTCGACTTGATTCTGAGCATGCGCGGGTTTTTAACCAATGGTTTTGCATACTAACGATCATTTTTGACCTATCGGTTACCATCCATAGGTTAAATTTTAAAGAAAGTTGCCATTTTTTTAACCTAAGGTTAAATAACCTATGGGGCCTACACACTCCTTCAGACCGTTTTCATCAGTTTAACCTATCGTGTGTACGAGGCCTAAGTGTCGGGGTACCCCTGGAGGTCAGGGCCGGCGCTAGCCAGGGCCGGCGCTAGCAATAGGCGGATCAGGCGGCTGCCTAGGGTGCCAGGGTAGGGGGGTGGCAAAATCCAGATCCCCAGCCACTCGCTGGGGATTCGGATTATTAAAGAACCTCCAGGACTGACTTTTTAAATACATGCTGCCTTATGGCGCCAGCCGCCAGGCTAGCTGCACCTGTGAAGACATCCAGGACCACTCTGCAGTGCTGCCCTAGCAATAAGAAGATGAGGGGAGAGAGCCAAGACAAGGAGCAGCCAACCGGAAGTGCTCAATGGAACCGGCTGGGGTGGATGAGATGAAAGCCCTGCATACGGGCTTGCCGTGATATCCACTCCCCCTCCTCCTGGTCGCTCGGGGATCTGTTGTGAGAGGACAGGCAGGCAGCATCAGCACCGCTCTCATAGAGTAAAGCCATCACCCGCCGCTGACTATAGTATAGGTATAGTGGAAGCATAGGCAGCACGCTTGGTGCTGAAGCCTGCGGTCACATGAAATACAAAATGTACTCTGCTGTCAAGTTTATAATGCACTGCACTGTATACAGAGGGGGGACAGATATATGTGGGGGGGCAGACGTGCAGGGGGTACAGATGTGTGTGGGAGGCGTTACAGATGTGGATCAGATATATGTGTGTGGGGGGATAGACGTGCAGGGGGTGCAGAGAGGAAATGATAGGTGTGTGGTGCATTTAGAGGTGCGGAGGGGGGGGGGTGCAGAGGGGAACAGAGGTGCAGAGGGGAACAGAGGTGTGGAGGGGGGAAGCAGAGGTGCGAAGATGGTACAGATATATGTGTGTGTGGGGGGGGTGAAAAGACATGCAGGGGGGGGAGAGGGGGAACAGGTGGGGAGGGGGGACAGATGTGCAGGGAGTACAGAGAGGAAATGATATGTGTGTGTGGGGGGCATGCAGAGGTTCAGGGGGGAACAGAATACGGAGGGGGGGTGCATAGTTGCGGAGGGGGGTGCAGAGGGGAACAGAGGTGCAGAGGGGGGGTGCAGAGGGGCGGGGTGCAGAGGGGAACAGAGGTGTGGAAGGGGGTGCAGAGGGGAACAGAGGTTCGGAGGGGGGTGCAGAGGGGAACAGAGTTACGGAGGGGGGTGCAGAGGGGAATAGATGTGCAGTGGGGAACAGAGGTGTGGAAGGGGGTGCAGAGGGGAACAGAGGTGCAGAGGGGAACAGAGGTGCAGAGGGGGTGCAGAGGGGGGGTGCAGTGGGGAACAGAGGTGCGGAGGGGAACAGAGGTGTGGAAGGGGATGCAGAGGGGAACAGAGGTGTGGAAGGGGGTGCAGGGGGGGTGCGGAGGGGAACAGAGGTGCAGAGGGGAACAGAGGTGCGGAGGGGAACAGAGGTGTGGAAGGGGGTGCAGAGGGGGGGTGCGGAAGGGAACAGAGGTGCGGAGGGGAACAGAGGTGTGGAAGGTGGTGCGGAGGGGAACAGACGTGCAGAGGGGAACAGAGGTGCGGAGAGGAACAGAGGTGCGGAGGGGAACAGAGGTGTGGAGGGGGGTACAGAGGGGAACAGAGGTGCGAAGGGGGGGTGCAGAGGGGAACAGAGGTGCGGAGGGGGTGCAGAGGGGAACAGAGGTGCAGAGGGGGGTTGCAAAGGGGAACAGAGGTCCGGAGGGGGGGTGCAGAGGGGAACAGGCATTTAGGGTGATCCGAAGTGTGAAGGTGGAAGAATTGTGGTAATCTGAGACCTGAAAATCCAGGAATTGGGGCGATCTGAGGTGTGAAGGTTCAAGTCCACCTTTGTAAAAAAATAAATGCAGATATTTTTGCAGGTTCAAAAATTTGCATTTATTATTATTTTTAGTAGGAGCCTGTAAAACATTGTCAGCGTATCTGTCTGCTCGTACAGACAGGCAATTACTGTACACAGTTTGTCTGTATACTGTCCTAGCCTGTGGACCATGGCTGGTGTGAGGAAGTGAGCCGTTGCCATCCACTATTTGTCTTCGGGCCGGGTCCAGAGGCACAGGTGCAGGCCTGTGGACCACGGCTGAAGAAATAGGTGAAGAGGCACCACAAAAATCTCAGTGAGGGGCGGAGCCTATGGGGGGGCGGCAAAATGAGGTTTCGCCTAGGGTGTCAAAAATTCTTGCACCAGCCCTGCTGGAGGTCATAGAAAATACCTGGTGGCTAGTATTTAATGTTGGCCGGCTTTTGTGTAGCCTTTCTTTAGGTGGTGCACTGTCCCTTTAGGCATATTAACAGATAACAGAGGCTACACTGCTAAGTTGAGTAGTCTCCATTTGGGCTAACAGAGTGTGGCGGGTGTTTAGGACATGTAATTCAGCTCACCATGTCTTAAAAAGGTGGCTTATCAGGTCCCAATGACTTTGCGATCAGCAACTCCCAGTGATCGGGTCAGTTTCTTATCTCAGACCTTGAAGATGCAGCAATTATCTCTTTCAACTGAGTCTCTGAAGGAAGCTCCAGCATTCTCGGGTTCAGGGTCATCCCCTCTCCTTGACTGTGAGGAACAGGCACAGCAATGGGTTCTCTAATGCTCCAGTGCCTCAGGTGTGAGTCACGGACCCTGGCCGCAGGTCTGTCCTGTTGCTGTCTTTTCAGGGCTGCTGCAATCAAGAGCAATTTGCCTGGGAAAATTGTGAAACTCTCCTTCTTCAGGAGCAGGGACTGGTGGGAATTGAAGTATACAGCAGGCACAGCATGTTAGCCTCTATTGACAAGCATTGTGCAGTGCCCCTTTGAGAACCATAATTCCCAGTACCCTTGGAACCTGCACAACAGTCCTTTCTATAATTCCTATTGCCCCTACCATCCCACCCTCTGATTGGGTCCGGTTTTGCACTACAGCAGGGAAAGGGAAAAGCAAAGAGCAAGCATGGATTTTACACTGCCTGCTCTTTAACACAGATCCCGGTGAGGGGCAGCAGGGGAAAGAGCCCATGCAGACTCAACCTTGTCTGCAGCAAAGATCTTGGTGTATTTAATGTACCAGCATGGAGGAAAGATGAGGTATCCACACACAAAGCTGGCACATAAGGCACATTGGCAAGAGGGCCTGCCCGATGTGGCGGGGGGAGGGGGGAGAGCTAGAAGACTCATAGCCAGCAGCAGCTGGCTACACAGGCATAAATAAAAGAGTAAGGAATGTGGTGTACTGGGGGTATTTGACACTCAGGGATGCTCTATATAATAATTCATTCTCTGTTATTAAAGGAGAGTTCCAGCCTGAGCTTTTTAGGCTGGGTTTCTCCTCGGTCACAGGAGTGCAATTTGTTTTGCACTCCTGTGACCCGTTTTCAGCAGAGATCGGTCTGAATCCACTCTCCACTGACACCACTGCCATCTTTGTCTGCAGCAAAGATCTTGGTGTATTTAATGTACCAGCATGGAGGAAAGATGAGGTATCCACACACAAAGCTGGCACATAAGGCACATTGGCAAGAGGGCCTGCCCGATGTGGCGGGGGGAGGGGGGAGAGCTAGAAGACTCATAGCCAGCAGCAGCTGGCTACACAGGCATAAATAAAAGAGTAAGGAATGTGGTGTACTGGGGGTATTTGACACTCAGGGATGCTCTATATAATAATTCATTCTCTGTTATTAAAGGAGAGTTCCAGCCTGAGCTTTTTAGGCTGGGTTTCTCCTCGGTCACAGGAGTGCAATTTGTTTTGCACTCCTGTGACCCGTTTTCAGCAGAGATCGGTCTGAATCCACTCTCCACTGACACCACTGCCATCAGTCGGGGCAGCGCGTCATCACAACTTCCAAGTCAGGATCCGCCAGCTGCCCTGATTGATGAGAGTCTCAGCGAGCCACTAAGATGGCCACTCCCCGCCACTGCTCAGCACTCCAATAGGCTCTGAAAAGTTGAGCAGAAGCTATGCTGACTGACAGTCAGTATCGCTTTGCTTGGGGAGATGTGAGAACCGAGCCATTGGCGGTGTTCAGTGGCTCGGTTCTCAGTGCAGAGACGCCAGGGGACAGATGCAGCATCGGTCTGATGCTTCATCCATCAAGGTAAGTATTACTAGGGAAAAAAAAAACATACTTAATTTTTAAGTTAAACAAATAAAGTACAGAAAATGAACATAGCATCATGAAAATTGTTGTGTTCTTATACATTGGTGGTCAGTAGAAAAGTGCCCGCCCCCCATACATTCA
Organism: Rana temporaria; assembly: GCF_905171775.1. NCBI lineage: Eukaryota > Metazoa > Chordata > Amphibia > Anura > Ranidae > Rana > Rana temporaria. Next base: position 130,423,327 of record NC_053496.1, read on the forward strand.
TAGTCAGTGCAGTTTCCCTTATATTGGTGGTCGTTATAGTGACCCCTTATATTGGTGGTGACTGTAAATGCTCTGTTACATTAGTAGAAATTTGGAACTCCCTACTAGACATGTGCAATTTGTTTCAGTCTGAATGTAAATTTGGACAATTTTTTGGTTAATAAGAGATTCAGATGTATCCGAATCTCCAAAAAAAATAGTAGCAAATGTTGTTGAAATTAGTTTCCTTTTTTTCATTTTCTAAGGAATTCCAAATTTTCGGAACGATTCAAATTCGGATTGGTCAAAAAATTATTGACTGATTCTGTGTAAAAATAGCTGGTTGTTAGGGGTGGGCCAGGAAGCCGGATGTCACGGCCTTAACAACTGATAACTCATCCGCTGTCAACGGGCTTGCCTGCTGAGAGCTGAAATGTAAACAAAAGAATGCCGGCAATAGAAATATCAGAAAAAGAAAACAGCATGTTGTCCCCCAACCCATACCAGGCCTTTCAGGTCTGGTATGGATTCTAAGGGAAACCCTGCGCCAAAATAAAAAAATGTTCTGGGGTCCCCCCCAAGATCCATATCAGAGCCTTATCCAAGCATGCAGATTAGGAAGGGGGGGGTGAGCGCGCGCCCCCTTCCTGAACCATACCAGGCCATATGCCAACAACACGGGGGTGCTTTGGGGCAGGGGGGTACTATGTACCCCATACTCATTTACATGGGGGGCAGGGATCTGTTTTTTTTCTGACTTTTCTATTGCCGGCATTCTTGTTCACATTTCAGCTCTCAGCGGGAAATCCTCTGACAGCTGATGAGTCATTGGCCTTAACCAGTTATTCTTGAATCAGATCTAAATTCAAATTGTTACGGAAATGTTGAATTCTTAAGAAAATTAATAAACAAAATTAAATGTAATGAAACAAATCAACAAAATGAAATTAGTAACATAATAAATCTATCCAAAATGATACAAAACAAATGTTTCCATTTTGCACATGTCTATTTCCTATCCCAATCTGTCCGACTATCTCCTACTCTCTCCAATTTAAGGCGATCCCTGAAAAAAATTTTCTTCAGAGAAGCCTATTGTGCTTAACAACTGTACTTTTTTTTTTCTCTATCAGCTCATCCCACACAGTTATTACCTTTTGTATCACTTGACCCTCCCTTTTAGATTGTAAGCTCTAATGAGCATGGCCCTCCTATTCCTCCTGTATTGATTATATTGTAACTGTACTAGAAAACACAAGTTATTATATATATATGAATGAAATGGTTAATAATATGAGCAGCCAGCACAAAAAGTTTGTGGGAAACCAAACATAGATAGCAATAACAATGCAGCGCTTATATTAAATGGAGACACAGAGTGAATAGTGTGCTAATTGAATCTAAATATAAATTCCATATATCAAAGATTCCAAACTTTTACAGTGATCCAAAACAATAAGTGTTGCAATGAAGACCACCACCAATAGGGAGGAAACACACTGACCCTTACCCTGAAGAACCCAGATAAAGTAGTCAAAACAGCTTTGTTTATGATATATGGGCATGAAACTCCTCCAAATCCACTGAGTGACTGAGATCAGCAAAATAGAGTCTCCTTTCCAGATGTTAATCAAATCTCACATAGATGTAAAACATAAATATTGCAAAATATTACTGTTAAGGTTCTTTTATATAAAAAAAATTACATATAAACATCAAATATGAAATCACATGTGTGTCCACTGATAGCAATGAGGAGTAAAAAAATTACCGTTTCCAACCAGCACAATGTCCGACCGTCAAACGTGGCAATGTTGTATAGCTCAGCGCCTCTCATAATAATAGTCAGTGGTAGAAGGTCACTTAAAAAAAAAAACACACACACACATAAGTTGGACTTGATAGACTTGTGTCTTTTTTCGACCTCGCCTACTATGTAACTTGCATTGTTGGTCAGTAAAAAAGGCCCCCCAGTGATCATTGAGAAGAACACCTATTACACTGATGGTCTATGGGAAGAATGATCTCCTAAAGGCCCCGTACACACGACCGTTTTTCTCGGCAGAATTCAGCAAGAAACTCGATGGGAGATGTATTCTGCCGAGAAAACCGGTCGTGTGTACACTTTCCGCAGAGGAAACCGACGAGGACCTCGTCGGGCCAAAAAGAGAACATGTTCTCTATTTCCTCGTTGGGCAATGGGAAAATTTGGCTCGCCAAGATCCTCGGCGGCTTCACAAGAAACTCGACGAGCAAAACGATGTGTTTTGCCCGTCGAGTTTCTCGGACGTGTGTACGGGGCCTTACAGATAGTTTAAAAAGTTGTGTAATGCTAGCCATACACTATACGAAAAATCATCCAAAATTCGGTCATTTAGACAGTTTGTTCATTTTTCCAACAGTTAATCCAAAATCGATAATCGTTGGGACGATTTTGAGCCGAAGAAAAGACAAGTTTGAAAATGTTTTGCCTAATGAACGATAAATTGAAAGGCTAATGTGTTTCCCGTAAAAACTGTCTGCACTAGGTATATGTAAAAAAAAGAACAAAAAATGTATTTATTTATGTCCACTAAACTATTTATCAGTCATTACATGATGGCACTATCGTTTGCACTCACGGCCAAATGTTCGTTTTTCGAAAATGGGTTTGACCGATTTTTTGTATAGTGTATGGCCATCATAAGTTAGTGGCTAAACTGCTCAAGGGGTTCTTAGCAGCTTCTGGAGGAGCCCTTGGTCAGAAAGGCTGGTGTATGAGCTTTCATCAAATACAATTTTCCAGTGTAATTGCTGGCAATAACTAGTCCCTCTGCACTGCAAACTAAAAGCAAATTAACAGTATCGACTGAGAAATGACTATACGTTCACAGGGGCTGTAAAACCAAGCTGCTCCCATTTTAACAGCCTCTAACAAGCACAATTGTTTTACTGTTATGTGTCACATTTTGGGTGAAACCAGGATGACTCTCAATTATCTTTTCATTATACATTTTTGTACTTGGAGATAACCTGTGGTACTGTTCATTGTCTTGATTAATTCTGCTTGGAACATAACATTTATACATTTTCTTTTAAGCAGACAGGTTTAAAAAACATAGGATCTTTTCACTTTAAAAGTGAATTCACACAGAAATAATAGTTTTTCTACAGCTACTGCCTTTTTGCAGCTTTGATTATTAGTTGGCATTATTTTACATGCATACAGCACTTACTGTATAGTTGAACTATCTCAATAGCTTTCCAGTGGAAGCATGTTTAAGGGGAAATATAGCTTTTCATTGCATCTGTTTAAGAATATTAGGACTTGATGGAGAAAAACCTCTCAAAAAATGACGGATCTCTATTTAAAGGTGATGAACTAGAGCAGGCCTGGACATATTTACCTGAAATCTAAGCTAATGCCGCGTACACACCATCACTTTATGTGATGAAAAAAAATGACGTTTTTAAAAACGTCACTTTAATTGACTGTGTGTGGGGGAAAACGTAGTTTTATGTCTTGTAAAAAACGACCAAAAAAAATTGAAGCATGCTTCAATTTTATGTGTCGTTTTTCAAAAGTGCACTTTTTACTTCACAGAAATTGACCGTGTGTAGCAAAAAACGTCGTTTTCTAAGACGTTTTTTCATCCACGCATGCCCAGAAGCTACTTATGAAGCAAGCTTCAGTGGTAAAACGTGGTGGAACGTAACCTCACTTTGCAAGATCATTGTGAGAAAACGATGGTGTGTAGGCAACTTCGTCTTTGAAAATTGAAGTTTCAAAAACGTCATTTTTTACTTCACAGAAAGTGTCGTTTTTTTTCATCACATAAAGTGATGGTGTATACGCGGCATAAGAGTCAGTTCTTGATAAAGTGGGGAATTTCGGGTCAGGTATTAATTTGGAGGGGAGCCCCAGGCCAAATAAAAATAAAACATGTGGAATTCCCCCAAAATCTAAACCAAACCCTTTTCTGGGCAAGCAGTCTGGAAGCTCAGGTAAAAGGGGAAATGAGCGAGCCCCCCTCCTAAACCATACCAGACCCCTACCCATTCACCAAAAAAGTGTCAAAAAGTAAAAAAACACACACAGTTTTTGAAAATTGTGTCCCTCGATGTAAATACATTGTCAATCATGCTGCACGCCACCCTAAAAAAAACAATAAAAAAAATAAACCACTGCAGGCTCTACCATTTGACAGTTCTTATATAGGTAAGGGGCAGGGCCACCTGGCTACATCACCCGGTGGCACTTCTCTTTGTTGGGACGTTGCCGACCCAGCATGTACCAGTCCGTGATGTCAGAAGGGGCGGTGCCACCAGGTGACGTAGCCAGGTGGCCCCTTTCCTATATAAGAAATGTCAAACAAAGTAGTCTGCAGTTCTTTTTTTCAGTTTTCGGGTGTGGCGTGATTGACAATGGATTTACATTTGGGGACACCATTTTTAATTTATTTTTTATAAAGGAATTGTCAAAAACTTTTGTGTGTGTGTTTTTATTACTTTTTGACACTTTTCTATCTCAAAAAGTTGGGAGGTATGCATAAAGTATGATGTGCATTGGTCATTGTCTTTAATATTCATTCAAGTCAAGTGTATGTGACATAAAACATAACAATTAACATGCAAGTATCAGCAGTATGTAATGTTCACCAAAGTGTAAAGAGTGCAAAGTCAGCAGTATGTTGGTCAGTAGGTGGAAAAACTGTTCGGTGCAGGGGTTAGAAAAATTACTATTTTTATAGTGAATGAGAGAAAAAATTTGGATATTATAGCTTTTTGCATTAGCGTTAATGCACGTTTAGCTGTGGGGAATACCACACCAATTTTTTTTTTAAATGGTGTGGGGTTCCTCCCAAATCCATGCCAGACCCTTATCTGAGCATGCAGCCCAGCCCAGCAGGTCAGGAAAGGGGGGGACGAGCAATTCCCCCCTCCTGGACAATACCAGGCCACATGCCCTCAACATGAGGGGTAGGTACTTTGGGGCAGGGAGGCCGCCCATGTGAATGAGTATGAGGCACATTGTGCCCCTACCCATTCACCCTAAAAAAGGCAGTGTAGTGTAAATAAAAACAAGAGACGTTTTTTAACATATCCTTTATTTAAAATCTTCTTGCGGTGTTCTTCCTCTGGCCCTTGCCCTCCATTGCCTGTGCCCAGACTCATGACTGGTCTGTAAGTATGAGTGGGGGATTTACCTTTGTACTATTTTTCTTTATAATCTTTATCCTACCTAATACCTGCCCTTAATACTTTTATAGACATCTATAGACAATACACAATGGGCCAGATTCACAGTTATCTGCGGCGGCGTAACGTATCCCCTTTACGTTACACCGCCGCAAGTTTTCAGTGCAAGTGTAAACTTACGGCGGTGTAACGTAAAGCCGTCCGGCGCAAGCCCGTCTAATTCAAATGGGGCGTGTACCATTTAAATTAGGCGCGTTCCCGCGCCAAACGTTCTGCGCATGCTCTGTTAGGAAATTTCCCGACGTGCTTTGCGCGAAATTACGGCGCCCCGACGTATTGTTTGAACAGCGACGTGCGTTACGTCGTTTCATATTCCCGGACGTCTTACGCAAAAAAAAAAATTGACATTCGACGCCGGAACGACGGCCATACTTTAACATGGCTGTTCTAAAGATAAGCCATGAAAAAGCAGGCCTAAGTTTGCGACGGGAAAAACCGACTAGCGACGACGTAAGAGATTGCGACGAACGCGCGTATCTTCGTGGATCGCCGTAATCAGCTAATTTGCATACCCGACGCTGGAAAACGACGCAAACTCCACCCAGCGGCCGCCGGAAAATTACACCTAGGATCCGAAGGCGTACGAAGCCGTACGCCTGTCGGATCTTAGCCAAAAGCCGTTGTATCTTTTTTGTGAATTACAAATAAAGATACGACGCGGCAAATTTGAAAATACGCCGGAGTATCAGTAGCTACTCCGGCGTATTTCCTCTGTGAATCTGGCCCAATATACCTATTACTGTGAAGACACATATCAATGAGTCTGGCGATTTCATGATGTTATTACTGTAATACCAATATGTTGCTATGTCAATATGCTATCATGTTTTATGTTATGGAATTAAAGTTTCCATATTTTTTTACTGTATTATATTGTATGTATTTTGTCATGATGCAATATAAATGGTCAAAATCATGGTTTATCCACACCATACATCATTGTGCTGTGCTACCTGCCTGGCTGCATGATTCAAATAAAGTCCCAAACCTTGGGCCAGATTCCCGAAAATTTGCGGCCGTGTAACGCAACCCGTTTACGTTACACCGCCGCAAGTTTTCAGTGTAAGTGCCTGATCCTCAAAGCACTTACCTGGAAACTTGCGGCGGTGTAGCGTAAAGTCGTCCGGCGCAAGCCCGCCCAATTCAAATGGGGCGGGTACCATTTAAAACGACGGGCATACTTTAACATGGTGGAGTAATTTTACACCATGTTAAAGCACACCTAACTTTGCGACAGGAAAAAAAGACTTGCGCCGACGTAACGACGGGAAAAACCTTCTTGAATGAATGAATGAATGAATGAAAAACTTATAAAGCGCGGCGCATGCGAACTGAATCGCTTCTTGGATCGCCGTAACTGCTAATTTGCATACCCGACGCTGGAATACGACGCGAACTCCCCCCAGCGGCGGCCGAAGTATTGCATCCTAAGATCCGACGGTGTAAGTCAATTACACCTGTCGGATCTTAGGGCTATCTATGCGGAACTGATTCTATGAATCAGCCGCATAGATACGACAGGACATACGACGGTGTATCAGGAATCTGGCCCCTTGTTCTCAATTACCTGTATAGCCAAACTGTTTGAGTATCTTTATTAGGATTTACTACATATAAAAGTTCAGCCTGCATATTATTATTAGCTAGAGTTTTTTCACATTGCCTAATTGTTTTTTTTTTTTTTTTTTTTATATCTGCGCAATGAGGAAACCACAAAGATATGCTTTCAGTGCATCCCAATAAGTTAAAGGTGAGAATTTATAAATTCTCTGGAAGGCAATAAAGTCTAACTTAATTTCTTCTGTGGGAAAAAGTGACATCCAATATGGATTCACCTTCTATAACTTACACCCATATTGATCCTAAAAGAAAATTGTAAAACCAGGGGGGAATGGTCTGATACACCTCTGGCCTCATATTTAATTTCAGAGAGAAATGGTAATAAAGAATGAGGTTGGAACGTTTTAGATTTTGAACTTCACTAATTTTACTGCCGTTTACCACTTACTTTGGACTTTGGAGCACTTTGGTGTTAACCTTTCATGATTATAAGATTACATTTTTATAGTCTCTTTTTCATTTGATGTATATATTTAGCACTAAACTTTTTTGTTTTCTTTGTTTCGTACCTGCGGGACTAATCTAGTTCTGTTGTGGTTGGCTGCCATTTATATGCCTTTTGAGGTAGCGCGGTGAATTGTATACAATATTTTTTTGTATATTGTTTTCAATAAAGAATGAGTTCCCAAAGCCAGATCGATTTAGGTTAAAGTTTTATAAGTACTTAAAAAACATAAAATTGCTTACTTGTAGGGTTACGCTGTCTCCAAAAATCTATCAACCCCATCTTCGCTACATATCTAGAAAAAGCCGTATTCCCTGGCGTATGACAGTGGGCACTATGTACAGATAAGGAGGATGAAGGAATCTGGGAAGATAAAATGTAAACGTTTTTGGAAGGATGTTTAGGGACTACATAGTGGTTAAGCAGGACTGATTCCCCCATTCACAGGTCAGCAGGTGAGAGGGTGTGTGGGGACAGGCTGGGGAAAGAGGTGTGTCAGCAGGGGAGTGTGAGGTGGTCATGGAGGGATATCCATCAGCGGGTGGGGAAGTTACTGATATCCTTTGCAGTAGGGTCTGTCATCTGCAGGTTGTGAAATGGTCACCTGTAATATAAGTTGAAGGGAGGTGTCTAACATGGGATGTGGCTGGGGAGTGACCTGGTTGGTGGTGAGTGTAAAATGGATGTTGTGTTTCAAGTTTCTTTCACATTTGCAGTAATGCTTACTGCCCTCTGTGATATGTGGTGAATTGCTTTTCAACTAATGGTATAGAGGCAGCTGACAGGCGTTCATGAGGTGCTGCTGCCGCCTCCTTGTTTTTCTATACATTGCTGAATGGTAGTTTTACATTGTTGAACTATGCTGCTACTGTGAGTGAGTTTGGCTTGCAGTTGCAGAGTGGCCCCATTGAAATCAATAGGCGAGGTTGACAGGCAGTGCTGTCAAACTCTGCAGGCTGAGTTAAAGATGCTGCAGCTAAAGAAATGACCCCCCAAAAAAGTTGCAGCTGTGAAGTAAAGCATCACGGCTATGGCATTCGCACAGCCCTGTCTAAATGTATTTTTAAGATTTGGGTCAGGGACGTGCGGTGAGGTCAGTGGCTGCCGAGGCACTGGCTAGCCAGATACACACAGTTTACATACGCCACAATCGTTAGAGCGAGGGCAATGATTCTAGAACTAGACCTCCTCTGTAAGGCTCGATTCACACCTATGCATGTTGCTTTTGAGCGTTTTTGCGGTGCTTGGTGCGTTTTTCGTCACATGTTTTTATCGCGATTATATCGCGATTTGCGTTTTTTTTTTTTTTTTAGCCGACAATTTTTTTTACATTTCCTTTAACAACCAGCTATAAACAGGTTATAAAAAAAGCGGTACTTGCTATTTGGATGCGGGTCCATTAAATTCTATTACATGCAAAACGCTGCTTTTTGTGGGAAAAAAAGTCCCTGACCCTTTCCAAAAACGCAGAGGCACAAAAAAAGCATTGATGTGAACATGTTCCATAGGACACCACGTTAAAAAAATTTCCTGCATTTCTGCAAAATGCATCAAAAAACGCATTAGTGTCAATGGAGCCCAACTCTAAACATGTAACCTCAAACTGTAAAAAAAACAAAAGCGACGGTTATGGAGATTTTTAAGTACTGAAGTTTGGCACCATTCCACAAGTGTGCACACTTGTAAAACGTGACATGTTAGGTATCTAGTTACTCGGCGTAACAACATCTTTCATAGTATACATAAAAATCAGGCCAACTTTTTTTTTTTTACTTATTTTTTATTCATGAAGCAGTTTCTTTCCCCAAAAAACACGTTTGAAAAATTGCTGTTGCCAATAAATACTTTACCATTGGTCCATTGGTCCAAAGCTCCGAGCTGTCCATTTAGCTGAATGCCTCTGACAAGAAGTACTGTAAGGAGAGGCACTGAGAGCTCATCCTTTCAGTCAGCTGCAAACAGAGTGTGCCAGCTTGTATTTAAACTGGCCGATCTGTATGTAGCTCCTGACAGGCTGCACAAGGACCATAGATCCCAGGAGCCCCAAATTGTGACCAGTGGTGAGGTAGGTCTTCGGCTACCTACCCCCAAAATTCTATATGACCCTCGAAGCTCGATTTATTTTTTAATTTTTTTGGGCAAATGGACCTATCTTAAGGTAAGGGGCCTGGAGCTGCAGCTCTAACAGCTCCTATGTTATTTGGCCCTGCATTTATTCATAAGTCCTTCCATCTATAGTCCATATAAAAAGATTAAAGGCAACTTTGAGAACACTTCAGGGAATGCCTAGGTAATCTTCCTGTAATGTCCGATCCAAATCACATCAATCAAAATGAGGATCCGACTTAGGGCTCATGCACACTGCAGCTAAAGAAAAAGCTGCTTTTACAGGCATTTGAGCTTTTATTTCAGCTTGAAGAAGCTTGTGATTTTTTTTGTGCTCTTGTGCACATTTTTATTGAGCTGCTTTGAGCTTTTTTTTCACAAACCCTCCTTAAACCACTTCAGCCCCAGAAGGATTTGCCCCTTTAATGACCAGGCCATGCATCGCTTTAACTGACAATTGCATGGTCGTGCAATGTTATACCCAAACAAAATTGATGCCCCTTTTTTCCCACAAATAGAGCTTTCTTTTGGTGGTATTTGGGCACCTCTGCTGGTTTTATTTTTTGCATTATAAACAAAAAAAGACAGACAATTTTGAAAAAAAAATATATATTTTTTTACTTTGTTATAATACATATCCAAAAAATATGTATAAAAAAAACAAATGTATTCAAATTAGGGCAATATGTATTCTGCTACATAATTTTGGTAAAAAAACAAATCACAATTATCGTATATAGATTGGTTTGCCCAAAAGTTATCGTGTTTACAAACTATGGGAAATATTTATGGACTTTTTTTTTACTGGTAATGTCATCGATCTGCCATTTATTTTTCCATAATGTTTTTATTGAAAGTAATAAAGAACACACATATGTAGAGTGTACCAGAAATACACAATACAAGTCAAATGACAATGATCAAGGTATGATAACAATGTAACTTATAGGTTATGAACATCAAAACATAAAATGTCATTATGCTAGGGACGGAGAACTCTGTATCTGAATGGTTATAAGCCTGATGGGTTCAACATTTTTGAATGGGTTTATTAGTTTTATAACCTTGAGTGTGGAATAAGAGTTATGAAGAGACAGCTCCACCAAATGTGTAGGGGAGTTCCTTTTTCCTGTTTGCATCTCCAGCATGTGTCTGGGATGTCCGAGTTGAATTTGTGGAGATCACAGCCATTACCATCCACTTCCACGTCTAACATTGGTGAGGACAATCATGTTCCCTTGTTATCTATGTTCAGGAAGTTGGAGTCTCTTATGGCTAAAGAAATTAAATCCTACTGGTACACCCATTTCCTCTCTGAATACATCACTCTGGCCCAAATACCACGGGGCTTGAGAATTAAGAAATTCCCCTCGTCCGAATTGTTTGATGACACCTTGAAAGAGGAATGGACTAACACACTCAGCATTTGCTCCCTGAAGTTGATGGACATTCTTGTAAGATCTAACCAAAAATCAATTGATAAACTACAAATGGATATGGCTTCCCTACAGAAGGAACTCACACCCCTCCAGTCTCACACAGAGTTCTCCACCCTCGATGGAAACCTTAATAAAAGGCTTGATAAACTGGAAAAATCAGTCATAGACACCAAGAGAGGGAAAATGAACAGAGACAACACTGATTATGAGAGCGGCAGAGTGTATATGTGGAAGAAATCCTCCTTTCAGACCAACTGGCCACGAAGGAACCGCAAGAAAACAGTTGGCTTTTCTGATCCCGAGTCTGAATTCGCCTATGACACTCTGGGCACCACGGGATCCGATTCGTCACCAGAGCGTACCATTATGCCGGCCATACGTCCTTCTCAAACGGACACCCGCAATTATTCACACCCTCATGTGTCCGACAAATCGGCCAAGAAGAAAAAGCACCCTTCAAGAAAACACGAAGGGGGGGCAAGCGACACAAAAGCTCTAAAGCCCCACTACACTCTTCGAGGCCGACTGAAGGAATAGTCTCCAATGTCCTCAATCTATCTAGCAGAACTTTTACACCAGCGGAAACCATTTTACTTTCAAAGGGATTCAACTTTTGTCCCACCACTCATTTTAATCTTTTTGGAACCATATTGGATGTGAATAAACTTTCCCGGACTCTCACTCTGAAAAAACATTTTCACACATCTGCTTCTGAAAATACACCTGCTTCTGTTTCTCCTGGCAGTTTGATCCCTGGTGAGTGTGAATCTTTCCCTGTTTTATTCCCAGAGGTCTGCGCTTTACAAGACCTGATAGATTTGGCATCTGAGTCTGATCCCTCTCCCATCGATCCCACCGATCGCATTAACCATATTCCTTTTAAATTGCGTTCTGAGTTTTATCCGGTGGGATCGTGGGGAAAGGATCTGGACCTCTTTCAAAGGCTTGTGGAGAGAGATCTCACTCACCTTTCCCGGACATGCCAAAAGAAACATTTTAATAGTAATTTGTCTGGAGAGGAATTTGAAGCTTTGAAAGTTTTGGGTGATGACAAAAATATTGTTATACGTAATTCTGATAAGGGAGGCACTGTGGTCATTTTGGATGCTTGCACTTATAGTAATGAGGCCCTTAGACAGCTATCAGACACTGACACATATTTCTCCCTAAAATCAGACCAGACCATCCCCTTCACCAAGGAGCTCAATACACTCTTAGATCGGGCTGTACATACAGGTATTTTTTCCACCAAAGAACGAGATTTGTTTATTCCCACTTGCCCGGTAATGCCAATATTTCATCATTTACCCAAGATCCACAAGGGGTTCTGTCCACTCGTTGGCAGACACATTGTGGCTGGCATCGGCTCACTAAACGAGCGGCTGGGTGACTGGGTGGATAGCCAACTGCAACCCCTTGTCCTGGGTCTCCCTGGGTACCTTCGGGACACTAAGGATCTCCTTATCAAACTCCAAGATTTCACATGGACAGCCAATCATAGGTGGATTAGCTGTGATGTAACTAGTCTCTATTCATGCATCCCACACCATTTGGGCATCGAAGCGGTACACACTTTTCTTAGAGATTCAGGCAAGTTTTCTTTAGTACTACAGGAATTCATATGCCAAGCATTAGAGTACCTGCTGTCACACAACTTCTTCATGTTTGATGGGGGTTACTACCTTCAGAAATGCGGGGCCTCTATGGGGGCTAAATTCTCGCCCTCACTCGCCAGCCTATATATGGGCTGGTGGGAGAGGTCCCGCATTTTTGAATGTGGTAGCCCCCGTCGCCTGGATACCGCCTTCTATTGTCGTTACATAGATGACCTGCTGTTCATTATTAATGACAGCAGTATTGACTTACATGATTGGTTGTCCTATTTGAACGATAATTGTTTGAATCTAAAATTCACGGGTGATCTACAAAACACCTCCATTGAATATTTGGATGTGAGACTCACAGGTACCGATGGTGGCATCACCACCAATTTGTACCGCAAAAAGACTGCAGGCAATTCCTTGTTACGGGCGGACTCTGCACATCCCAATCATACCATTAATGCGGTCCCCTACGGTCAATTTTTGAGACTTAGGCGCTTGTGCAGCAATCCCCATGACTTCTCTGTGGAAGCCCAATCTATGTCCAACAGATTTTTGGAAAGGGGATACCCCATTAAAACTGTCAATAGGGCTCTGGCCAGAGCCAGCGCAATACCAAGAGATACGCTCTTGAGCAACATTTACACTAATAAGACGTTGGGCACCCCTCATTGTGATGTCCCAGTCTTTTCTACACCGTTCAGCTCAGAGTTCAATCAAATCAAATCTATTGTCAACAAATACTTACCCATACTGTACGGAGACACTGCCTACCAACACATTTTGGAAAGGGGTGTCAAAACAGTTTCCCGCCGAGCTCCCAGCCTAGGCAGCAGATTGTTCCCCAGCCTTTTTTCCAGTCAGCACACTGGTGCCAACTGGCTTCAGTTCCAGGGAACCTTTAAATGTGGCATGAATGGGTGTCGATATTGCAAATTGATTAAAACAGGGTCACTTGTTCACTCCTACTCTAGTGACAAGAGTTTCCCTATTAAACATTTTATTAATTGCAATACAAAATTTGTCATCTACGTGGTCGCGTGCAGTACCTGCAATTTACAGTATGTGGGTCGCACCACGCGCAGGTTGAAGGATAGATTGCGCGACCACCTATATGATATTTCAAAAAACCATGACACCAATGTAGCCAAACATTGGAATGCAGTGCATTCCAAGGACCTGTCCTCTCTCACCGTTCAAGGTGTGGACAAAATTCTCACGCCCATCAGAGGGGGAGACAGGTTCAAGATTCTCTGTAAAAGGGAGGTGTTCTGGATATTCTCGCTTCATACGAGAATTCCCAGAGGACTCAACTTTGAGTGGGATGTTTCCCACTATTATGATTAATCTGCCTTTTTGATTTTGGTGACTGCTTTTTTCTTACTTTCTTCTTACTTTTTTTTTTTTTTTTTTACCTCCCATTTCCCCCCCCCCCCCTATTTTTTTACCTCCCTTTTTTTATATATATATTTTTTTACCTCCCATTTCCCCCCCCTCTTTTTTTACCTCCTTTTTTTTTTTACCTCCCATTCCCCCCCCCTCTTTTTTTGACCTCCATTTTTTTTTTTCTTCCTTGTTTCACCCACCCATTTCTCATATTTTGCGATCTGGACTGGTATTTTTTTTGATGCACATCTGTGCATACCATGTGTGTTGGTATGTCTCCTCCAGCAGCACGCACATAATTATGTATGCGTGAGGTGGATAGACACCACACACATGTCTTTGATCTACCAATATACTTGTCCTATTCTTACAATTCTTACATATAATAACTGTGTGTGAACATGTTCATATGTGCACGTGCTCATCTATTTATATGATGCCTTATACATGATAAGGTCTATGTGGTCTTTACAGACACCACTAGATCTCACACACTAATTTTTCACCATCTTCGACAAGTATATATTCCCAGGTCCTCATCTCTTGATATGTCCCACTTCATTGCTTATATATATTCTCTCAGGTATACTTTGTCTCTATATGTGTCCACATAGCCCATTTTTTAAACTTTGAGGCTTTTTGCATGAACACTTATAGAGCCTGTATATTGTCCCCTAGTTTGAGGCTTCTGCTTTATTAAACCTTTTTACTTTGTTTTACCCACAAATATAAAATGATATATAAACAAGATTTAAATTTTTGAATACTCATGGCAATCCCATCAGTTTCAGGGTTTTAAGATATTTTACTCTTCCCAACAAAAACTTTTATGCATACCATACATATTCCCCGTGCCGTAACATAACAGCCTTATTGGCTTTATTTTTACTAGCTTGCACAACCGAATAATCATCTCTATTGAGATACACATAAGCATATCTGTGTGATGTTACACTGCTACAGTGATATAAATTGTTTCAAACCCTGTTACTTTTTGCTTTATTATTATTGACTTTTTACTGTGTTTTTCACTATTTCATACACAATATCACATATGTATACCACCATTGGTTGGACTCATACTTCTTATGTTCATCATCACGGTGCATTCTTTACTCCATTTTCATTATGCCTACATATTGTAGGCATCTCACTTATTAGTTCTTTCAAACGATACTGTCGGTCACTTCGAACTAACTTGTTCTTTGTTTTCCGACCATAAAACATATCACAGGACACACTTCATTCACCACATGTATATATATTTTATTTACCGGCAATCAGCCACACGCTCTGTGCTGGGAATTCTCCCGCACATATCATCGCTTTGATATTGTTCCCTCTTCTTGGAACTTTTCATTGGTTATATATACACAGACGTTTTATTTCCATTTCTCATGCCCACCGCCGTCACAGTAGTTCAGTCTTTTTTACTTCTTTTTTTCACGATGTACCCCAATGCTCATTTACTAGGTGGTCTTTATGACCACGATTACTATCACCACTGTCATTTTTTGACACGCATTGAATACAGCTATACTTTTCACATTCACTGTATCATTGCATATATTTTGACACTTCCCATGGTCTTTATGGTTTACACACATCACTGTTCATCACCTTTACTTCTGTTCATTTTACTTTACTTTATTTCTATACAGGTGTACCATATTTGACTTTTTATCTAATATGCAACCTCACTTGTAGGGTTTATTAATAGGTTTTCGGCCTTCTTGTGGTTTTGTGTGTTCATATTCACTTTTATGCCCTTCATCTATATATATATATATAATCCTTTTTTATATATTTTACATATATTGTATCTTGTTTGTTTATGAGATTTACATCTTGCACATATGTTTTGGACATTGGGTTTTCTTTTCTTTCCCTCCCCCCCTGCATGTGGTTTGCATCCAGCTAATTACTGGAGCTAATCAGAGGCTGGGTGGGACCTGGAAAGTTTACACCCTCATATGTATATATTGAGAATTTTTTATTTCATTTGTAGCTATGACTAAGCATTAGTTGTTAATGCGAAACGCGTCAACTGTCTATCCCACTGTGTGCTGTGCATTTTTTCCTTTTTACAATAAAGAGCACGTCTTTTTTCAACAAGACTTTTTGGAGTGCGGCTGTCCATCCATTCTCCCACCTGTTGAATTTGTGGATGATGGAAGGGGTGCGGTACCAACGTGATTGGACTTTGTAACCGTTTTCCTGTGTGGAGACGTTAACTGATCATTTGTGGATGTTAGAATAGACTCGCTCCCAATCCTCCTGTGATATGGATATGGAAAGGTTGTTTTCCCATGCTTTGCAGGCCTGGCCTGTGTTGGAAGGGATATCCAGGAATAAAAGAGAATGCATAGAGGAGATTGAGTGTCTTTGCAGGGTTTACTTTGAGCATAGTGTTTCAAAGGGTAATGGAGACCTTGAATTTTCTGTCCAATGAGTTTATATAGTGTACAAGTGTGTAATTCCTGGGTGAAATGTGTCATTGACCTTTGAAGGAAGTTTTTCCCAGTGTAAGAAATTATGTATCTGGACATCTTTGTGTGGTCAGGTGTCAGTTAAGAAGTTATTATGCATTCCTAGGAGAAAGTCAGGATTGAGACATAGTGTGGTAAGAGGGCTTGGTGTAGAGGATAAGAGTGTTGATTTGCAGATGTTGTGGAAGCATTTAATTGTTGGGCCTATTAAGGGGTGAACCCAAGTTTTGGGTAGTATGTGTTTTGGGTTGATCCAGGGTAGGAGGCGGAGGGAGGAGGATGTAAATGAGGCTTTGAGGTTGACCCAATCTTTGTATTTATAATGTATGTTTCAATCCAGGATTCTCGAAAGGTGGCAAGCTTTGTAGTAATGTTGGAGGTAAGAAAGCCCAATCCCACCCTTCTGTTTCGGTAGTGTTAGGCCGCATACACACGGTCGGTCCAAACCGATGAAAACGGACTGAAGGACCTTTTCATCGGTCCAAACCGATCGTGTGTGGGCCCCATCGGTCAGTTATCCTTCGGTCAAAAATTTTAGAACTTGCTTTAATTGAACCGATGGACGCCTAACCGATAGGTCAAAACCGATGGTTAGTATGCAAAAGCATCGGTTAAAAACCCGCGCATGCTCAGAATCAAGTCGACGCATGCTTGGAAGCATTGAACTTCATTTTTCTCTGCACATCGTTGTGTTTTACGTCACCGCGTTGGACTCGATCGTTTTTTTAACTGATGGTGTGTAGGCACATCAGACCATCAGTCAGCTTCATCGGTTAACCGATGAAACGGTCCTTCAGTCCGTTCTCATCAGATGGACTGATCGTGTGTACAGGGCTTTAGGTGTTGGTAGCTAATTCTTGGTCTGTTGTTTCCCCAGAGGAATTTGGTGCATAAGCTTTTATACTTACTTACTAAAGAAGGTGGTAGGAATATGAATTGGCATAGTTTGTAGTATGTAGAGTAAGCAAGGTAGGGTGTTCATTTTTAATATGGCCGCTCTGCCAAACCATGAGAAGATGGGTTTATTTCAGCGCTTTAGATCAGTGGTAAGGTTTTGTAGGATTGGTAAGTAATTTTTGCTATAAAGGTTATAAGGTGTCTGGGTATTTCAATACCTAAGTAGGTTATTGAATCCTCTTTCCATTGGAAGGGGACGTTTATTTGACATTGGGTGACCATATGTTTGGGTAGAGAAATGTTCAGGGCGCACAATTTGGAGAAATTAATTTTAAGGTTAGAAATTAATCTAAAATGGTGGAATTCTGCCAGCAGATCGGGGAGAGAGATGTGTGGTTCTGTAAGAAAAATAAGCGTATCATCGGCAAAGGCTGACCATTTGTATTCTTTGTCAGTTGTGTGTATTACTTTAATGTTAGAGTTTGATCTTAAACTGCGTAAGAAGGGTTCAAGGGTACGTGTAAACAGCAGGGGAGAGAGGGGGCATCCCTGCCTTGTGCCATTATGGATGGTAAAGGCATTTGGCAGGCTATGGGATTGGTGTATAAGATCATTATAAAGCTTAATAGGCGAGTGCCCAAACCCATGAATCTCAGTACTGCTTCCATATAGTCCCAGGCCACCCTGTCAAATGCCCTTTCTGCGTCTAGGGATAGAAAAAACCCTGCTTGTTTGGAGGAAGTCAGAAGATGGTGCAGATTTATTGCTTTAATCGTATTGTCCCTAGCTTCCCTACCAGGGATAAAACCCACTTTATCATGTGAAATGTGAGGGGCAGCACAGTGGTGTAGTGGGTAGCACTTTCGCCTAGCAGCAAAAGGGTCGCTGGTTCAAATCCCTACCACGACACCATCTGTCTGGAGTTTGCATGTTCTCCCTGTGCCTGCGTGGGTTTCCTCCGGGTACTCCTGTTTCCTTCCACACTCCAAAGACATGCTGGTAGGTAAATTGTATCTTGTCCAAATTGACCCAGTATATATATGTATGACTGTGTGTCCCAAGCGTGTCGAGATCCTACGGGGTAAAATGACCGCACCAGCCAAGCAGACACTGGCTGGAAAAAGCGCCTAGAGGCAATTCAGTTTGCATGTGTAGCGCTATACAAGTCATTCATTCATTCATTCAAATAATGGAGGAGAGCAGAGGGAGTAGGTGGTTGGCGAATATTTTGGTGAATATTTTGATGTCTACATTTAGTAGGCAAATAGGTCTATAGCTTGCTGTATGGGTGGGATCTTTTCCATCTTTGGGTATGACTGAGATGTGTGCTTCAAGTAAGCCCGGGGAGAGCGGGGTGGTTGCAGATATGGAGTTGAATGATTTTAGGAAGTGGGTCGATAACACTTCTGAGAATGTTCTATAGTAAATGGTCGATAAGCCATCAGGGCCTGGGCTTTTGCCTGGTTTTTAATGTTTGAGGGCCTCTTCCCATTCTTGTTTGGTGATCGGGTGGGCTAGGTCTGTTGATGCATCTGAAGTGAGGGGGCTGGGGCAGTGTTTCTCCAGGAATTTCTGTATGAGCAAAGATCTGGAAGAGGGAGGGTGTTTGCATGCCTGTGGCAGAGAGGTTATATAGATTTGCATAGAAGTGTTTGAATGCTTGTGCATTGTCTGTGCTACTTTTTTAGTGTGTTACCCGATGGGCACTGTAGTTGGTGCACTGCTTTTCTCGAGCGTAATGCTTCCGCCAGTAGGTGACCATTTTTGTTACTGTGTTCATAGAAGAGTTTTTGGGAGAGGGTGTATTTTTTACTCATCTTTGGCCTATCTCATCAAGTAGAGGTTTAGGGGTTTCGGTCAATTCTTGGTGGGTGTGTTGAGCTAGATTGCGTTTGTGTGCTCTTTCTATTGTCTGTATTTTAGAAAGGAGGTTGTTAACTATTTTCTGTTTGTCTCATCTTAGAGCGGATGCAAGAGAGAAGTCTTCCCCGTATCACGCATTTAATGCGCTTCCCAGTGGGTAATAAATTATGATTTAGGGGTGTCATTGTTATGAAAATAGTCAGCGGTACGGATGTTAGTGACTCTTTGTCAGTCAGAAGGTTTGAGTCTAGTCTCTAGATTTTGGACGTGTGGGTGTGTTCCGGGAAGGTAAGAAAGATGTTGGTTGGGTGGTGATCTGAGTTAAACATTGGTTCTATTGTAGCTTTGGAAAGAAATGGTAAGTCAGGTTGGCTGAGAAAAGGGTAGTCAAGGCGTTAGTATTTGTTATGGGGGTTTGAAAAGAACGTGTAGTCCTTGTTGTGAGGGTGTAAGGTTCTCCACGTATCATGTAGGGAGAGTTCTTGGAGTGAAAGTTTAATTTGTCGTATGGGCGCTATATGGAAAGTGGGATGTACCAGTAGAAGTGTCTATGAGAGGGTCAAGAAGTATGCTAAAGTCACCTCCCAGAGCTAGAATACCAGTGTGGAAGGAAGACAGTAGGCGGGTGATAGTTCGGAAGAATGGGACTTGGGATGCATTAGGGCTGTAGATGTTAGCTAGGTTTATCCCATAGTTTGCCTTTAATAAAGATGTAGTGTCCTTGTTCGTCAGATAGAGTATCTGAGATTTGAAGGAGGAGATTTTTTTAAATCAATATGGATGTTCACTTGGTTTTGGATGTGGGGGAGGTGGAGTGATACACATGGGAAAATTGGTGATTTTCTAGTTTAGGTATGGTTTTTGATTTGAAGTGGGTCTCTTGTAGGAATATAATATCAGTCCTCATGGAGTGTATGTTGGCTAAGATTTGTGACCTCTTTTCTGGTACATTGAGGCCTTTTGCGTTCATGGATACTATCTTAAGCGATAGAGGTGTGGTGGAGTTCCCTGACTGGGCCATTTCCAGTAGCGTTAGGCGTGGAGAGAGTAAGAATAAGTGTAGATAGCAGGATATTTGAGTTAGTGGCCATGGTATGAGTGGGCGGGGAGATCCAGGGGGGAATGAGAGATGGACAACTATAGTTAGAGAGGAGATAGGTGTGATTAAGGTGAGGGGAGGCAAGATTAAGAGTGTGCTAAGAAAGGGGAAAAATCGGGTGGGGGGTTGGGTTAGGGGAGGAGGTGTGAAAGGAGGAGGGATGAGAGGAGGATGGATGAGAGGAGGAAGGAAGGAACAGGGGGGGGGTGATAGGATGAAAATTTGTATGAGGTCAGATCCGTAAGGTGAGAATAGACCGGCTGGCTCACCCTTAGGTGTAATAGTGTCCGGGTAGGTCAGCGAAAACTACTAGTGTTTGCTGGGTGGGGTTGGTAGGTTGTGGTCGCGAGATGTCTGGGGTCTCCGAAACCTATGAGGTCAGAGGTGGTTATGTAGAGGTATAAGTGGGGCAAATTAAAAATCATTAATTGGAAGTTGTGGGGAGTTATCAGAAGAGCGGTATCATCCAAATGCGGGAAGAATCTATGGGTGAAAGATGGGGTAAGCGCGTTTGTTGTTGTGGGCCTAAGCATTGGATAGAGAGGTATGCAGATGTAGTAGTGAGCTTTGGGTTGGTGTGGGAGAGATGGGTGGAATAGGAGAGGATGTCTAGGTGCAGGTTAATGATGTGTCACGGGTCTTGGGGTTAGGCTGTGCTATGGTAGAGCAGCATGTTTGTAAGCCCAAATAGAGTTATGGATATTTAGGTGGGTCATTACAGGGTAGAGTGAGAAAGAAGATTGGATAAGAACAGGCCATTGTACTTGTAATGTTCATATTTGGTAGAAATAACAGATAAACAGCTTGAACAGGACCCTTTGTGGTATTAAAACTGAAACAATATTAATACAAGTAATGTGGCTTCCACAGTTATTACAACTTAACTCATGGAAGAAACTGTATGTAGCAAGATCCTCTTGCCATAAGTTACCTCTTAAAGGAGTTGTAAAGGAAAACATTTATTTTGCTGAAATGACTGTTTACAGGGTATAAAGACATGGAACTAGATTCAGCAACGATTTACGCCGGAGTGTCCATAGATACGCCGCGTAAATTCAAAGCTGCGCCGGCGTATCTTCTTTCTGTATTCAGAAAGCAAGATACGCCGACATTAGCCTAAGATACGACTGGCATAAGTCTCTTACGCCATTCTCACGCTGGCCGATAGGTGGCGCTTCCGTTGTTTTCGGCGTAGAGTATGCAAATTACCTAGTTACGCCGATTCACAAACGTACGTGAGCCCGGTGGTAGTTTTTTACGTAGTTTGCGTAAGGCTTTTTCGGCGTAACGGTGCTCCTGCTATTAGGTGGCGCAGCCAATGTTAAGTATGGACGTCGTTCACGCTTCGAAATTTGAATTGTTTGCGTCGTTTGCGTAAGTCGTTCGCGAATAGGGCTGGACGTAATTTACGTTCACGTCGAAACCAATGACGTCATTTGAAGCAATGCACACTGGGATATGTACACGGACGGCGCATGCGCCGTTCGTAAAACACGTCAATCACATCAGGTCATCACATATTAGCATAAAACACGCCCCCCCTTCCACATTTGAATTACGTGGGCTTACGCCGGCCCCATTTAAGCTACGCCGCCGCAACTTATGGAGCAAGTGCTTTGTGAATACTGCACTTGCTCCTGTAAGTTGCAGCGGCGTAGCGTAAATACGATATGCTGCGCCGCCGTAAGAAGGGGCACAGCTACCTGAATCTAGCCCATAATAGTTAACTGATTCCTTTTAAAAATGATTAAAAATAGATAAAAATCAATCATATAATGTACCTGTAGTTTAAGTTTCGTTTATGCATCTAGTTTTATGCTTCTGTGAAGTACAGAGCCAATAGAGGGCAGTGATAGTTTGTAAAATGAAAGTGATTGGTTCTGAGGGGTTTAAGACACGCATTAATCACAGCTCCTTGATTAGTGCCACAGAGAGAAAGCTCCTATGACTTTTTTCATCAGGAAACAGACTGTTCAGAACAGAGAAGGATTACAGCAACATCATAGCAAAAACTAAAAATGAGGACATGAAAACAGGACTGCAGTAAGGTAAAGGAAGCTATTTAGCTAAAAAAAATTCCTTTAGTGACCCTTTAAGTACTCTGCTTGAACCGACAAGGTCACTGTCAGCATTGTAGAGTGTTAACAGATGAGGATGAGGTGGGGTACGTAAAGACAGGATTGGTCATAGGTTTGAGGCCTTTGTTATTCTTTGGTATTAGATAAGTCTGGTGTTTACTCCCTTGGCTGTATCCCCTGGGGTTGCGATAGGTGGGGCACAACAGACCATGGCAGTCTATATATATTGATCCAGGAAGGGGGCAAGATCAATATGATTTTTCATCCCTTCCTTTATCAAGTGCTCATGTTTTTGTGCTATGGACAAAGGGGCTGCCCTCGAAGATGTGATGGTATGCTGACAGTGTATTTTCTCACATAATAATGGTTTGTCCTATAAAAAAAAAGGGGGGGAATGGGGAAGAGTCCGAGTTTATGCAGAGCGGTTGGGGACATCCTTTGGGTGTGATCCGATATAGGTTTCTTTTCGTGTGCCAAAGGTTATGAGAGTAATTTGCAAAGTGTTCTGTAGCTCTTCATAGGTTTCTCTTGGAGATTTGTGGTTAGTTACACGTATACGGTCAGTAAGGTCGGGCATTGCCTTTGTGCAAATCGGATAGGTGTGCCATTGGAGAGGGGGATTGAATGATATAGGTTCATGTTTCTTCGTGAGAGGGTGCTGTTGGAAAAGAGTTCATCAGGGAAAGATTCCATAGAAATTGTTGAGGTATACTGTGCTTTACAGAGGCAGTGTTCTCTAGTAAGCTAAGCTGGAAATGTTTGACGTGGCAGATCATTATCGTGGAGAGACAAGATTATATGGCAATGTGGGTTCAGTGAGAGGCTTATTGTTATGGTAGAATGAGAGGGTTTGTAGGGCCCCCGAGTGGTGGGGTTTCCTACCGTCCAAGGTGGAATGTGCGTACCTGGTTGTTCGCGATAGAGGAGTGTGTCTATTGTGTTGGAAGGGTGATGAAGCAGTCTATTGGTGTCAGTGACCATAGGTAGGTGATGGCGCAACAAAAAGAGAAAAAAATTAGGGCTGTTACTGATTACAATTTTTGTGTTCGATTAATCGTTTTTTTTTTAATCGATTAATCGACTAATTTCGATTAATTAACGCACATACAGATACAACTACTTTTAGCTGATCTCCTTGCATTGCAACTCTGCATTAGTCAGTGGTAAATGTGGTATACACTATATACAATCACTCGCCACTAGTTGGTTTCCACAATACAACTACTTTTAGC
Source organism: Rana temporaria (assembly GCF_905171775.1). NCBI lineage: Eukaryota > Metazoa > Chordata > Amphibia > Anura > Ranidae > Rana > Rana temporaria. The sequence continues at coordinate 130,446,799 of NC_053496.1, forward strand.
TGATCTCCTTGCATTGCAACTCTGCATTAGTCAGTGGTAAATGTGGTAAATGTGGTATACACTATATACAATCACTCGCCACTAGTTGGTTTCCACAATCCATGACTTCCCCCCCATACCGTAATATCCACATCTCCCACCCCCATACTGTAATATCCACATCTTCCCCCCCATACCGTAATATCCACATCTCCCCCCATACTGCAAGAATATACACATCTGCCCCCCATACTGTAATATACACATCTGCCCCCATGCTGCAAGAATATACACATCTGCCCCCATGCTGCAAGAATATACACATCTGCCCCCATGCTGCAAGAATATACACATCTGCCCCCATGCTGCAAGAATATACACATCTGCCCCCATGCTGTAAGAATATACACATCTGCCCCCATACTGCAATAATATACACATCTGCCCCCATACTGCAATAATATACACATCTGCCCCCATGCTGTAATATACACATCTGCCCCCATGCTGTAATATACACATCTGCCCCCATACTGCAATATACACATCTGCCCCCATGTGTACATTACAGCATGGGGGCAGATGTGTATATTCTTGCAGTATGGGGGCAGATGTGTATATTCTTGCAGTATGGGGGCAGATGTGTATATTAAAGCATGGGGGAAGATGTGTATATTACAGCATCTGCCCCCATGCTGTAATATCCACATCTGCCCCCATGTTTTAATATCCACATCTGCCCCCATGTTTTAATATCCACATCTGTCCCCATGTTTTAATATCCACATCTGCCCCCATGTTTTAATATCCACATCTGCCCCCATGTTTTAATATCCACATCTGCCCCCATGTTTTAATATCCACATCTGCCCCCATGTTTTAATATACACATCTGCCCCCATGTTTTAATATCCACATCTCCCCCCATGTTTTAATATCCACATCTACCCTCATGCATTAATATCCACATCTGCCCCCATGCTTTAATATCCACATCTGTCCCCATACTACAAGAATACAGATACACCGGCTCATAAGTATAAATTAAGCATCTGCCCTCATACTCCAGGAATATATACATCTGCCCCCATAATGTTACCACACACAGTATGGTTTTCCACTCTTACCTGACTATACATCAGGCAGGCAGACCCTCCGCAGAGTAGCTGATGGACACGTGCGGTGCGCAAGGGAAGATGATATAATCAGGCAGGCGAGTGATGATGACGTCAGCACGCCGCTACTCAGCTGCCGCCGGGTGGACCAAGATGGCCGCGGCTCCGGAGCTAGGCCGAAGCCGCGGCCTTTCCTATGGGCGAGACCGTGGAGCTCACTCCGCGGATCTTCCTCGATCAAATTTTTTTTAATTGATCAAAGAAATTAAAGATTAATCGACCGATTAATCGTTAATTTCCACAGCCCTAAAAAAAATAAATTAAAAATGAATAAAAAGAGGGTGAAGCCGAAGGGAAGATTTTAGGACTTCTTGTAGGATTTGAGTACTGACCTTAGTCCATGAGAAGGACCAGGGAGGAGTGGAAGCAAGCTTTTAGGCAAAAAGGCGTGCCCATCGGTGAGCTGGTGAGGCTGTGGGCTGCCGTTCCTCGGAGTGCCTTGGGTTTTTGGTGGTGGGTAATGCGGGGCGAGAAAACTTTGACAGCTGGCACCTCGGTATCCTGCCTCGTGATGTCTTTTATGGAGGCAGAGTGCCTTATGGGAGATAGACGAAAGTCGCTGTCCCAGTCAGGCAGAGACAATTTTAAGGGTTAGCTGTGTGGTCCTGGTTAGTTGCAGACAAGCAGAAAGGGAACTTCCAGTGGTAGCTGATGGATCTAGAGTGTAGGAGATCCAAGAGGGGTCTCAAATCTTGAAATATTTTGATTTCTGCACCGTGGGATTGCAGGTGCCCTCTATTACATGGTTTTCTGAGGATCTCTTCCTTCTGGAAAAAGTTGACAAGGTAACAGACCACATCTCTTGGTGGGTCTGTGTCTCTTCCCCGGGGTCTCAGTGCTCTATGCAGCCTTTCTACCTCTATTGGAGCATCAGGGGGCCTCTCTAGAAGGTCGCTAAACAGGGCAATAATGGTGCAGGTAATTTGGCTGGGTTCTATGAATTCAGGTAACCCTCTTACCCTTAGGTTGCAACATCTGCCACAATTGTCCAGATCCTCCAGGTGACGATGTACCTCCCGCAGGTGGATAGAGTAAGGCCCCATACACACGGGAGGATTTATCCGCGGATACATCGCATTGAAATCCGCGCCGAAATCCTCTGGCGATGACGTGTCGTGCCGTCGCCGCGATTATGACGCGGCGACGTGTGCGACGCTGTCATATAAGGAATTCCACGCATGCGTCAAATCATTACGACGCATGCGGGGGATCCCTTCGGACGGATGGTTCCGGTGAGTCTATACAGACCAGCGGATCCATCCGTTGGGATGGACTCCAGCAGATGGATATGTTCTGCATGTCAGCAAATATTCGATCTGCTGGAATCCATCCCAGGGGAGATATATCCGCGGAAAAAGATCCGCTGGCGTGTACACACCATAGGATCTATCCGCTGAAACCCATTTGCTGGGATTTATCTGCGGATGGATTCTATGGTGTGTACAGGGGCCTGAGATTCGGTCACTTGCTGAACCTGACAGAGCAAGGTGTCATGGCAGGCTGTTATTCTCTCCACCTTCCCCACTCTTGTGTTGATGGTGTGGATTTCCTCCCGCAGATCAGCAATAGTAGCCGAGAGTGTATTCTTAATGTCTGCTGCTATCTCATGCAGATCATTAAGGCTTGGTACAGCCGTTTTCCTGTTCTCCTTGGTAGCGCTGTGTCTACTGTTAGGGCTTGGGCTAGGGGAGCGGGACCTCTATGAGGAGGCCTGCATCACAGTCATGGCTCTCCTCTGGAGCAGTTTGCGGTATAACTCTGGGATATTACCGCTTAGCTGGGTTCCTTGATCTCATGGTGATTGGGACCTAGTATCGGAGCGGCTGCGGTATGTTCTCCCCGGCATTCTGAGTGTGGTGCCTCTGTTTTGAGCTGTTGCTGGACCTCGTGGAGTCAGAGCTCTGAAGTTATTCGGCCATCTAGGACCAGGACCAGACCACGCTCCCCCTGCCATTTTTAGCAGGACTGCGACATTGCTGTGGACAAATCTGACCCTAGGTGACACTTTTTGGGGACCAGTGACATTGGGGGTTATTTACAAAAGACAAATCCACTTTGAACTACAAGTGCAAACTACAAGTGAAAAGTGCACTTAAAATTGCACTTGGAAATGCAGTCACTGTAGATCCAAGGGGGACATACAAGGAAAATTAAAAAAAAAACAGCATTTTAGCTTGCACGTGATTGGATGATAAAATCAGCAGAGTGTCCCCTCATTTCATATCTACTCCTCAGATTTACAGTGACTGCACTTCCAAGTGCACTTTCAGTGCAATTTCAAGTGCACTTTGCACTTGTAGTTTGTACTTGTAGTGCAAAGTGGATTTGCCTTTCATTATTACATTAATTAGTGCTAAGAAAATGCACTGATCAATGTATAAATGACACTGGCAGTGAAGGGGTTAACACTAGGGGGCGATCAAGATGTTAACTGTGTTCCCTGGGTGTGTTCTAACTGTGTGGGCGCTGGGCTCACTGGAACACCACAGAGATTGCTGTTCACAATTACTGGGAACAGCAGATCTCCATGATGTCTCTTGTCAGAATGGGGGTCTTATTTACATAGGCAGATCCCCGTTATGCCTTTGTGTACCACGATCGCGGGTCGCCGGCAGACATCAAGTCTGTGGGACCTGAAGGCGCGCTCCCGCAACATGCAGCAGGTACGTGCTCCAACAGTGTCACACTGCTGGACCGCTGTATGGGTACAGTGGTTTGCACAATCGAGCCAACCTTCTGCCATATATATACATTGGCTGGTCGGCAAGTGGTTAAAGTCTATGGGCACAAGTCAGATAGAAGTCGCCTGGTAGTAGTACAGGAAACTTTTCTAAAGTCGTAGCGATTTCTGTAGTGCTAATTAAGACTTCATTGACTAAAATGGTGCCTCGCAAGTCAGATCTCAAGTCTCGGCTCATATTGCAAGACCTTGCTCGTTTATCAAGTTAAAGTTTCTAAAAAAATAATTGCCCACCGTAAAACATTTGCAGACCAAGTTACTCGCAATCCAAGGTTTTACTGTGTGTATATATACACAGTATATACACATACACACATACCACCTCACATCACAACACATAAGATTACTAAAGCAATAAAACTAGAATAAAATTAGAATAGCCATCGTAGCTAACTACTTAGTGCCCAAAACAATTTACCTTGCTGAATCATTTTCAAAAGGTTGTTTGTGTTTCTTTGACAGTGTTGTAGGACTACAGATAAGAAATTTAAAGCATATGAAGAGTTAACTTTAAACATTACTATTTCATTATAAAGGCTGAGACCTAGGGCAAGATACATTATTCATTTTACTCCCTGGAGTGGTGATTAATGGTTAAATATGTACCTTACTGAGAGAAACACAATGTTTGAAATTCAAAGGGTCAGTCATGAGATTACATATTGAAGTATGGCGGGGCTGGTAATCTATAGTGTGTAATGAGAAAGGATACATGTTTTAATGAGAGGGATAATTTGTGTAAACATTCCTGCAGTTTTTCCAAGATAACTCACCTTTATAATTTAGGCTACACTGCACTGCTATTAAAGGGATTGCCAATCGTATTACCCTGCATATCCCTTATATAGTGCTGACTGTCAAAAATGTACATCCAACAGACGTGTTTTGAATTTACAAATCCAAAACAAATTCTTTTAACACTCTGTCTTGGTCAAAACATCATAATCATTAGACAAAAAATTGCTACTCTTTACTCCCTGCTCCCCTCTAAATAATTCCCGGCCCTCAAGTCCTCCGTCTTCCTCATTGCTCATATTACTGCCTGTGTAATGTAGATACTTTATTTGGTGGTATCCTTTTAAAGCTTCTGAAGACTGGAGTGGTGGAATGAGGCTTTAACATAAAATATTCCCTTAAGGGGGTTTCAGAAACATGTCCTGGCTAATAGCACTGTTTCTCTTAGTATTTACTTTTAGGTTCTGTGAAATTTTCAGGTCTTATTATAATTAGCCTCCAAGTTAGCATTCTCAAGTAAGTTGAAAAACATAGACAGCCATAAGGTTTTACATAAGATTTACTCTTCCCAATAACCTCCACCTAACTTCTTTATAGGCCTACTACCCCTGAAAAGTGTAGAGAGGACCGTTAGCCCAGTTACCCAAGTTATTGGGTATTTTTTGCAATAAAAAAAAAAATCACTAAGGCTGGTCATAGACAAGCTGATCGAAAAGAATGAATGTGTTCCCCATCCACGTGAGGTGGATGGAGGAATCCTCCCCACTGTGCCATTATATTGTTACAGCTCTCAGAATATATTGATCAGTATTTGCAGCCCATTGGCTGTAAGCTACTGATTTACAAACGTTTTTTAGCATTCCCATTTGACAAAAGTTGCGCTAATGATCCTGCTGATCAATTGAATGATCTAATGTAAACGTCCATTGATGATTTAAAAGTCACTGCTGACCAGGCCAAATTTCGATCCATCTATGGACTGCTTAAGCTCTGGATTTTCATTGCAAAATAAAACTTCCTTTGCAAAACGAACAGCCATTTTTATTTAGTAAATCCCAATGGCTCTGCACAGTTGGATTCAAGTCACCTGATTTTTGTTACTTTTAACAGGGTGTGAAAGAAGATGGAATATATGGCCCTCCATCAAAGATAAATCAGACCCAGGTCCTAAGATAAATAAACCTTTGAGAAATGGCCTGCTCAGTGCTCAACGTGATATATATCGTACATTGCTTAGGCTGGTCATAGATGGTCATAGATGGACAGAAAATCATTTGAAAAATCATTTAAAATGCTCATATGTTCTAAATGTTAAAAAACAAACAAGCATGTTGGAATTTTGTGGCTGAGACAAAATAATTTTCTAAATGTAAGTAGTGGAATCAATCGAGAAAACGTACAGCGCATTAGCATGATAAAGTTACCCCAGAAGCACAAAAAAGTCCCCCCGTCAAACTTTCATGGTGACTTCATAAGGAATACATAACTAGTTGTCAACTAATTGCAAATATGCTTTATTTAACCACTTGCCGACCAGCCGCCATCATTATACTTCACAGGTTGGCCCAATCCCGCAAATCACCTTAGCTGTACGTCGGTCCCTTTAACAGCTATAGCATGGCACTGCATTGTGGGGGAATTGACCACCTAAAATCGCTCCACAGAGAGTGAGAATGGGGGATCTGTCAATGTAAACAAACAGATCCCCGTTCTGTCAGGGGAGTACAGTGTGATTGTCTGTTCCTAGTGATCAGGAACAGCGATCTTTCTCTACTCCCAGTCAGTCCACTCCCCCCACAGTTAGAAACACCTCTCTAGGGAACACATTTAACCCCTTGATCGCCCCCCCCCCCAGGGTGAAGCAAGATGGCGGCGACGGCATTGAATGTGATGAGTGCATGCTCGTCTTAGTCGATAACGTCACCGCGTTTGTGCCATTCAAAAGAACGGCGGTTCTTTTGAATCGTTCTTGTGTACACTCAAACCGGCAAGAGATTCTTGCCAGGAATCTCGTCAGGAAAAACTACGTTTTTTTCCTGACGAGAATCCGGGCCATGTGTACAGGGCTTCAATGTTTTGCATCGATAACAATATTAATTCTTTGCTTACTCTGGCACTCCTGATACTGATACCCTTCATAAGTTCACTGACAAAACCCAAGGAGACTGTAATGAGAAAGGTAAAGAGGTGATCAGGAGCAGAAGGGTATATGGCTGCTCACATTGGTGGATTGGTTGATCAGTCTGCCATGGAGTTTAATGAACCCACTGAACTTTATTTACTAAAGGCATATTCACTTTGCAAGGGAACTTCCCCTTAGCTGACTGAATGGGGAGAAAATTTGCTTTGCAAAGAATACCCAATCACATGCAAAAAAATAAAAAAAATGTCAGCAGAGCTTCACTCCATTTACTAAGATAAGTGGAAATTCACTTCAATATGAACAGCATATTTGCCTTTGATAGATCAACCCCACTTTGTTACATGGGCAAAAGCCAACTGGCAGGCAGAACAGCTTCTAAAGCATTACAATGATCAGGAGTGGGGTCCATTGGCAAGTGGTTTATCCTTTTGTTGCCACCCATTGTCACAATTGCCGGTGTATTGTTATAATTATTTACCCACATACTGTCATTGTTGTCTTTAGTTACCCACATAGTGTCATGATTGCTTGTTTGTTGTCCACACATTGTCACAATGCTTACAAGTGAACACAGTTTTTCCAATTGTTACATTGGGGAAAATAATTATTTGATCCACTGAACACTGAACACTGAAGATGGGTCATGGTTGGATCTTACAGCATTGCAATGACCCAAACATACCACCAAGGCAACAAAAGAGTGGCTCAAAAAGAAGCACATTAAGGTTATGGAGAGGCCTAATAAGTCTCTAGACTTTAATCCTATAGAACATTTATGGAGGGAGCTGACATTTTGAGTTTTACAAGAGACAGCCAAGAAGCTTTAAGGATTCAGAGAAGATCTGTAAATTAGTGTGGACAATAATCCCTCCTGACTTGAGATGTGTGAAAACCTGGCCACCAACTACAAGAAATGTCTTACCTCTGTGCTTGCCAACAATGTTCTCCAGTCCCCCACTTCACTCTGGGCCGCTCATAACATGGTGATTAGAGGCCACCTGATTCAATTAGCTATTGAAAGGAAAAAATCAAACTTACAGATATTACAAGACTTACTAAGGATCTGGATAAACTTTATCACCTGCATAGCCAAAATCATTTTCCTGATCTGTTAAGGCCGATTAACCTAAAAAGAATGGATTTGGATATGATTCTCTCTGAGCAGATTGAGAAGTCCCTGAGATAGTCTAAGGCTAAATTCTTATTGCACAGCAACTCAGCTTCTGCCATGTTCGTTAAAAAGCTCAACTAATCTATTCAACCTGCCCACACCTACACAATTTTAAAAATGCCAACGGGAGCACAGTTTCCTACCCTGCAGAAGTGCTTAAGATTTTTTCAAAATGTTATCAAGAACTTCTCTCCCCTCCTAGCTTCCTACCTTGTTCCTCCTCTAAGACCTGCTTGCATGCCTTACCTCTCTCAACACTATTGCAGGAGCGTTTGCAGAATCTGAATGTCACTTGTACTGAGACTGAAATTGGTTTAATCATAACCTCTCTCAAATCCTTTAAAAACCCTGGTCCAGATGGATTATCTGCCCCTTATTTAAAAAAATAGCAAAGCCAATTAACCCCTCACCTAAAATCCCTTTTAAATTATATTCTTAAAGGGCATGTCTTCCCAGATGATATGCTCCTCGCCAACTGTCCCTATCCCCAAATCAAGTAAAGAAAAATCTCTCCCGCAAAATTACAAACTGATCTCCGTCATAAATAACAACCTAAAAATATTTGCCCGCTGTTTGGCAGATAGACTCTCCCACCATTATTACATCACTGATTTCCCCTTACCAAACAGGTTTTATCTCAACTAGGCAAGTCACTGATAACATCCGGTTGGCTTCTAATATTATCCAAGACGCTGATCTTTATTCTTGTAAAGTTTTATTGCTGAGTCTTGATATTTATACGGCTTTTGACAGTGTTCTCTGGCCCTCAAACTCATCCTGGCAAAATTCGGCTTTCAGGGAGCTTTTGTGCATGGTTTCCAAGCTCTATATTATCATCCATGTACCTGAATAAAACTTCCAGGCTGCAACTCAGACTACTTTGCCCAGGGCAGAGGAACAAGGCAGGGATGTCCCCTCTCCCCCCTCGTATTTTCATTGGCTATTCCCCAATCTATTAGCCTGGACCCTAACATTAGAGAATACTAGAAAGGGGATCTAGAGTTTAAAATCAGCATGTATGCTGATGATGTTCTTTTGCTTTTAACAGACCCAGTAGTTTCCTTGCCAAACCTGGTTTTGACCCTATGCATCTTTCACTATGTATCGGGTCTGGGGGTTAATCTCTCCAAATGTACCGCACTTCCAATTAATTTCCCATCTGCCTTCATAGCCAGTATTCAATCTAGGTTTGGTTTTGCCCGGGGAGGGGAAACGTTATCATACTTGGGCACCAAATTAGCCACATCCCTTCATAAGATGAACTATGCTAACTACCCACAGGCATTCTCCAGCATCAGACAATTATTGCTCACCTGGGCCCCATATCATATCTCCTTTTTAGGAAGCGTCCAGGTTGTTAAGATGTCTATCCTCCCAAAATGTTATTCTACTTCAGAGTCCTCCCCTTATACCTCTCTCATCAGGCGATTGAATTGATACAAATAGACATTAATACATTAATTTGGCATGGTAAAAAGCCTTGTCTGGGCAAGATGATGGTGAATAGACCACGGGCTATGGGTGGGTTGGGTCTGCCAAATTTCTGGTTATATTATCTGTCAGCCAGGTTGGTTCAACATAATAGCATGCCCCCTGGCCCATATTCCTTGGCTACACTTTGAATGGATTTTCATTGACCCCTACTACCTGCCAGACTTATTATGGTCAGACTTAGTTCACCCTAAAGACATTGCCCCTCTCAATCTCATGGTAGGCCAATCACTCCATCTGTGCCCCTCCTAAGCCTAGACTGGCTTCGGTTTTTGGGGACTCAACCTTCCCTCCTACTACTATTACTTTTGAGCGCCTCTGTATGTCCTCTTCTAGGGAGAGGGACACAATTTCTATTATGTATAATTATCGAAATAGGATGAGTCTCCCAGCAAAGTCTTCAGCGATGCTGGGCTGGGAGGAAGAGACCGACCAGGAATCTTCCCCTGAGGACTGGTTAGATATGATTTCTGATATGCATAAATGCACAAAATCTATGGCAGTTGTTAAACTCCACACCAGGTGGTATTATGCCCCTTCAAAATTACACAGGTTCTATCCCATGGTCCAAGAAAATTGCTTCAGAGGATGCTCGGACAGGGGTACACACCTACATATTTTTTGGAGCTGTGGGGCAATCAAAACAATCTGGCTGAGAGTCTCGTCCAAGGTTGCCCTGATCATGGGCATACAAATGACCCTGATACATCGAATGTGTCTTTTTTGCTGACCTACCTGACGTCTCCCCTCCAGAACAAAAATTGTCTCACACCTTGTTTAGTGTGGTTCACTGGGCTATTGCACTGTTCTGGCGCACCCCTAGGGTCCCTTTGGAACAGATCCTAAAACAAATGGTGGCAATACAGCTCATGGAAAGGGTGCATCACACTATCATGGACACTATGCCGATTTATGACAGAAAGTGGAAGTCTTGGTCAGAGTATGGGTTATTGGGTGTGTGGGTTGGGCTGTCTAAAGGATTAGGGTCTTTTCATTTTCATGCAAGGTCCACTTTAGAAGACCCATTCTGAGTTCACAGAAGGGTACCAGACCTATGTCTTTTCTTTCTTTGTTGTCTTTGGTTCTCAGGTGACTATCGCTACTGCCATTTAACCATTGTCTATGCCTTCTGTTAGTTACTGATCATGATATTGTCCTTGATTTAACTGGATCCCTAACAAGGAGTTTACAATCTTCCTAGCTACATCTAGCAATGGGCATAAGAGATAATATATGGTTTGTCTTGGTGGATCATTTTCTTCATTTTTTTATTTAGGAGATTATAAGAACTCATTTATGGCACACAGGCCTGACATCCTTCAAAAGATAGTAACGTTTCTGGTAATAGATATTTTTCTCAGATAATAGATCAAAGAAATGCTCATCCATATTTTAACTGATAGCGTTTGTGCCAGAACAATCAATGTACCTTTAAGAGAGGAAGAACGCAGCAGGAAGTAAATTAGTGATCATCTCAGCAGTAGCAGTTATGCTTTGAGATTGGCAATCCTAGTTATCTCAGCACCATTCCATCTGTCCTCTTGAAGGATTTGATACCATATTATTTAAATAATTAGCATGTTCTAACACTTCTATTAAAGCAGAGTACAGTCTTTCATAGTAGTAAAATGTTTGAAAGCTTTGCTTGTCATAACAAACCTCTTTGCAGTGAGTTTTAGAACTTGTTTTTGAATAATGGAAAACACATAAATTCTTAAGTTTACATAGGTCCCTTGTATATTATTTCTAAAGGTGATATATATTTCAAAGAGAAAATTAAACACTTGTATTCTGTGTCGCCTTTAGAAGCATAGCCAAAGGCTCATCTTGGTTTATATTTCTTTGCGACCTGTACAGAAGCACTGATGCTTCTTTCTGACTTGTTTAATGAGGTAGTACAGAACAATGATATGTGAAATAGTTTAACCACTTCCGGGCCGCTTTCAGATAAAAGTTCTCCACCGCTTACCGGAGCCGTCGGCAGCGGAGGAGGTGATCGAATCCTCTCATGTCAGTGGCCTGGAGACGAGTGAGGGGAAGATGGCCCCCACCCGTCTCCATACCACTGCAGGGCAGAAGCAACGTCAAAACATCACTTCTGCCCAATGCTCTTAAAGCAACATTTTTTTATTTTAATTTTTTAAAAGACATTAAATGTATTTTATTTTTTTATTGCATTTTAATGTAAATATGAGATCTGATATATTTTTAACCCCAGATCTCATATTTAAGAGGACCTGTCATGCTTTTTTTCTATTACAAGGGATGTTCCTTGTAATAGGAATAAAAGTGACACAAAATATATTTAAAAAAAACTGTGTAAAAATAAAAATGTAAAGTAAAATAAATAAGATTTTTTTTTTTAAAGGGTCCCGTAGAGCTGGCTCGCAGAAGTGAATGCAAAGTGAACGCATACGTGAGCTTGCACGCAAAAGCGAACACATACGTGAGCAGCGCCTGCATATGAAAACGGTGTTAAAACCACACAATTGTTAGAGTGAGAGCAATAATTCTAGCACTAGACCTCCTCTGTAACTCAAAACATGCAACCTGTAGAATTTTTTACGTTGCATATGGAGATTTTCAAGGGTAAAAGCTTGTCGCTATTCCACGAGCAGGAGCAACTTTGAAGCGTGACATGTTGGGTATTAATTTACTCTGCGTAACATTATCTTTCACAATATAAAAAAAAAATGGCCTAACTTTACTGTTGTCTTATTTTTTTATTAAAAAAAGTGTTTATTTTCCCAAAAAAGTGCACTTGTATGACCGCTGCGCAAATACGGTGTGACAAAAAGTATTGCAATGACCGCCATTTTATACTCTAGGGTGTTAAAATATATATATATATATATATATATATATATATATATATATATATATATATATATATATATATATACTGTATATATATATATATATATATATATATATATATATATATATATATATATATATATATATATATATATATATATATATGTTTGGGGGTTCTAAGTAATTTTCTTTCAATATATTTTCATAAAGAACAATAAATCATACAATAAATGTGGTGATCATTACAACGATACAACACGAAGTCAAGGAAAATTAAATCCAAAATTAAATCTAATAGTGAACAATAGTGGTGAAAAATTTCCTGAGTGAGTTCAGAATGTAGGAGTAAAAAACATAGCACATGTTATCCGGTTAATTTTTCTATTTTTTTTTAACAACAGATAAGTGGTTTGTTCAAGCTGGAGGTTAAACTCCCATTGGTTTGTCAGGAAAGCAAATGATTAGTCTAACTTGAAACATTTTAAGGATGTTATGTAATAGACCTCAGACAAAACATTCCTTGGGTTCTTTATAAATCCCACAGAATAAAGTGAAGAGTGAAAGGAATGAAAAGTATAAAAGTAGCAAACAAGAGGAGAAGAGAGAGAGGAATAAAGAGATGAAGTTCCCCCTCACCACCAGCCCCCAGGGCCCATACTCATGGTAGAGTAATGATATGAGATCATCTGGGGGCACCAACATAGGTGGCCCATGTTTCCCAGACCGATTTAAATTTTGCCACAGTGTCTGTTAAGGAGCTTACCATTTTTTCTTGAGCCATAATCCAGGAGATTTTTCTTTTGGCTGCAATGAAGGAGACTCTATTCTGTTTCCATGCCTTCACTATGGTCAATTTGGTACCCAGAACGATATAGAAAATCAATGATTGGATAGCTTTGGAGACTTTGGGTACCCTGTCATTGAGTAATGCAGTTGATGGGTCTTTTGACAGCCCATTACCTAGTGTATCATATAGAATATTTTGTTCCAGAATCCCCTAATGTTCGGACACTCCCACCAAGTGTGCAACATTGAACCGTATATGTTGCACCCTCAAAAGTAGGGATGAGCTTTGAGTTCGAGTCAAACTCATTTTCGACTCGAACATTGCCTGTTCGGAGAACAACGAACAATTTGGTGTTTTCGCGGCAAATTCGAAGAGCCAGGGAACACCCTGTTAAAGTCTATGAGAGAAATCTAAAGTGCTAATTTTAAAGGCTAATATGCAAGTTATTGTCCTAAAAAGTGTTTGGGGATCTGGGTCCTGCCCCAGGGGACATGGGTAAAAAAAGTTTTACAATTGTCAGTTTTTTCGGGAGCAGTGAATTTTAATAATGCTTAGAGTGAAACAATAAAAGTGACAATCCGTGTTCTGGAGGGAGCAATATTGTCTTTATATTTCTCCTTTTGTCTACATAAACAATAAGTATAATTATACAATGCTTTGATGTTTAGACATTTGCCACCCAAATAACCAACTGGTGGGGAATGCAGGGATGAGACTAGACAAAGTCCACTGGTTGGAACTGTGCTGCACATCATACTGTAATGTATCCGTATAGACCAATGCCCCTCTCCAAGCTAGGGATAGGTAATTTCTTAAAACTTTTATTATAACTATTGAAAAATCTGCCTATACCAGGGGAGAATGACATACCGTAAATGTGTTTTCATCATTGGCTTGATGGTTTGCTTGACTTCATCAAAAAATGCTTTTTATATCCCAGGTACGAAAATGTAATTGCTTGCTTCATTGTGATTCATTTTGTCTACATTAATTGCTCTGAACATGCCAAGTAAATGAGAATATAATCTAAAGCTTTCTTTAACATTACAGCTGAGTATGCAATAAGCGTCCAAATTAAATTTCAGGAACCATACAAGTATCATATTTCTACACTATAAACTGTCTTCTGATTCATTTTAAATATCAGTTTGACAGAATTTGTTCTTACACACTGTATCTTCAGCAATATATATTATTTATATCAAATGATTGAAAGAATATTTTTTTGCCATAATGTATGACAGATGTGCAAAGCTGCCATATTTGACAAAGGCATACAGTCCTGGGTGTTATTACAGAAACGTTTTGCTTAGCAAACCGCAGCTAATGCCTCGTACACACGGTCGGACTTTTGACCATGCAAAAGTCCGCCGTGAATCCGTCGGAAGTCCGCTAGACGAAAAGAGAACAGGTTCTCCATCTAAGGTCCATCGGACTTCCGACAAAAAAGTCCAATGGAGGCTCCTGTGTACAAGGCATTACTTGTTTTATTGACATTTGCTTATTCAGAAAATCTTAAAGTGTAAACGAAATTCATCCCTTGAGGGTCAGAGTTGAGTGCTACTTCTCTATGTTATGCTTATAACTAACCTATTTTATCTTTGTGAAAGGGTGACATATATATAGAATAAGTAACCATAATTATTAATCACTGTGATTCCACAAACGCTCATACACAGATTTTACTTTGTTATTCATCCTTCATGTATCTCGCTACTGTCCTTGGATGAGGTTCCGGTATAGACATGGCATTTGTGTTTCGTGGCCAAAGCTGCTTTATCCGGAACAATCTATATCAGAATCTGTAAGTGAAACAATACATTTATGTCATAGCGATTTATGCAATATGTGGGGATGAGGCCCTTGTCCCCATCAACATGGAGACCAGCGCATGTTGAGGGCACATGGCCTGGCATGGCTCAGAAGGAGGAATGCTTGCTCGAACCCCCCCTTTCACCTACCAGGCTGCATGCCTGGATAAGGGTCTGGTATGGATTTTGGGGGGGACCCCAACACCGCTTTTTCCTTTTTTTTTTTTTTAGTAGCAAGCAATTGCAAACGCAATTGCAATTTTCTCTTTAGAAATTTCATTTTTGCTACAGCATGTTCTATGCATTCTACAGATGTGCCACTTTACACGCAGACTAGGGGGACCCCCCCAGGCACTATATTTAAAATTGTTTTTTGTTTTTATTGTTGTACTTTATGCTTCAATAAAATTACTGCTCCTGAAAAAAAAAAATATGTAATTTGCATTGATACATGTCCTTAAGGACAGTACCCAGAACCTATACACCTTTTATGGCCAATTACTTGCGTATAAAGCTTCAAAATGGGCACTTTTGATTTTTACCTGTTTGGCTCCCATAGACTTTAATGGAGTTCACTGTTCAGGTTAGAACTTTTCCCCTGTTCGGGAGTTTTCTCTGAGTCTGAGGCGTCGTATCTTGGCGCCTGATTCAAAGAATCAGATACGCCAGAATTTGTATAAGATACGACCACCGTAAGTCTCCTACGCCGTCGTATCTTAACTCTATTTTTTCGCTGGCCGCTAGGAGCGTGTACGCTGATTTACGCCTAGAAATATGTAAATCAGCTAGATACGCCTATTCACGAATGTACGCCCGGCCGACGCAGTACAGATACGCCGTTTACGTAAGGCTTTTTCCGGCGTAAAGTTACCCCTGCTCTATGAGGCGTAGATGAGGCGTACCAATGTTAGGTATGGATGTCAGAACAGCGTCAAATTTTTCACGTTTTAAGTCATTCGCGAATAGGGCTGGGCGTCATTTACGTTCACGTTGAAAGCATTGGCTTTTTGCGGGTTAATTTGGAGCATGCGCACTGGGATACTTTCACGGACGGCGCATGCGCCGTTCGTAAAAAGCGTCATTTACGCGGGGTGACAATAAATTTACATAACACACGCCCACATCTTCCACATTTAAATTAGGCGGGCTTACGCCGGCCTATTTACGCTACGCCGCCGCAACTTTGCTTTGTGAATACTGCACTTGCCTGTCAAAGTTGTGGAGGCGTAACGTAAATAGGATATGTTACGCCCCCACAAAGATGCGCTCTCCTACGTGAATCTGGGCCTATGTCTGCATGATGTTAGTCTTATCAGTCCCAGGGCACCCTCTTCTAGGTCTCCAGAAACATGCTCTGATTCAAGTTCAAGTCAATCACAGATAAAAGTTGTTGTGATGTCTCTCTTTCAATGCTGCTGAGACAGCAGTTCTTCTTTTCCTTCCTTACATGTGGTAATCCAAAAGGGCACTGAATTGTTCCCATATGAAGATGAGTTAAGGTGACTCCACTGGGGTGGAACTATTTCATGGAGCCAGGAAACAAGAAAAGTATAAAAGTACAAGTACCGTAATGAATTATCAGAGCCAAAAAAGGACATACATGTGAGTGATCACATTCAGTGAGTAAAATTAGTATTTGATCCCCAAGAAAAACATTACTTGGTGAAGAAAGGCTTGTTGGCAAGTACAGAGGTAAGACATTTCTTGTAGTTAGTGACCAGGTTAGCACACCTCAGGAGGAATTTTGGTCTACTCTTCATTACAGATCTTCTCTAAATCCTTAAGGTTTCTTGGCTGTCGCTTGGCAACTCAAAGTTTCAGCTCACTCTATACATTTTCTATAGGGTTAAGGTCTGGAAACTGGTTAGGCCTCCGCAATATCTTTGCGACAAGATAGAACCTCACAATTCGAATCGCGTTCTGCGATCCACCGACCAAAATCTGGTCAGGGTACCAAAAACCAAATACAAGTCCAAAGGAGAAAGAAGGTTTGCTTTTCAGGGTCCTAGACTATGGAACGCTTTACCAACCAGCATTCGGTTGGAGGAAAACCACCTGACTTTCAGAAGACGGATCAAAACTCTGCTCTTTTGATGTCATGAGACACGAACAACTAGCGCCCAGAAGCGATTCAGTTCGCATGCGCCGCGCTTTATAAGTTTTTTCATTCATTCATTCATTCATTCATTCATTCATTCATTCATGACCTTAAAGCGGTAGTAAACCCGCTGCTGTTTTTTTTTTTTTTTCATACCTGAAAAGCAAAAGCCATAATGAGCTAGTATGCACCGCATACTAGCTCATTATTAAATACTTACCTTGGAAGGAGGTATGGGGAACTTACCTGGTCCACGCCGCGGGAGATGTCATCTTGCCTTGGCATGTCTTCCGGGTATCGCTGCTCCAGCGCTGTGAGTACCTGGAGCGGCGATGTCATCGCACCCGCGCATGTGTGCGGGAGCCTTCTTTCCGGCAAGGTCCAGCGGCTGCCAGGCCTTTAGCCGAGGATGCCCGCTGCGCATGCGCCGCTGCAGTCAGTGGCGCATTGCGAGGGGAATATCTCCTAAACCGTACAGGTTTAGGAAATATTCTTTATACCTACAGGTAAGCCTTATTATAGGCTTACCTGTAGGTAAAAGTGGCAGTATGAGTTTACTACCACTTTAATATGCTTCTTATGGAGCCACTTGTTTGTTGCCTTGGCGGTATGTTTTGGGTTATTTTCACGATGAATGACCCACCTATGACCCATCTTCAGTGTTCTGACTGAGGGAAGAAGACTCTCTCAACCAAGATTTTACAATACATCCATCGGCCCCTCAATGCGGCAAAGTAGTCTTTACCTTTTGGCAGAGAAACAGCCCCAAAGCATAATGTTTCCACTTCCGTGCTTGACTGCAGGGATGGTGTTCTTAGGGTCATAGCATTTTTTCAGCAAACTTACAAAATCAGCAGGGGATCAAATAATTATTTTTTCCCACTGCCCCACTGTAACCTTTTTGGGCACCTCATAATTACCTTACTTGCTTCTATATTTAATAGTATATTCTAAAATTGACATACTACAATGGTTGATATTTGGAACATAATTAGATCTTTTCATGTACAGTATGAGATACATAGCCATTTATGCAAAAGATGATTTAGAACAAGTATTATCATTAATATGTTGCATGAATATACTATATATTCAACAATCAAAAAAAAAACTAAAAAACATTTGTTTGGTTTATTGCAATGGTTAACAACTGTATCTAAACACCATTAGGCATATTAATATTGCAAAGAATTCATTTCCATGATGCCATAATGCCTGACCTTTTCACTAGGTCAAAAAGTCAAAGAATGTCAATTTCTATTCTATATTCATTAAGTCTTAAAAAAGATATATGACTACAATAGACAATAAAACAGGCTGGAATCTAAACGTAAATGGGATATCAGTTTGTTATTCTCTTCTCATTTTTGTCACTGAATAAGTCAAATAAATCTTCTTCGATTTGTTTAAGCATTATTGCCACCAATATTACATTTCCATTTTCAGTACTAAAAGACAACCTACAGTGATCATTGAAAACCATAGCAATAAATTATTGTACAACAGATATTGGTACCTTGTAAACTCTTAACATGTCCATATGAATTTCTGCTGTGTAAAAGAATACAGCCATTCCCATAATAACAGGATATAGAGGATCACTGGCCCTTTTAAAAATGTAAATATTTCCATGGTTATTTTTGTCTTAGTGGAGACTTTGCTACTGTCTTGTCCCCCCACCACCCAACACTGCCCTGCCTCAGACACGCCCACCACCACCAATCGCCCACTTTTTAAAGAATCAGAAAACAAAATTATTTTGTAGGCATTTAGACAGCACTGTGTTGTAAAGAATTGCACAGTAAAGGCAATGCTATATGGTAAAATATTTTACTGTGACAATGTGAAAGACAACATTAGGAGAAAAAATTACTTTGCTCACAAGCTTTTTAAAATGACACAAATTAGTCACTCTAAAAACGCATCAGAGTATATTCCTGAAGAGCCAATCACGGCGAAACATATGTTGGAGCAGAGGATCCATAATTTCCAGGTCCATATTTGATACCCCACATCAGGCTTTGCTCTTCGGAGCGAGACGTGGAACGCATGCCACCCCCAGGGATCAGCTGACTCACACACGCTGTTTACATCTAGTGTAACTGCCATTATTGCTGCTGTTTTTACTTTATTAAAAATTACTACACAATGAGACTTTTATCTGCTTCTCCTGTGGAATAATTTTCTACATTCTAGTTCCTTCCTAAATGGACATTGGAGTGAGTTTATGCCATTAGCGGAACCAATCTGGTGTTCCCAAAGCGTCTTTTGACCGTCCTGTAAAAAGGGGTCAAACAGCTCTGGTGAGTGGCCATCTTCATACTGAGCATTCGTGGTGGAAGATATAGAAGTTTTATCTCAGGCCTCGTACACACGACCGAGTTTCTTGGCAAAAACCAGCAAGAAACTTGCTGGGATTTTTTTTTTGCAGAGGAAACCGGTCGTGTGTACATTTTTCGACGAGGAAACTGTCGAGGATCCCGTCGAGCCAAAAAGAGAGCATGTCTTCTTTTTCCTCGACGGGAATGGAGAAACTTGCCTTGTCGAGTTCCTCGACAGCCTAACAAGAAACTCGACGAGGAAAACGATGTGTTTCGCCCATCGAGTTCCTCGGTCGTGTGTACGAGGCTTCAGAGCATTCTGTTTTGTTGTTGGTATTTATTCACTTATGGACTTTATGCTTGCTTATTTTTTCATTTATGGGCACATTTAAGTTTGATGCAGTGTTTTTTCTTTGTGCCGGTTTTTCACGTGAACATGTATAGCGCCTTATTTTTTTACTTTATAATCCTAAAAATACACCAGAGCTGACATTGTAACATAATACAGTATACAATGATTGTGCAATACTATGCAGTCACCATATTATAATGATAATATACTTATATACTATATGCAGTGGAAAAATATAAATATACAGAAAATTTAATGAGGAATGCTTCCATCTTACCAATCTGCAGGGGCCAGAAGTATAATGTACAACACAGTGAATGCAGTACAGGTGCACAAGGATGCATGGCATAAGTAGTGTGGTTGCATAGTGTGGATAGTCTGAGTGCACCTGTATCCCTCTCACCAGCTCCTTCCTCCTTCAAGGGGCCCCTGGAAGATGCAATCTTATTGCAAAACGGCGTAGGGCGGAACGGAACGGCGCAGAGACGTCACTCCCCATTTCACCTACTAACAGGAACAGGTTTACCTGCAGGCACTAGGTACAATGTATCCCAGGCAGTAACAAGTTTATATATTTTGAACATTATAGACTTTCTTGACCATATGAGGCATTCACTCTGAAGGAACGGCTGCCCGTGATATTCCTTCAGAGCCCTGTGCCATGAACTGCAGCTCCAGGAAAAAAGGGGGGATGAGAGAGTGCCCCCCCACCTGAACCGTACCAGGCCACATGCCCTCAACATAGGGAGAATGTCCCCATGTTGATGGGGACAGGGGCCTCATCCCCACAACCCTTGCCCGGTGGATGTGGGGGTCTGCAGGCAGGGGGCTTATTGGAATCTAGAAGCCCCCTTTTCCGTAGCGTCATAGGGGACAGGGTCATCCGTGACGCCACAGGGAAACCACTGCAAACCCCTGTTGCGTCAGAGAAAGGTGGGGTCACCTACGCATGCCATTGGTGGCCCCACCCTCAGCTATTTAAGAGCTGTCACGGCGGATCTATCGTCATTCGATGGTGCCTCCCATGGAGGTGGAATTGATCGTGGTGGCATGTTTCCGTATCGTCGGGTTGTGGAAGGATTACATTGCTGGATTTTTTTTTCTTTTTTACTAAATGACTTGTCTCAAGCTGTGTCTGTGTGTTTTTTACCATTGTTGTCACTTTTTTGGGTGAACTAGTAAGGGGGGCAGGATCTGGGGGTCCCCTTTGTTAAATGGGGCTTCCAGTTTCTGATAAGCCCCCCGCCCGCAGACCCCCACAACCACTGGGCAAGGGTTGTGGGGATGAGGCTCCCCATGTTGAGGTCCTTGCGGGCTGCCAGGTTGTGTTCTTGGATAAGGGTCTGGTATGGATTTTTTTTATATAGCCACAGGGTTCTCCTGAATATCCATGCCAGACCTAAAGGGTCTGGTATGGAATTTGGGGGGGACCCCCACGCATTTTTTCTTTTAGATTTTGGTTCGTATTTTTCAATGACTTTTATCTGTATTGCCGGGACCCGACAATTCATTATAGACGCGAGTAGTTTTAAATGACCCTTTTTCCTTTAGAAATGTCATTTTGTGCAGGGACTGTTCTAAACATGGGAAACATGCACCACTTTACAGGCATACTATAGACACCCCCAGGTACAAAATTGAAAGGAATATTTCACTTTTATTGTTTCACTTTAATCATTATTAAAATCACTGCTCCTGAAAAAAAACTTGTTTTTAAAACTTTTTTTTTGCATTGATACATGTCCCCTGGGGCAGGACCCAAACCCCCAAACACTTTTTATGGCAATAACTTGCATATTAACCTTTAAAATTAGCACTTTTGACTTTTAACGTTTGTGTCCTATAGACTTTAATGGTGTTCGCGTGTTCAAACTAATTTTTTAGTTCATCCCTATTTTGAATAGAGGTAAAGTTAATCTGGGACCCCAGTCACCTAGAAAAACCAGGGGAAATAGGCAAGGGCTATTGGACTATATCGGTACTTAGGTAAATCAATTTATCAATAGAGTATAATAGAGATAAAAAAGTTCAATTTATTAAAACATAAACATACCATAAATGACTTGAGAAATACACAGTATTCTAAAATTACAGAGATGGTGGTGTAAAACAATTGATTATACGACCAGCAACTTGGGCTCGTTATACCATCCTCATCAGGTGTTGGCTGGTCGTATAATCAATTGTTTTACACCACCATCTCTGTAATTTTAAAATACTGTGTATTTCTCAAGTCATTTATGTTATGTTTATGTTTTAATAAATTGAACTTTTTTATCTCTATTATACTCTATTGATAAATTGATTTACCTAAGTACCGATATAGTCCAATAGCCCTTGCCTATTTCCCCTGGTTTTTCTAGGTGACTGGGGTCCTAGATTAACTTTACCTCTATTCAAATTATGATAGGATGATGGTACTTTTACGTTATGTCTTTCTTTTCTTACTGAGAGGTTTCCTTATAAATCATTAGTTCATCCCTAGTTGTAATTAAAGCGGTTGTAAACCCGCATAAACTTTTTTTTTTTTTTTTTTTAAACCTGCAAGGCAAAAGTCATAGTCGGCTAGTATGCACCACATACTAGCCGATTATGAAATACTTACCTCGGAACGAGGTGACCACCACTTACCTGGTCCACGCCGAGCAGGATGTCATCTTGCTCCGGCGTGTCTTCCAGGTATCGCCGCTCCAGCGCTGTGATTGGCTGGAGCGGCGATGCGTGCGCGCGGGAGATTTAAAATCGACAGGGTCCGGCGGATGCCGGTCCTTTCGCCGTGGATTCCCCCCTGCGCATGCGCCGCCCGCATTGCGAGGGGAATATCTCCTAAACCGTGCAGGTTTAGGAGATATTCTCCTTACCTACAGGTAAGCCTTGTTATAGGCTTACCTGTAGGTAAAAGTCAAAATAGTGGGTTTACAACCACTTTAAGGATGAGCTGAACACCCCCCAGTTCGGTTTGCACCAGAACATGCAAACAGACAAAACATTTGTGCGAACATGCAAACACTGTTAAAGTCTATGGGACACTAACGTGAAAAATCAAATATGTTAATTTTAAAAGCTTATATGCAAGTTATTTCCATAACAAGTGTTTTGGGGCTCGGGTACTGCCCCAGGGGACATGCATCAATGCAAAAAAAGTTTTTAAAACAGCAGTTTTTTCAGGACCAGTAATTGTAATAATGCTTTAGGTGAAACAATAAAAATGAAATATTCCTTTGAATATCGTGCATGTGGGGTCTTCCTGTAAAGTCTGCCTGTAAAGTAGCACATCTTTCCCATGTTTTTCCATGTTTCCCAGTTCCGCAGCAAAATTATATTTCTAAATGAAAATATGTAGTTTAAAATTGCTCGCTGCTGTAATGTATTGTCGGATCCCAGCAATATACTGTACATAAAAAAACATAAAAAAAAAAACATTAAAAAAAAAGCGTGGGTTTCCCTAGACCCTTCGGGTCTGGTATGGATATTAAGATAAACCCAGTGCTAATTTTATTTTTTAAATGGCGTGGGGGATCCCCCCCAAAATCCATACCAGACCCTTATCCGAGCAATCTGACAGGCCACAGGAAAGGGGGGGACAAGAGAGTGCCCCCCCTCCTGAAACATACCAGGCCACATGCCCTCAACATATTTTGGGGGTCTGCAGGCGGGGGGCTTATCGGAATCTGGAAGCCGCCTTTAACAAGGGGGCCCCCAGATCCCACACTCCCTATGTGAATGGGTATGCGGTACATACCCATTCACCAAAAAAGTGCCCCGTGATGTAAATCCATCGTCAATCACAGCGCCGAAGGTACAGAGAAAAAAAAGAAAACTGAAAAACTCCACCTACATGGGAATTGTTCCGCCGACTTCCAACTTTTAGCTTTGAAAGGTGTTAAATAGCCAAGAGCGGGGCCATCCGGTGACATAAATGGGTGACTAGCCCTCATCTGCCCGCCCCCACATAATGTCATAAGGGGTGGGGTCACCCAGTTACATCACCGGGTGGCCCCACCCATGCCTTTATAACAGCTGTCACCGCCCGCAGACCCCCACAACCACTGGGAAAGGGTTGTGGGGATGAGGCCCTTGTCCCCATCAGTCTGACACACCGCTACATCGATCTCGGTAAAGAGCCTCTAATCACAATGTAAACAGGAAGAGCTGTTGATCGGCTTTTCCCCACTTGCATCTGACAGACTCGAGTAAAGGAGAGACGATCGGCTGCTCTCCTGACAGGGGGGTTTCTGCTGATTGTTTATCAGCATAGCCCCCCTTAGATGCCCACCCAGGACCACCAGGATGCCGCTAGGACCACCAGGGATGGCCACCACACTGGACCACCAGGTATGCCACCCTAGACCACCAGGGAAATGCCAATCAGTGCCCAGGCAGCTGCCAATCAGTGCCCATCCCCAATACCTGCCAGTGCCATCAGTGCCACGTATCAGTGCCCAGCAGTGCGGCCTGTAAGTGCCACCCATAAGTACCCATCAGTGCAGCCTGTAAGTGCCCATTAGACATGTGCATTCGTTTTCGTCCGAATGCATTTTTGTCTGAATTGAATTTTGCATTTGTTTTAAGAAATGATAACGAACGCGCAGAATCCAAAATCCAAAATATTCAACATAAAAAATGCTTTATTTTCATTTTGTTGTAACAACAGTATGATATAGATAGAAGATTCGACATGACGGTGACAATAGCAATCTGTGTCTATCGAATCTGCGATTGAATGTGCCTAACCTAACTCTATTAGTCCAAGATTATTTGACATTATTTGATTATTTGATTATAGAGACATAAAGATTCGACGAAGCAGCTAAAAACATACGATCGCCGTGAGCGGACATTTATGGTTAAATGCTCCGCCCATAGGTTATAGGAGAATTCTAATGTTGGTTGACTAGTAATAATAATTAATAAATATAATTATTACTAGTCATACAACAGTAGAATCCTACTATAGCTTGTGGGCAAAGCATTTGACCGGGAATGAACGATTGCGGCGGCGTACAATTTAGCTGCTTCGTCGAATCTTCTTAGAACATTCGACAGACACCCTAAGCCTTCAATTGACAGATTTGACCTTAAATCGGATTTTTGGACAAATGCATTTTTAATTAACCACTTAACAACCGCCCCATAGCCAAACTACGGCTACAGTGCGGCTGCTTCACCCTGGGGGCACGCACGGATGGACCCAGAGGACCCGGCACATCATGGATCACGGTAAATCGGCGCTGATAGCGGCAGTTTATCACGTGATCGCTTGTAAACAAACCGATCGGTACAGTGTGAGAGGAGAGGGGAGAGAGCGGAGGCAGCAGCAGTGCTGTGTGCTGGATCTGTGACAATTGCAGTCACAGATCCAGCCATCCATCCCTGTGCAATACCCCTGTGCAATACCCCTATGCAATACTCTACCAATACTCTGTAATACCCCGCAATACTCTCCAATACCCCGCAATACTCTGCAATAATCTGCAATACTCCACAATACTCTGCAATACTCTGCAATACCCCGCAATACCCCGCAATACTCCGCAATCCCCCGCAATACTCCGCAATATGCCCTGCTTCTACCCTGACTCAACGCTACGATCAAAGCCAGGATTTTTTTTTTTTTGTATTTCAGGCTTCCCAGCCTAGAGGTGAGATGTGGGATCTTATTGACCCCATATCTCACTGTAAAGAGGACCTGTCATGCCATATTCCTATTACAAGGGATGTTTACATTCCTTGTAATAGGAATAAAAGTGATCCAATTTTTTATTTTTTTGCGGAGAAACGTGTCAAACTAAAATAAATACAAGTAAAATGCGCCCCTGTCCCCGTGTGCTCACACGCAGAAGCTAACGCATATGCAAGTCCCGCCCACATATGAAACCGGTGTTCAATCCACACATGTGAGGTATCTCGGCGAACATTAGAGCCAGAGCAATAATTTTGGCCCTAGACCTTCTCTGTAACTAAAACATATAACCAGTAAAAATATTTAAAGCGTCGCCTATGGGGATTTTTAAGTAGCGAGTGTATGCAATTTTGAAGGGTGACATGTTGGGTATCTATTTACTCGGCGTAACTTCATCTTTCACATTATGCAAAAACATTTGGCTAAATTTACTGATTTGTATTTTTTAAGCACAAAACTGTTTTTTTTTTGTAAAAAATATGTTAGAAAAATTGCTGCACAAATACAGTGCGAGATAAAAAGTTGCAACGACCACTATTATATTCTCTAAGGTCTTTGATAAAAAAAGCATATATAATGTTTTGGGGTTCTATGTAATTTTCTAGCAAATAAATGATGATTTTTACATGTAGGAGAGAAATGTCAGAATTGTCTTGGGTGCTCCAGAACGCCTGATGGTGCTCCCTGCATGTTGGGCCTCTGTATGTGGACACGCTGTTTAAAAGTCTCACACATGTGGTATCGCCATACTCAGGAGGAATAGCAGAATGTGTTTTGGGGTGTAATTTGTGCTATGCATATGCTGTGTGTGAGAAATAACCTGCTAATATGAAAATGTTGTGAAAAAAAAATTAAAGAAAAAAAATATTGAATTTGCAAAAAATTGTGGGAAAAAATACAACTTCAAAAAACTCACCATGCCTCTTTCTAAATACCTTGGAATGTCTTCTTTCCAAAAAGGTGTCATTTGGGGGGTATTTGTACTTTTCTGGCATGTTAGGGTCTCAAGAAATGAGATAGGCCGTCAGTACTTCAGGTGTGATCAATTTTCAGATATTGACACCATAGCTTGTGGACTCTATAACGTTCACAAAGACCAAATAATATACACAAATTTGGGTTATTTTTACCAAAGATATGTAGCAGTATACATTTTGGCCAAAATGTATGAAGAAAAAATACTAATTTGCCAAATTTTATAACCGAAACAAAGAAAAAATCATTTTTTACAGAATGTTCAGTCTTTTTTCTCTTATAGCGCAAAAAATAAAAAACCCAACAGTGATTAAATACCACCAAAAAAAAGCTCTATTTGTGTGAAAAAAAGGACGAAAACTTCATTTGGGTACAGTGTTGTATGACTGAGAAATTGTCATTCAAAATGTGAGAGCACCGAAAGCTGAAAATTGGTCTGGTTATTAACCGCTTCCATACAGGGCTCTTATACACACCTCCATACCGGGCCTATTCTGGCACTTCTCTCCTACATGTACAAATCATAATTTTTTTGCTAGAAAATTACTCAGAACCCCCAAACATTATATATGTTTTTTTAGCAGACACCCTAGGGAATAAAACGGCGGTCATTGCAACATTTTATCTTGTACGGTATTTGCGCAATAATTTTTCAAACGCCTTTTTTGGGGAAAAAAAGTGTTTCATGAATTAAAAAAATAACAAAACAGTAAAGTTAGCCCAATTTTTTTGTAAAATATGAAAGATTAGGTTACACCGAGTAAATAGGTACCTAACATGTCACACTTTAAAATTGCGCACACTCATGGAATGGCGCCAAACTTCGGTACTTAAAAATCTCCATAGGCAAGGCTTTGAATTTTTTTACAGGTTACCAGTTTAGATTTACAGAGGAGATCTAGTGCTAGAATTGTTGCTGGCACTCTAACGCACGCGGCGATACCTCACATGTGTGGTTTAAACGGCGTTTACATATGTCGGCAGGACTTGCGTGTGCGTTCGCTTCTGCGCGCGAGCTACCGGGGACAGGGGCGTTTTAATTTTTTTTATTATTATTATTTATGTTTATAAATGTTTATTTATTTGTTTACACTTTTTTTTTTTTTTTTTTTTTTTTTTATTACTTTTATTCCTATTACAAGGAATGTAAACATCCCTTGTAATAGGAATGTGTGTGACAGGTCCTCTTTATGGAGAGATGCGGGGTCAATAAGACCCCACATCTCTCCTCCAGGCTGGAAACCATGAGATCGGTGAAAAAAATTCACTGATCTCATGAATACTGTGGCTTACAGCCGCAATTGCGGCTTTGTTTACTTACGGGACCTGGGCGTGACGTCATCACATCGCGTCCGCCGCCATCCGGAGAAGCACCGGATGGCGGCGGGAGGGGGGATGTCCCCTCCCGCCGCCTGTAAGAACTAACTAGCGGCGGAACCGCCGCTATGATCATTCTTATGTTGTGCAGAATCGCCGGCACAAGAGATAGATATCTGGATGATGCCTCTCGCTGCAGGCATCATTCAGATATCCCCCTTCAAAGTCCAGGACGTCATATGACGTCCACTCTGGATGGTAGAGACACTTTGTGGACGTCATATGACGGCGGCTGGTATGGAAGTGGTTAAGGGGGTTTAAGTGCCCAGTGGTCAACTGGTTAAACAAAATAAATAAAAACTAATTTCGGGAGTAACTAAATAACAAAATATTTCAGTGTGCACATGTCTAGCAGTGCCGCCTATCAATGCCCATCAGTGCTGCATATCAGTGCCGCCTACCAGTGCCCATCAGTGTTGCCTATCAGTGCCCATCGTCTGTGCCCATCAGTGCCACATCATTGGTGACAACTCATATCTGTTCTGCCTTATCAGTGCCCATCAGTGAAGAAGAAAACACTTATTTACAACATTTTATAACAGAAACAAAAGAAAAACTTTTTTTTTTCAAAACTTTCAGTTTTTTTTATTAGTTTAGCAAAAAATAAAAACCGCAAAGCTCTATTTATGAGAACAAAATTATAAAAATTCTGTTTGGGTACAGCGTAGCATGACCGTGCAAACGTCATTTAAACAGTGAGAGCACTGAAAGCTGAAAATTGGCTTGGGCAGGAAGGGGGTGCAAGTGCCTGGTATTGAAGGGGTTAACCACTTCGATACTCTGTGTTATATAAACTGCACTGCCTGTATTGATTTCATCCCACCCGGATCTCTACGAAAACCCCGGGCTCCAGGTTCCAAAGTGGACTTCATTAAATAATGAGGAAACTGAAACGCCAGTTTCCTCTGTACATGATAAGCTTCCTGGAGCCCCTCAACCCGTCCAGTTGAGAATTCTGGGTCACTACACTTTTGGGGTACCACACTACCACAATATATATATATATATATATTAATATATATATATATATATTGTAATGGGTTGCTCGGTAGCGGGGTGTGTGACCCCCTGGATGGGTTCACTACACACTGAATTTATACAGACCGGCAGTCGAAGACGGTTGAAAACAAGGATTTTGGTTTATTCTTCCATCTTGCTGGAAACAAGTGCAAGCATCCAAACAGCATAAACAAAATCAAACATAAAATAAACCCTGGCCACTTGGGGCGTCTACCTTCATCAAACAGGAACCTATC
The DNA here is from genome assembly GCF_905171775.1 of Rana temporaria. Taxonomy (NCBI): domain Eukaryota; kingdom Metazoa; phylum Chordata; class Amphibia; order Anura; family Ranidae; genus Rana; species Rana temporaria. The sequence goes on from NC_053496.1 coordinate 130,475,710, forward strand.
TAGGGAGTCTGGCACAGCCTAGTGCTGGGCAGACACTGCTGGTCATACAGCAGAAAAACAATAGTCTTTTGATTTTTATCACACAGAAAAATCAATCACCTCCTCACCTCCTCAGAAGACTTTTAGCTACTGCTCTCCTTCACTCAGAAAGCCTCAGGATGCAGCAAATCAGTGGTAATCCTCTGGATTACTTATAGAGGCCTTATTGCCTAATTTTGAACAGCTGAAGTTTTCCAACGCCCTTAGACCTTTTCTGGCTACTTTTGCAGCCGACGCCTAATAACAATTGGTGTATTGTCAAAACAAGGCAGAAATGTATGTCCCATCTGTGACAACACCCACAGATTTACCTGACTTCCTGTCACAATATATATATCAAATACACTGCCACTAATTAACCTGCCTGCCTAATCTAGCTCAAACTATCTCCCTCTACACACTATACAGGAGCACTATGTAAACAATCTTAAATAGTGTGGTGCGTGGATTTAGTCCCCCTGAGCCATGATTGGCCACAGGTACCCTGCCTTTGGCCAATTATGGCTCTCTCAGCAGATCTTTCATGCGATTGGCCAAAGTATGCAGGTCAGGTGCATGCTTTGGCCAATTATCATACAGTAGCGCACTGCGATCTCTCAGTTCCTAACCGATATGTCAAAACCGATGGTTAGTATGCAAAAGCATCGGTTAAAAACCCGCGCATACTCAGAATCAAGTCGGCGCATGCTTGGAAGCATTGAACTTCATTTTTCTCTGCACGTCGTTGTGTCTTACATCACCGCTTTGGACTCGATCGTTTTTTTAACTGATGGTGTGTAGGCACATCAGACCATCAGTCTGCTTCATCGGACCGTTCTCATCGGATGGACTGATCGTGTGTACGCGGCCTAAATGTTTCCTGAAATACAGTATGAAACGCACAACTTTCTAGTTTTCCAATACAAATAGATTGGATTGCACATTAATATGTTCCTATAATGACATGGTTCAGCACCTGTAAAACTACAAACCTTTGTTTTAATATCTTATTTTCAGTTCAGAAATAGCTAGCTGTGGTCTCCCATGTTAAATATGAGAAGAACTAGCTAGTGTTTTGTTTTACATTCTCAGCTTAAGCGTAATTCTCAGAGCCTTGGCAATACACATGTAAAACCGTCTGCATTTAAAGATTGTAGAATCTAAGCCAATGGGTTCTGAAACTTGTGTCTCAAAAGATATGCAAATTGGGACTTGCCAAAAATAGGCCTTGCAAATTAGATTAAAAGAGAGGTTTCAGGGTACATTTAAAACCACAGTAATAAAAACTAGTAAGAATACAGGTGAAATTGTGTTTTTGTGTTTTAAAATATCATATTTACTATAAATGATACCAAATTTAAGTAAGATAAAACGTCTCTTTACATGGTCCATAATTTATATGCAGTCTTTAAGTTACTTGACTGGTATTTCAGCCATATGATCCACATACTAGTTTGGTTTCTGAATGCAATATTTCAAAATATATGTAATTTTTTAACCCCTTTTTGCCCACAATCTGTATATTACCATTCCTTAAGCATGATGTCCCTTGCCAAGGATACCTTGAAGGGGTTGTAAAGGTAAAAAAAAAAAAAAAATCCTAAATAGCTTCCTTTACCTTAGTGAAGTCTTCTTTCACTTACAGTACCTCATTCTTCGATTTTGCTTTTAAATGTCCTTATTTCTTCTGAGAAATACTCACTTCCTGTTCTTCTGTCTGTAACTCCACACAGTAATGCAAGGCTTTCTACCTGGTGTGGAGTGTCGTGCTCGCCCCCTCCCTTGGACTACAGGAGAGTCAGGGCGCTCACTACATTGCAGATAGAGAAAGGAGCTGTGTGTTAGTGGGCATCCTGACTCTCCTGTTGTCCAAGGGAGGGGGAAGGCACGACACTCCACACCAGGTAGAAAGCCTCACATTACTGTGTGGAGTTACAGACAGAAGAACAGAAAGTAATGCAAAAACAAAATATAGTTTCCTTTTCCATTTCGTTTTCAAGCCTTCATTTTCTACTTTTTATTTTCTGGCCATTGCTCAAAAGCAAGGAAGATACATTTAAAACAAATCAAAAAATGAAAAGAAATCTGAATAAAAAAAAAATACCCTCTATATCTCATCTGCCTCTGACAGACTACAAAGTAAAAAGCTGTAAACTTTTACAATATACTTTAGGATTAGAATGAGAGAGCATGGCCAAAGGAGAGGAAGAATTATATTAACAGTCAGGAGGACAAACAGGCCAATAAAAAAAATAAAAAAACTTGCATTGTACTAATGTTTCCTTCTGCTGTAATTAAAGTGTTTGTTAACCCAAACAAGAAAAAATGTATCCTGCTACTCTAAAGCATGTTATATGACACAGTGCTTGTTCTGTGTCATTTGGCCCCCTGTGATGCTGCGTACACACAACCGTTTTTCGGGGTTCTAAAAAATTAAGTTTTTAAGGGTCTAGAAAAAACTGTGTTTTTTTCAAACCGATCATTAAAACGGGCATGCCTACAGACGATCATGAAAAAAAAATGCTCTAGCAAAGCGTGGTGACGTACAACACGTACGACGGCATTATAAAGGGGAAGTTCCATTCGGATGGCGCCACCCTTTGGTCTGCTTTAGCTGATTTTGTGTTAGTAAAAAACGATTAGCGCTTTTCTGTCTGTTACAGTGTGATGAATGTGCTTACTCCATTACGAACGGTAGTTTTACCAGAACAAGTGCACCCATCTTATAACTTGCTTCTGAGCATGCACGTTTTTTTCACGTCGTTAAAGCCCACACACGACCATTTTTTACAACCTGAAAAACGACAACGTTAAAATAGTTGTGAAAAAATAAAGCATGTTCGAAATTTTTAATGCCCATTTTTTAGATCGTGAAAACACACTATTGTTTTTAATGACATTAAAAAAAACACGTCATTTTTTAGAACCCGATAAACGGACGTGTGTACGCGGCATAGCACCTAAAAAACCTGGCTGATCCTGACAGTTTCTCCCCACCCCTCTGTAAACTAACCACGGTGTATGATGGCTGCTGAGACCAGACACCGTGGTCACCGCCTCTGTCATCAGCAGCCTCCTCTCTGCTGCTGTGCTCCTCCCCTCTCTGTCTGTGTGTGAGCTGACCCTCCCCCCCATCCTCCTGCTGCTCTCATAACATTAACCTCTATACACCATCAGCAATGCCTCCTATTGCAGTGTCCCCCTCTGTGAATGATTTATAAATATAAATGCCATAAATACCTAATTTAACAGCCGAGATTGTGATCACATGACCAGCCAGCACTCTCCTCCTCCCCTCCAGACTGACATCAGCAGAGAAATCTCAGCCCCGCCCACTGAATCTCTCAGAGCAGGAAAGGAGAATGCTGGCCAGTCATGTGATCGCAATCTTGGCAGTGAAATTAGGTATTTGCAGCATATATTTTTATAAATCACACACAGAGGGGGATACTAAAATAGGAGGCAGTGCTGATAGTGTATACAGATTAGAGTGGCTTAACAACTACTTTAACATTTACAGGCCTAGGCCTTCCTTAGTCTGTGACAGAGAAAGAAAAAGAAATAGACTGAGGAGGTAATCTCTCCATCACTCTGCCCTCTTCGCCTATCAGCATGTCCTTTGTAAGCACGTATGGAATTCAGAACAACTAGTTGGCACTTTGTGCTTCTTTTTCTTTGTACCATCTGAGCTTTGTTGTTCAGGAGACTGCAAGTATTTAAAAAGTGCATTTGATAAATTATTAATGAATAGGGAGCTGCATTATATTTGTACATTATATAAAAAAAAAAACTGATTGAGGTACACTTACCTTAAAGTGTTACATTCTTCATAAATGCAAAGTTATACATTGGGTATACCTGCCCTTTTTATCTATTAAATGAAAAATGGAATGTTGGGAATAAATAACTGCTCATCAATCTAAAAAACACTCAATTGTGGTACTACCCCCCCCCCCCCGATATCCCTATGGTCCAGCCCAGTTGGACTCCTATGTGCTCCTATGTGCTGTCTGAGGAGAGAAGACAGATTGTGTGTCTCTACAAAGTACAAACCATGATCTGTCATTTCTCCTAGTTAGTCCCATCCCCCCACAGTTACAACACACAATAGGGAACACAGTTAACCCCTTGATCGCCCCTAGTGTTAACCCCTTCCCTGCCAGTGACATTTATATAGTAATCAGTGCATACAGTATTTATAGCACTGATCCTTCTGTAAATGTCATTGGTCCCAAAAATGTGTCAAAAGTGTTTGACCTGTCCACTGCAACGTCGCAATACCGCAAAAAAATTACAGATATTCGCCATTACTAGTAAAAATAAAAAATAAAATAAAACGTCATATAAATGCCATAAATATTTCCCATAGTTTGTAGACGCTATGGCCCGGATTCACAAAGGAGTTACGACGGCGTATCTCCAGATACGCCGTCATAACTCCGAATGCGCACCGGTCGCAACTCGGCGCCTGATTCATAGAATCAGATACGCCTCACAGTTGCCTAGATACGAGCGGTGTAAGTCTCCTACGCCGTCGTATCTTAGGGTGCATATTTACGCTGGCCGCTAGGCGGCGCTTCCGTAGATTTCCGCGTGCAATATGCAAAATAGCTAGATACGCCAATTCACGAACGTACGTGCGCCCGTAAAGTTACCCCTCATAAAGCAGGGGTAAGTCAGGTTAGGTATGGACGTCGGAAACGTACGAACAGCGTCGTATTTTACGTCGTTTGCGTAAGTCGTCTGTGAATGGGGCTGGGCGTAGGTTACGTTCACGTCGACTAAGCATTGAGCGGGCGCAATTTACTTTAAAAATTCAACGTGATACTGGGCATGCACGCGCATGCACCGTTCGTAAAAAGCGTCAATTACGTGGGGTCGTGATAAGTTTACATAAAACACGGCCACCTCTTCCTCATTTGATTTAGGCGCTACGCCATCGTAACTTAGGACGCAAGTGCTTTGTGAATACTGCACTTACCTCTCCAAGTTGTGGCGGCGTAGCGTATATACGATACGCTACACCCACTTAAAGTTACGCCGCCCTACGTGAATCTGGGCCTATAGCTTTTGCGATTTTTTTTTTAACCAAAAATATTTATATTTTTTTTAACCACTTAAGCCCCGGACCAATACACTGTCTAAAGACCCAAGGTGTTTTTACAATTTGTCACTGCGCTGCTTTAACTGGTAATTGCGCGGTCATGCAATGTTGTACCGAAACGAAATTTGCGTCCTTTTCTTCCCACAAATAGAGCTTTCTTTTGATGGTATTTGATTGCCTATGCGATTTTTATTTTTTGCGATATAAACGGAAAAAGACCGAAAATTTTGAAAAAAAATGATTTTTCTTATAACAAAAAGTAAAAAATATTGAATAAACTAAATTTTAGTCAAACATTTAGGCCAAAATGTATTCAGCCACATGTCTTTTGTAAAAAAAATTGCAATAAGCGTATATTTATTGGTTTTCGCAAAAATTATAGCGTCTACAAACTAGGGTACATTTTCTGGAATTTACACAACTTTTATTTTATGACTGCCTATCTCATTTCTTGAGGTGCTAAAATGGCAGGGCAGTACAAAACCCCCCCCAAATGACCCCATTTTGGAAAGTAGACACCCGAAGGAAACTGCTGAGAGGCATGTTGAGTCCATTGAATATTTTTTTTTTGTCCCAAGTGATTGAATAATGACAAAAAAAAAAAAATTACAAAAAGTTGTCACTAAATGATATATTGCTCACACATGCCATGGTTATATGTGGAATTGCACCCCAAAATACATTCTGCTGCTTCTTCTGAGTACGGGGATACCACATGTGTGGGACTTTTTGGGAGCCTAGCCACGTACGGGACCCCGAAAACCAAGCACCGCCTTCAGCATTTCTAAGGGCGCAAATTTTTGATTTCACTCCTCACTACCTATCACAGTTTCGAAGGCCATAAAATGCCAAAATAGCACAAAACCCCCCCAAATGACCCCATTTTGGAAAGTAGACACCCCAAGCTATTTGCTGAGAGGCATGTCGAGTCCATGGAATATTTTATATTTTGACACAAGTTGCGGGAATATGACAAACTGATTTTTTTTTTGCACAAAGTTGTCACTAAATGATATATTTCTCACACATGCTATGGTTATATGTGGAATTGCACCCCAAAATACATTCTGCTGCTTCTCCTGAGTACAGGGATACCACATGTGTGGGACTTTTTGGGAGCCTAGCCGCGTACGGGACCCCGAAAACCAATCACCACCTTCAAGATTTCTAAGGGCATACATTTTTGATTTCACTCCTCACTACCTATCATAGTTTTGAAGGCCATACAATGCCAAGATGGCACACAACCCCCCCAAATGACCCCATTTTAGAAAGAAGACACCCCAAGCTATTTGCTGAGAGGCATGTCGAGTCCATGGAATATTTAATTTTTTTGCCCCAAGTGATTGAATATTGACCAAAAAAATAAATAAAAAATAAATTACAAAACGTTGTCACTAAATGATATATTTCTCACACATGCCATGGTTATATGTGGTATTGCACCCCAAAATACATTCTGCTGCTTCTCCTGAGTACGGGGATACCACATGTGTGGGACTTTTTGGGAGCTTAGCCGCGTACGGGACCCCGAAAACCAATCACCACCTTCAAGATTTCTAAGGACATAAATTTTTGATTTCACTCACACAAATCTTGAAGGCGGTGATTGGTTTTTGGGGTCCCGTACTTGGCTAGACTCCCAAAAAGTCCCACACATGTGGTATCCCCGTACTCAGGAGAAGCAGCAGAATGTATTTTGGGGTGCAATTCCACATATAACCATGGCATGTGTGAGAAGTATATAATTTAGTGACAACGTTTTGTAATTTTTTTTTTTTTGGTCAATATTCAATCACTTGGGGCCATAAAATTAAATATTCAATGGACTCAACATGCCTCTCAGCAAATAGCTTGGGGTGTCTTCTTTCCAAAATGGGGTCATTTGGGGGGGTTGTGTGCCATATTGGCATTTTATGGCCTTCAAAACTATGATAGGTAGTGAGGAGTGAAATCAAAAATGTATGCCCTTAGAAATCTTGAAGGCTTTTCGGGTCCCCGTACGCAGCTAGGCTCCCAAAAGTCCCACACATGTGGTATCCCCGTACTCAGGAGAAGCAGCAGAATGTATTTTGGGGTGCAATTCCACATATAACCATGGCATGTGTGAGAAATATATCATTTAGTGACAACTTTGTGCAAAAAAAATCAGTTTATCATATTCCCGCAACTTGTGTCAAAATATAAAATATTCCATGGACTCGACATCCCTCTCAGAAAATAGCTTGGGGTGTCTACTTTCCAAAATGGGGTCATTTGGGGGTTTTTTGTGCTATTTTGGCATTTTATGGCCTTCGAAACTGTGATAGGTAGTGAGGAGTGAAATCAAAAATTTACACCCTTAGAAAGCCTGAAGGCGGTGATTGGTTTTTGGGGTCCCGTACGCGGCTAGGCTCCCAAAAAGTCTCACACATGTGGTAGCCCCGTACTCAGGAGAAGCAGCAGAATGTATTTTGGGGTGTAATTCCACATATGGGGGGAGTATGCTTTGCACGTGGGTGTAAGCGTTACTGGCACTAACTAGCTACCTAGCGGCACCAGCGACACTAATACAGCGATCAGAAAAATGATCGCTTAGTGACGCTGGCAATAGGGGGGTGAAAGGGTTAACTCTAGGGGCAATCAGGGGTTAAAACCTTTATTAGAAAATGTATGGGGGTACCTAACGCTATAAAAACCTAGCGGGCAAACCTCAAAAAATAACTAGCTACCTAGCGGCACTAATACAGCACTCAGAAAAACGATCGCTTAGTGACGCTGGTAATAGGGGGTAAAAGGGTTAACTCTATGGGCAATCAGGGGTTAAAACCTTTATAAGAAAATGTATGGGGGTACCTAACGCTATAAAAACCTGGCGGGCGAACCTCAAAAAATAACTAGCTACCTAGCGGCACCAGCGACACTAATACAGCGATCAGAAAAACGATCGCTTAGTGACGCTGGCAAAAGGGGGGTGAAAGGGTTAACTAGGGGGTGATCAAGGGGTTAAAAGTGTTAGGTCCAGGGTAGCCCCCCTACCCCCCCCCCAATAAAGGTTTTAACCCCTTGATCACCCCCTAGTTAACCCTTTCACCCCCCTTTTGCCAGCGTCACTAAGCGATCGTTTTTCTGATCGCTGTATTAGTGTCACTCGTGCCGCTAGGTAGCTAGCTTTTTTGAGGTTCGCCGCCATGTTTTTATAGCGTTAGGTACCCCCATAAATTTTCTAATGCTATAAAAACATGGCGGCGAACCTCAAAAAAAAACTAGCTACCAAGTGGCACAAGCGACACTAATACAGCGATCAGAAAAACGATCGCTTAGTGACGCTGGCAAAAGGGGGGTGAAAGGGTTAACTAGGGGGTGATCAAGGGGTTAAAAGTGTTAGGTCCAGGGTAGCCCCCTACCCCCCCCCAATAAAGGTTTTAACCCCTTGATCACCCCCTAGTTAACCCTTTCACCCCCCTTTTGCCAGCGTCACTAAGCGATCGTTTTTCTGATCGTTGTATTAGTGTCGCTCGTGCCGCTAGGTAGCTAGTTTTTTTTGAGGTTCGCCGCCATGTTTTTATAGCGTTAGGTACCCCCATAAATTTTCTAATGCTATAAAAACATGGCGGCGAACCTCAAAAAAAAATAGCTACCTAGTGGCACGAGCGACACTAATACAGCGATCAGAAAAATGATCGCTTAGTGACGCTGGCAAAAGGGGGGTGAAAGGGTTAACTAGGGGGTGATCAAGGGGTTAACACCTTTATTGGGGGGGTAGGGGGCTATCCTGGACCTAACACTAACTGCCTGACACTAACTGCCTGTCACACTGACACTAAATGCAGTGATCAGTAAATGATCACTGCTATTTAGTGACAGTGTGACAGGGTGGGCTAGGGGGGGGGTTGTATGCCTATGTGTACAGGTGTCAGTGTAGTGCTTGTGTACTCACTGTGTGATGTCTCCGCTCCTCCGCCGGATGAATATACCGGCGGGAGGAGCGGTGACATCACTTCCTCCTCTGCCTGTGTTTACAATGCAGGCGGAGGAGGGCGGGGGAGGAAGCGGATTGGCTGGGGAGCGATCCGGAGGGGGCGGACAAAAACGAACCGCCGCCCCCTCATCCCGGATCGCTCGTGAAGATTACCGGACCGCCGCAAGTACCGGGGGGGTCCCGATTGGACCCCCGACCCACGTCAAGCAGGGCACGTACAGGTACGTTGATGTGCCTGTCCGTGCCATTCTGCTGACGTATATGTACATGAGGCGGTCCGGAACTGGTTAATTGTGATATTTACTATAGCAAAAAAAGTTAAAGATTTTTAGCTGGAAGGAGTGCCTAACGTTAGGCAGGCGTAGCGTATCTCATATACGCTATGCCGCTGTAAGTTAGAGAGGCAAGTGCTGTATTCACAAAGCACTTGCATCCTAAGTTACGGCGGCGTAGCGTAAATGTGTCGGCGTAAGCGCACCTAATTTAAATTGTGAAGAGGTGGGCGTGTTTTATGTAAATAAAGCATGACCCCACATAATTAACGTTTTGAGCTAACGGCGCATGCGCCAATCCGTGGACATATACCAGTGCGCATGCGGTGGTATCTTAGCTAGATTTAAGTGTATCTTAATTTGAGAATACACTTAAATATACGACGGCGCAGGCACTCTTTTTATGCTTACAGTATAGCGCAAAAAATAAAAAACACAGAGATGATCGAATACCACCAAAAAGCTCTATTTGTGTGGAAAAAAAAGGACGTTTGGGTACAACATCGCACGACCGTGCAATTTTCAGATAAAGCAACGCAGTGCCGCATCGCAAAACATGGCTGGGTAATGGAGCAGCCAAATCTTCCTGGTCTGAAGTGCTTAAAGGGGTGGTTCACCCTAAAAACTACTTTTTTTTATTACACTGGCCCCCCACATTACAATACGATTAAGGCTATTATTATTTTTTTGATGCTGTACATACCTTTGTACAGCATATTCACCCGTGGCATCCTGCTTGCGAGTCCCGCGGGAGTGGGCTTTTCCAACATGTCTGTGATTGACGTTTTGACCAAAAACGAGCTCCCCCCGTCGCGTAAGCCGTGTTACGATTGGCGAAAGGAGCCGAACGGCGATGCGCATGCGCAGTATAGCGCCGACTCCCCGTTCAGCTCCTTTCGCCAACCGTGACGCGGCTTACGCGACGGGGGAGCTCGTTTTTGGTCAAAACGTCAATCACAGACATATTAGAAAAGCCCACTCCCGCGGGACTCGCAAGCCGGATGCCACGGGTGAATATGCTGTACAAAGGTATGTACAGCATCAAAAAAAAATAATAGCCTTAATCGTATTGTAATGTGGGGGGCCAGTGTAATAAAAAAAAGTAGTTTTTAGGGTGAACCACCCCTTTAAGGCTCTGTTATGTTTTCTATAATAATGTCAAGTTCTGAACCATCCCAGGCTGTTTGCTTGATGAAAACCTACATTTGACTTACCGGTAATGGTATTTCTTCCTTCCAGGACGGCACACCTAAGAGATGAGAGCTGCTCCCTACAGGAAACACAATCAATTGACAGCTTGTTATAAGTCCCCACCCTTCCCCTTGATCACCAGTTTGTAATAAAGTAATCCTGAATTGGTTCACAAGGAGAATCACTTCACATAGGTACTCACTACCTAGTGTTCAGCTCATTTTTCCCTCCACATAGGTTGGGAAGTAGGCCTGCAGTTCTGGAAGGTTCATAGAAATACCGTTACCAGTAAGTCTAACATAGGTTTTCTCCTATCACCTTCCAGGACGGCACACCTGCGAGGATAATAAAGACACCACAGGACTACTTTAGGGTGGGACCCCTGATTGCAAGGCCTTTCTGCCAAATGCCTGGTTCGACTTGAATTTTTACCTCCACTACCTAGTGCGTGATGAAGGTATCCTAGCTGAATCATGCATCTGATCTGCAGGTCTGCTCCACCTATGTCCCTGCCTTCTCTACGGATGCAGGATCTAGGCAGCATGGGCTCTTAAAGATAAAATCTGAGAGCCTGTGAATTTTGTAAGTTAGAAAGATTGACTGTGTCAACCTTCTAGTAAATCGTGGTCTATAATGTCTGTAACTGCTGCATAGGACCACTAAAAAGACTAATCAGAGACTTGTTCTGTGAAACAAGGAACTACTTTGGTCAACAAAGAACATCTGGTTTTAAACCATTAGTCTGTTTAGGAGAACGATTTAGAAAAAGGCTCCCTGACAGGCAATCCTTGTGGGTCCCCTTTTTATTTGTTTGCCATAGCCATGGTGAAAAGGAAAAACCCACTCAAGGATAATAGATTAAGGGAGGCTTATTCCCTGGGCTCAGAGGCCTGGACAGGTATGTAATCAAACATACCCAACTTCTGGTTTTCTTCCCATCTGAATGCTGACATTTTAGATCTGAAAGTGTTCTATATTCCCAGGCTCCTTATAACCCTGTGGGTAGATGCATTAAAACTAAGCAGAAAGGAGCCTGATAAGAACTGATAGTAATTATTTCATAAATATCAGGTGTCTGAGACCATAATCTACTCCAAGCACCAATGGGTGCCTCTTGGTACCAATGAGTGTTAAAGTAAGCAGATCCCTACTACAGGGAATTAAGGGGCAGATTCACAGAGCAAGTACGCCGGCGTATCTACTGATACGCCGGCGTACTTTCAAATTTCCCGCGTCGTATCTTTAGTTTGAATCCTCAAACCAAGATACGACGGCATCTGGGTAAGATCCGACAGGCGTACGGGTTTGTACGCCTTCGGATCGCAGATGCAATACTTCGGCGTCCGCTGGGTGGAATTTGCGTCGTTTTCCGCGTCGGGTATGCAAATGAGCTTTTTCCGACGATCCACGAACGTACGTGCGGTCGTCGCATTCTCTTACGTCGTCTGTAGTCGGCTTTTTCCGGCGTATAGTTAAAGCTGCTATTTTGTGGCATATAGATAGACTTGCCATGTTAAAATATGGCCGTCGTTCCCGCGTCAAAATTTGAATTTTTTTTTTTCCGTAAGTCGTCCGTGAAGGGAAGTCATTCGACGCATGCGAGGGACGGCGGGCGCTCGGACATGTACGGTAGGTCTGTACTGACGACCGTACATGTCCGAGCGGGCAGGATTCCAGCGGACGGTTTTAAAACACGTCCAGGAATATTTGTCTGCTGGGAAAAGGCCCGGCGGGCAAATGTTTGCTGGAATTCGGCCCGCTCGCGCCTACACACGACCGAACATGTATGCTGAAACTGGCCCGCGGACCAGTTTCAGCATACATGTTTGGTCGTGTGTACGGGGCCTAAAAGATGAATATTGACTAGCTACATCCAGTTTGTCCAATGGGGTGGCATGAAGAATACCTGCCCAGCCGTAAACCTATCAGGTCGGGTAAACAGGTCAGATAAGTTCTGATGCTGCATCTTCAAGCCAAAAAACTCCTATGAACATAACTCCATAGTTCTTACTAAAAAATCATGATAGGTGATTTTATGACCTTCTTCCAGTGTCCTATAACCACAATCTTAGCCTGGAGGCAATCCAACACGTGTAGGGCTTCACACTAAATACAGGCTAGTTTATGTAGCTCTAGCATAGAGGTTTGCACCAGGAACAAGTCAATTAAGGGTTGCAGGATAGCATTTTATGCTTCTCGTACAGCCCACAGGTGGGCTGTAGCACAAACCACAAGAGGTCTTGATTAACTCTTACACACCGATAGATAAAGCAGTGTAATGAGGAAATAATAGGTTGGAACTTGTTGAGATGTTGCACATAACAAGAAACCCCCTCAAGGATAATATGTTCACAAGGGTGCCCCTTACTGTGCCTCCCCACCCTATGGGTAAAAATTGGGAGGCAGGCTTTTAAGAGCAAAAAAACTCTAAATGCACCATTGTGGAGCTACCTGCCAGAATCATAGCAGCTGGCGTAAGTTTTAGTTTATCTGGTGTGCATTTGCTGACCAGGGGATTTTTTTTTTATTATTCCTGGAATCTCCAGGTTCCTGCAAACCACCTCACAACTGTTCCAATTAGCTGTTTAGGAAAGTTTAGTAGCAGGAACAGCCTGTAAGAGAATGTCTAAAAGATCACACCTCTTCACTTGATTCCCCCATATTGATATACTGTATTAGGGCTTATAGTGGGAGGCAAGCTAGTTTTGCAATAACCACAGCATCTGAGTTACAAGGAAGCTATGTACATTGTTCTACCTGAAGCTTCTGGGCTATTTGTTACCAGACACAAGGGAAAAGATAGTAGCACCCTGGATTGAGGGAGGGAGGCCTATATCAATGCCCTAAAACCACCTGGCTGTTATTAGGGATTCTGCTGCTGAGCTCCCAGGGCAAAGGGTAGTACTCACTGCTGTTGTCTTTGCCCCTTTTTTTTGCCACAGCCACAGGGCTCACTTTTCCAACCCCAGGGTCACACAGGAGAAGGAGAATATCAGACAAAATCACTGCCTTCCAAGTTGTTGTCCCACCTGGAGAGCTGCAAAAAATAGGCTGTGTGTCTCACACTGCACCAGCATACACACACCTCTCCTGGGACCCAATTTTTTTTTTAAGGAAAGGGAGAAAAGCCAGGGGTGGCTAGCAGAGGGGGATTCTGTAAGACAGGAGATAAAGCATACATGTAATTTTACTCTGTCTTCCCCCTAACTGCAGGCTTGTACTGGGGAGGGGGGGAAGGGTAAGGTGATTGGTGAAGCCCAGCCTGTTCTGGCCGGCCCAGGAATTCTCACCCCCTTCCCCTCCTCAGTTTCCAAGGGGGGTTTGTACTCACCGGGCCCCGACCTGGATCTGCCCGCATTTGTAGTAGCCTTCCCTTCCTCTTGTTCCATGAGGAGGTTGGCTGGGTCCTGGGCTGCTGGTACTGCTTATGGGGCTAGTACAGCAAGCTGACCACTGTCTGACGCCTTGCTCTGTCTCAACACGCCGTTTTTGATGAGGCCATGTACGAGAGTGAGGCTTGGAGTGCAGCACTTCCTGCAAGATGACTCCCGGCAATGAAGAAAGCAGCTGGTGGCGGTGTTTCATGCAGCAATGGAGCGCACTCCCTGCAGACAGAGTGCTGGTGCAGCCTTAGGGCCAACCTGTGAGAAGGACAAGCCTGCAGGTTAGTTTGGGCCTCCCTAGAATCTGTCTCAACAGGGGACCATCCGACCCTGCTGGTCATTTGGTCTTTAAACAAAACAAACATAATGCTGTGTTCGGGAGAAACACAATCAATACTGGGGATAAAGGGGAAGGGTGGGGACTTATAACAAGCTGTCAATTAATTGTATTTCCTGTAGGGAGGAGCCCTCATCTCTCAGGGGTGCCATCCTGGAAGGTGATAGGAGAAAATAAACATTTTGTAAAAAAAGACACTGGCCAATAAATGACAATAAACTATTGGTAGCATTTATGTTCATGAGCTGTTAGATGCTGAAGAGTGAGTTTATATTTTGGTTATGTGCTCAGGTGTGGAATTAGCTGCAATCTATTCTATTGATAACACAAAGCAAAAGTGGTGTATGGGCTGGCATTTAAATCCTGGAAGCAGAAGCCACCCACCAATAACACTTTTACAAAGAGAACATTGAGCAGAAGGATACTGAAGAGCAAAAGTACAGATTTGCTTTAACCACTTACGGACCGGGTCACGCACTTTTACATCGGCAGAATGCCACGGACAGGCAAATCAGTGTAAATATACGTCACTTTAAATTCGCTGCCGTGTGGGCACGCGCACCCCTCCCATAAGCTCCGTGTTCGTGCCCGTGGACTCGATGTCCGCCGTGTCCCGCGATCGTGTGTCACAGAGCTGCAGGATGGGGATGCCAGTGTAAACAAGCATTTCCCTGTTCTGCCTAGTGACAGGACACTGATCGTCTTCTCCCTCTCATCAGGAACAGCGATCAGTGTCATGTCACAGTAAGCCATGCCCCTTAACAGTTAGAATCACTCCCTAGGACATACTTAACCCCTTCCTAGACCCCTAGTATTTTTATAGCACTGATCGCTGTATAAATGTGAATGGTCCCAAAATAGCGCCAAAAGTGTCCGATTTGTCCGCCATAATGTTGCAGTCGCGATAAAAAATCGCTGATCGCTGCCATTACTAGTAAAAAATAATAATATTAATAAAAATGCCATAATTCTATCCCCTATGTTGTGGACTCTATAACTTTTGTGCAAACCAATCAATAAATGCTTATTGTGATTTTTTTTACTAAAATTATGTAGAAGTATATGTATCGGCCTAAACTGTAGAATAAAATATATATATATATTTTTAGGGGATATTTATTATAGCAAAAAGTAAAAAATATTTTTTTTTTTCAAAATGTTCACTCTATTTTTGTTTATAGCGCACAAAATGAAAATGGCAGAGTTGATCAAATACCACCAAAAGTAAAAAAAAAGGACGTCAATTTTGTTTGTGAGCCACATCGCAATTGTCAGTTAAATTGACGCAGTGCCTAATCACAAAAAGTGCTCTGGTCTTTGGGCACCCAAATGGTCCGGGGCTGAAGTGGTTAAAATGTATCTATAGATACATTTTAATTTTGGCTAGGTTAGGTAAATTTTTTGCTGTCTGTGTTCTTTTTGGAAGATTTTATCCTAACTTTTTGTTCCAAAGACAAAACAGGAAGTACGAAGAAACCTCTACAAAGCAAAGAGAATTCACCGCTGTTAACATTGAAAGATTGTCCCATATTTTTTTCTCTGATAATAAATTTTAGAGGGATGACTCTCCACATTGGGGACACAGGTGGTAATAATAAATAATACAAAAAAAAAGTTAGCAAACAAGAGGCACATATTACTGTACACAAAAAACAATGCATAATTATTGAATAAGCTCCTGTTTTTTATGAAAACTGTTCAATCAAAATAGTTAACATAGTGCAGGACCATAAGTTGAAAGGTTTTTAATTATACACAACAGCTTGTAATCAACTTATAACCAAGACACTAACAATCCATGGAAAAATACAAAATGTGTACTGTTAAATAATTTTCAAAGGTAAAATTAAATCAAGTATAAATATACTCTCTGTAAACTTGTATTTTATAAAGTAACCCAATCACACATGAGACTAGCATCAAGAGAAAACAAATCCAAAATTGGCTTTGTGGTGATCACTCTAAATAAAATTTACCATATAAATTACAGTCTATTCCAGAATCAGTACCACAAGTTCATACTGTAAGATCGGGATGATCAGACTCAAGAGGTAGGTGCGTTTTTAATAAGTACGCCAGTCCAAAACTGTATTTTTAATGGCCTAGTAGCCCACTTTTTATTAAAAGATCGGAAAAGTTCACAAAAGACATCAGTAACCCACGCAGGGGGTTCCACCATTACTGTATCTTGCACAATCAAAATACTTCAGCTTCCTAGCTTACTCTCTTGCCACACGGCTGCTTCAGGCCTCCAGCTTAGACCTTAGGTCTGCGACTAAAACCAAAAGGGTTTCTTAGAGTCAAGCTCTCTCCTAGCTTACTCCCGATCAGCGCCTTGCTGTTCTGTCACAAACTACATCTGCCTCCTGCAGACATGCATGCTCTGGCTGCCCCATGCAGCCTCTGACTCCTCACAGAGGAATGGGCATCCACTTGACTCCTATGGACAGACTTCCTGTCTGTTGAGTGGGGCCCTGAGCCATAGTCAGGTCACAACTAAATAGTCCAGCACACAGCTGTGCAATAACTGTGCCTTTCTCTCCAAAATCTGGCATAAACCATCAATCTTCCAGGTAGCAGAGGGTCCCACTGCCACAATACATACTCAATAAGCATGATCGCAGTTAGTAACGGCACGCTCAGTGCACCTGCGCGCCGTTGTCTATGGCGCATGCACAGTAGACATCAGTGTCTTTCTTTTACAAATATCTCCTAAACCGTGTAGGTTTAGGAGATATTTGTTGCACCTACAGGTAAGCCTTAAAGGAACACTAAAGGCAAACATGTTATACTTACCTCCACTGTGCAGCTTGTTTTGCCCCGATCTACATCTTCTGGGGTCCCTCGACAGCTGTATCTCCTCCTCGCAAGAGCTTTCCACCTTCATGCGAGCAAGCTTGCATGGTGCAAAGCTCTTGCGGGCGCGCTCCCGTGATACAGCCGGGGGCCATAGCTGCCGTCTGTATCACTCGGCCGCGCCCCCCGACACGCAGCGTCATTGGATGTGATTGACAGCAGCGCCAGCCAATGGCTGTGCTGCTTTCAATCAATCCACGGTAGCCAATCAACAGCCAGGCTGAGAACCGAGGAGGATGATGGGACAAGCGCGGGACGAGCGCGGGACTTTCGAGGGGTCAGGTAAGTAAAACGGGGGCTCGGGAAGGGGGTGGTACTGTCGGATGTTTTTTCATCTCAATGCATAGGATGCATTAAGGTGAAAAAACATTTACCTTTACAACACCTTTAATCTAGGCTTACCTGTAGGCTAAAGTGGTCTGTAAGGGTTTACAACCACTTTCAGTGCAAGGAAATATTCCTCTGAATATCCAGCATACTAGCGTGAGCTACAGTATGCCTTTTTTTTTGCGCCGTACTCACAGTTTAATCCCTTAGTTAAGTTTCAGACTAGGCGTTCCTAGGCGTTTCAAGGCAGAGGGGAACATGGTTGACGGCCAGCTATGGCGCATCACGCTTCCCGAAAATAGCCGAAATAGGACTTGGCTCTTCACGGCGCCTGCGCAGTCAGCTCCTAGTCTGTGCGCAGGCGCCATGTAGCGCCGTGAAGAGCCGAGTCCTACTCTGGCTATTTTCGGGAAGCTGGACGCGCCATAGCCGGCCATCAATCATGTTCCCTCTGCATAGGAATGCCCATTCCCCGCGGGGAGTCTGAAACTTAACTACGGGATTAAACTGTGAGTACAGCCCAAAAACTAAAATAAAGGCATACTGTAGCTCGCGCTAGTATGCTGAATTTCATGGTAGAAACTTGTTTTTTAGGGTGAACCACCGCTTTAAGAACATAATGATAGCAATATTGTGCATAATTCCTGCTCATACATGAGCTATTCAGATGTTACTGAGCCTTTTAGACACTGCTGACACTACAGTCAGACAATGAAAAAGCAAAGAATAAATGTTTTTCTATTGATCTTTCTTTCCATTAAGTAAATCTATCAATATGTCTTCATTTAAAAAACTGAACAGTATATTGACCAACGTATCCTTGGGTAGCTTACTTTTGTTGCTCAATACATTATAAAAAGAGATATGTACTTGTTGACATGTCCAGTATTTTTTTCTAAGCACCAGATGATCTCCTGATCGCTTTAATTAACACTCCCAAAATTGCTCAATGACAGGAGCGACCATTGCATTTCCGTAAAAAGCTTGATCTATCGATGGTAAAAGACAAGATGCCATTCCGTGTGACAGGTTGATTGGGAAGTGGTCATTTTCACTTCATATAAACAGACCCCAAAGACTTAACACAATGACAGTTTGGAGAGCTCCTGTTCTGTTTTCCAGTCTCTCCTTCTGAAGTAATTAGCTTTGGCTTGGATTGATATGTTTACAAGATAGTTGTCAATAGGCTGGCATTAATAAAAATGAAACACTGGAGGGTTGGTGATGAAAAGTTCTGTGTTCTCATTGATGTTTTTGCCAAGGGATTTAAATAGGTAGGCATTGTTTGTTGTGGTAGCTTTTCTACACAAACACTAAACAATGCTTTTTTCTTTTTGCCGCCGTTTGCAGCTATGACAGATCAAATTTCTGACCTCTAAATTTACAAGTGTAAGGACAATATCATATGCTCATTTTTGTGTTTCATGTTGTTACATTTGTTTTAAAAAAAATACTTGTCGCCATATTGAAAAAAAAAAGTATTAACCCCTTTGCGACCACGCTATAGTCGAATGACGGCTACACCATGATCGCACTTTAACGGGATGACGTCATATGTGCTTGTGCTGCCTGCGTGCCCCCTGCAGAACACATTGGCAGTGATCCATGATCGCTGCATCCTTTGGATACAGCTGATCACAGATCAGAGTAAGGAGCCAATTATGGCAGTTCTTTACTAAGTGATTGGTTGTGTGCAATCACAGCTGATCACGGATGTAAACAGGAATTGCTGGTTATCGGCAATCTTCCTCTCACCCTGACAGCTCATGAAGAGAGTATAGCCAAAAACCAGCAACTCCACACAGGGGACATCTGTTTTGACAATCAGGGCCCTCATCATCAGTCTATTGATTATCAATGCAGCCCCAAGAATGCCCACCAGTGCTGCAAATCTGTGCCAATCTGTGTCCACCAGTGCTGCCAATCTGTTATGTCTGTAATTGACAATAAATGATGCCTACCTGCCAGTGGCGCCTATCAGTGCCCATTAGTGCTGCAAATGGGTGCGCATCAATGCAGCCTTATCAGTGCCTCCCCATCGGTGCCCTATAAAAAAAATCTCATCTACACTGACCCTTAAACTGGCCACCCTTTACAACCATGTCTTGAAAGGCAATAATTTTACGCCTGAAATGCCTTTGGCCAACATTTCCCTCTTTCAAAAACCCCACAAAGATCACTCCCTCCCTTAAATCTTCCACCCTAAATCGGTTTACAATAATGATTTAAAATGTTTTGGAAGTTTGACGACAGACAGATTGGCCACTGTGATTACACTTGTCTTCCCAAATCAAACCAGTTTTATACCGGGTAGAAAAATAACCAACAACATACGCTTAGTAACCAACATTATCCAAGAATTTACACTCAAGCCAGGTTCTTCGCCTCAGCCTAGATATTCACAAGGCATTCAACAGCTTTGGCTGGTCATACTTAGATTAGTTCCTACCTAAATTTGGTTTAGCAGGAGCTTTCCTCCAGGGGTTTCATGCACTATACATAGCCCCCCAAACCCACATCAAATTACCTGCCAATAATTCCCAATTTTTCCCACTCCAAAAAGGTATGAGACAGGGATAACTTAAAGTCCCTGTTGGAGTCTTTCCAGACCATATCTGGTCTGGGAGTAAACCTGGCTAAATTTACAACTATGCCTTTCGACATACCGAATGATCTGGCAGCAACATTTTGCTTTTACATGGTGCACCCAATCTTTTCGTTACTGAAGGCTCATACACACGGTAGGACATCCAACAAAATTTCCCTTGGATTTTTGTCCTAATTGATTTGTCCTGCCACACCCAGAGCATACACACAGTCAGACTTTTCTGCAAACTTTTCTAAAAGTTTCCTAACATCACGTGGTTTTTTTTGCTCTTTTCTGCTCTTTACCGCCACCCTTTGGTTAACTTCTGCTATTGTTTGTTGCTTTTAACATTGGTTTTGAGCATTCGTATTTGCACTTTGTCCAAAAGTTGGTTGGATTGCTGTACACACGGTCACACAAAGCACCATCGGACTTTTGTTGCCGAAAAGTTGGTCCGTTCGCAGACCCAACTTTTTGTTGGATGAAACCAGAAAAAGTTGGTCTGATGGAGCGTACACACGGTCAGACAAATTTGAAAAGTTGCAGATTTTGAAGTTGGTTGGCCAAAAGTCCTACCGTGTGTACAGGGCTTTAGGCATACAACTCACCCCCACATTCCAGGATCTCTTCCACCTTAATTATCACCCAATAGTAACTCACATTATATCCCATTTAAAAACTTGGGTTACTTATTGCATTTCATTTCTAGGTAGAGTTACATCTATAAAGATGGTGATCTTACCCACAATACTTTTTTTATTTTTAGGACACTGCCCATTTATGTTTCTAAATCTTATATTGAATCTCTCCAGAGAGACATCAACAAATTCATTTGGCATGCTAAAAAAACAAGATTTAATAAGTCCATGTTGTATAAACCCCAATCTCTGGGAGGTCTAGGCCTCCCGGATTTATGGAGTTTGATATTTGGCAGCCAGACTTACTCAAACTGCTCAGTGGCATGCCTCTACATCAAACATCCCATGGCTAGCATTCAAAATGCACTTAGTATACCGTACCATCTCCCTGGCCTATAATGGTCCAGACCAAGTAATATAGCTACTCTCAATAGTATAATATATAAAACTCTTTGACTTTGGTCTCTATACAACAGTAGATTTAAATTAGCCTCCCCACTCACACCTCTATATTCTTTTATAGATGACCACCATTTCCCCCCAGCCTTCCAACACAGAGATGGCATCCTTAGATGGAGCGTCAATGGCTTAACTACTTTGAAAAAGTATTCATGCCCCATGAAATCTTACACATTTTGTCATGTAACTGTCACAAACTACGGTGAACGAGAGTGAACCACAACTGCGGTTAGGGAAAAGATTTCAATGCACTTCTCTATGTAATGTGATTTTTAGTACTGGACCCCAGGCATCACTCTAATCAGAGAAAAAGAGTTTGGGGGGTTCACTACATCACATCTCTCACATATAGGAATGCATTGAGCTACTAAGGGAGAACGTAATACAACATACCTTCAACCCCTAGCGTTAAAAAGGTATAGCGAACATGTTCGGTATTGCAGCCAGAAGGGCCTATACTATAAAGAACAAATGTCAAACACGCAGCATAGGAAAATACTGTATGCAGATAGGATATACTTAAGAGAGGCAACTGTAGCTTAAATGGTTTAAGAGTGTATGTCCCTTTAACATATTCCACAACTGTTGCATGAAGGCACAATAAGTAATCCCAAGCAGCACGTTAGTATAAACTAGAGCCAGATTCAAATACAGTACTTAGGAAAAGCTATATGTGAAATGGGTAATTCTAGAGCAATAAATGTAACGTAGATAGAGATGCACCGAAATGGAAATTTCAGAACCGAAACGAAACCGAAATAAAAAAAAATGTCAGACCGAAACCGAAAATTACCCTTTTTTTTTTTATAATTGTATGTTAAAACATACACTCACTGTGCCCCCAATTGCCTGCCTTTTGTTTCTTTTTTTTTATTACTGTATCACTTTTTTTTGTAAGCTTGTCATTTTACTTTTTTTTTTGTATAATTTTCTTATTTTTAATATTTTTCTCATTCTTTAATTATTTATTTTATTCATTGAATTATTATTCAGGTTCCTCCGAACAGATTACTGTAATTTCTTCAGGATTTCCAAGTAACAATGTTGGCTGGCCCTTGTATCATTTTATATGGACTCATAGTGAACTCCACATTTGCATCCATTCTTTGCTTTTTAGTTGCTCACCCCTTGCATCATTGTGGACATCTTCCCCCCCCTCCTTAAACTGCCAAAGCCATTCAGGCTGTATGCTGCAACTTTTTTTTTTTACACAATTGGAGGTGACAGGTTCTCTTTATTAACCCTGTCACCTCAGGAGTGGATTGGCGTCAGGGACAGGACACAGAAGCCAGGCTAGGCAGCGGGGGAAGGAGGAGGAGGGACAGAGTCCCGAACATATAGCTAGCCGGAGGGAGGAGGAGGGGGGGGACAGAGTCCCGAAGATATATCCAGCAGGACAGAGGTATGTGGGGGAGGGGGGGTGGACAGAAGGCTGCTAGAAGGAAAAGCAGCTCACCGTCGCCCGTATGCTGAAACTGTTTCCACACGCTTCACGCTTCACGCTTCTAGCATACAGCCCTGCCTCCTCCTAACCCCACGCTATGATAGACAGAGCACATCTCAGCATTAGAACGGCTTTCTGTTTATCATAGTGTGGGGTTAGGAGCAGGCGGGGCTGTATGCGAGCAGTGTGTGAAGACAGGTACAGTGTGTTTTACCGCTCTGCAGTCACTAGTCATATCGGCAGTTTTAAAGCTGTTTCGGCATTTGCCCAAAACAGCTGTTTTTGGCCGATATGTTTCGGCACCGATATATCGGTGCATCCCTAAACGTAGATATGTTGATTTCTTTTTGCAACCGCTTGTACAGAAAATACCATCTTATGTTAAGGATTCCAGACACATTATCAGCCTGTTGTCAAGTATTTCTCCAAAGAGAGGTATCTGGATGGTGACCATTGATGTCATACACTCGGCCTGGAGGCTGTCCAGTTCTATTTGGTAGAAGATTTGAGCCTCCCTGCGAGGCAGATTGATTTCCTCATGTCCCTTCTCAAATTTGCAACCACTTCGAACTATTTTTAGTTCGATGGGAATTTTTTTAAACAGGAGACGGGTGTTGCTATGACAAAACGCGTCTGGGGCGGCGTGCAGTGACGTCACCGCGTTCAACGGAAGGAGGAAGGGCTCCTATCGTGACGGCCGGCATTTGTTTTGTATATGCTTGCTTCTCACGGATGTTTGTAAGTAGGATTTTATATTCATTAAATCTGTTTTTTAAACGATATCACGCTATGGTCCAGTTTTTTTTTATTTAATTTATGACCCACGGACAGATTGCATGATACGGATTAGAGCTTCCATGACCCAATGACATCCTATTGTGGCTTTGGAATACCCTGCGTCCATTTGATTTGGATTACTATACACTGCTGTCTTTATCTGTTATTTGGTAAGCTGCTCTCCATGTGGTGGTGGTCTCCACGGATGTCAAGTGCACCTGGGTGTTGTTCATCTTGATCCTAATCATTTAAGGCGTTCATTCAAAATGTATTTTGGACTCTGTTCACACTGTTATATTTATGCCAGCCTTGCTTGCTGAGTATTTTTTTTTGTTGGCGCAGTTTTTTCTTTTTCCTATCTAATATTTGTGTTTGTATCATGTAATTGCAGCCTTCTGGTTTTCACACACCTTTGATTTTGTTGGTTAGCGCAGTTGTTTTTTCTCTTATAATAAATGTAACGTAGTAATTCTACTTATCCATTTGCAGAGGATGAGAGTTATTCAGTAAGCAGAGTATTGTAGCAGCAATGGGATTCTGTCATGGAGGGTCTCCTGGTGGAGGATATCTTAGTGTGTCCCCATCAACTGCAGTAAGGATGGCAGCGTGGATCCAGGTAGTGGATACTTAGAAGGATTAAGTTGTAGCTTTAGTGGTGGCATGGATCCGGGCTGCAATGATATTCAGTTGAGGGAATTATTGCCAGTAGTTTGTTTGTAGCGTGGTCTGGCTACAGCCGACAATAATAGAACAGCATGTACTATCCACGCTGTTCTGTTTATAGGAGGGAGGCATGTGTGTCAAATGGAGCGTTGATTACGCTCGGCACTTCCGCGTTCCACGCTGGAACGCACGTGGCGCCGAGCAATGACGTCAGTGCGCGATCGCCGTATGCGTTCCAGCATGCGCCGTTTACAGTAACAACCACAGCGTAAATGTATTTTATTGGGATTTTATGTGACAGACCAACACAAAGCGGCACATAATTGTGAAGTGGAAGGAAAATGATAAATGGTTTTCAACATTTTTTACTAATAAATATCTGAAAAGTGTGGCATGCATTTGTATTCAGCCCCCTTTACTCTGATACCCCTAACTGTGTGTAATTTAATCTCAGTATAAATACAGCTGTTCTGTGGAGCCCTCTTAGATTTGTTAGAGAACCTTAGTGAACAAACAGCATCATGAAGGCCGAGGAACACACCAGGGCGGGTCAGGGATAAAGTTGTGGAGAAGTTTAAAGAAGGGTTAGGTTATAAATAAATATCCCAAGCTTTAAACATCTCACAAAGCACAGTTCAATCCATCATCCAAAAATGGAAAGAATATGGCACAACTGCAAACCTACCAAGACATGGCCACACACCTAAACTGACAGGCCGGGCAAGGGAGCATTAATTAAAGAAACAGCCAAGAGGCCCATGGTAAATTTGGAGAATTTTCTCATGGGACAACTATTAGTTGTGCGCTCCACAGATCTAGCCTTTACGGAAGAGTGGCAAGAAGAAAGCAATTGTTGAAGGAAAGCTGTAAGAAGTCCTGTTTGCAGTTTGCGAGAAGCCATGTGGGGGAAACAGCAAACATGTGGATGTCGGTGCTCTGGTCAGATGAGACCAAAATTTTACTTTTTGACCTAAAAGCACAATGCTGTGTGTGGTAGAAAACTAACACTGCACATCAACCTGAATACACCCTCCCCACTGTGAAACATGGTGGTGGCAGCATCATATTGTGGGGATTCTTTTCTTTAGCAGGGACAGGGAAGCTAGTCAGAATTGACGGGAAGATGGAGGGAGCCAAATACAGGGCAATCTTAGAAGAAAACCTGTTAGGCCCCGTACACACGACCGAACATGTCTGCTGAAACTGGTCCGCGGACCAGTTTCAGCAGACATGTTCGGTCGTGTGTACGGCCGATCGGACAGGATTCCAGCGTACATTTGCCCGCCAGACCGTTTTCGAGCGGACAAATGTTTCTAAACTTGCTTAGAAACATGCCCGCTGGAATCCTGTCCGTCGGACATGTTCAGTCGTCTGTACAGACTTACCGTACATGTCCGAGCGGCCGCCATCCCTCGCATGCGTCGAATGACTTTGACGCATGCGTGGAAGCATTGACCTTTCAGCGTCGCGCACGTCGCTGCGTCATCATCGCGGCAACGGCGCAAACACATCAGCGCGCTGTCTGTCCGCGCGGATTGTCTCTCATTTCTGTATGATGGTGTGTACAGCCATCATACAGAAATCTCCGGGCGGGCATGTCCGCTGAAAACGGTACGGCGGAGCGTTTTCAGCGGACATGTTTGCCCGTGTGTACAAGGCCTTAGAGTCTGCAAAAGACTTGAGATTTGGGTGGTAGTTCACCTTCCAGCAGGACAACAACCCTAAACATACAGCCAGAGCTACAATGGAATGGTTTAGATCAGGAATAAGCAATTAGCGGACCTCCAGCTGTTGCAAAACTACAAGTCTCATCATGCCTCTGCCTCTGGGGGGCATGCTTATGGCTGTCAGAGTCTTGCTATGCCTAATGGGACTTGTAGTTCTGCAACAGCTGGAGGTCCGCTAATTGAAAATCCCTGGTTTAGATCAAGGCATATATTAATGTGTTAGAATGGCCCAGTCAAAGTTCAGACCTAAATCTAATTTAGAATCTGTGGCAAGACTTGAAAACTGCTGTTCACAGACACTCTCCATCCAATCTGACAGAGCTTGTGCTATTTTGCAAAGAAGAATGGGCAAAAATGTAAATCTCTAGATGTGCAAAGCTGGTAGAGACATACCCAAAAAGACTTGTAGTTGTAATTGCAGTGAAAGGTGGTTCTACAAAGTATTGACTCAGGGGGGCTGAATACAAATGCACGCCACACTTTTCATATATTTATTTGTAAAACAAAAATTAAAAATCATTAATCATTTTCTTTCCACTTCACAATTATGTGCCACATTGTGTTGGTCTTTCACATAAAATCACAATAAAAACATTACATTCTTGGTTGTAAAAAGGACAAAATGTGGAAAATTTCAAAGGGTGTGAATACTTTTTCAAGGCACTGTACTGAAATCTGGTACGCACTTTAAAACCTTCTCTCAACTCCAAGCGGAACATGATTTACCCTACTCTGAACATTTCAGATATCTCTAAATTCAACATTTCTATCATAGCAGAGGTACATTAATGTCCTGCTTGCATAGCACTTAATTTGAACATATATGTGAATTGACTTTAAGAGACAAGGATATAATCTCACGTATCTATAGTTTCCTTAATGAGGCTTTTCTTGCTCAGAAAACTAAATGAATGACCAACTGGGAAGTGGAGGCTGATCCCACCTTCTCATCTCCTGAGTGGGAAGAGATGCTGGAGAATATGTACAAAAGCACAAGTTCATTATCTCCTTATGAGACCGCAATCAAACTTCACACCAGATGGTACTTGACACCTACTAAACTCCAAATTATTTATCCTACAATTTCTCCCCAATGCTTTTGTGGCTGACTAAATGTAGGCTTTTTTATCCACATTTTTTGGAGTTGAAAACACCTCAAGCCTTTTTGGCAACAAACAGCCATGAGGGCATCTTCTATAGCAGGCCGCCTTATCGCTTGACAGTACAGATGTGCCTTTTTTTCATCTCCATTCCAGATGTTCCCGTTCCTTGTCAGATATTGATTCACACTCTTTCGGTAGCCATTCATTCGGTGACAGCCCTAAATTGGCATTCATCTTCCATATCCTGGTCACAAGTATTAGCCAGAGTGAAGATGATCAAATTGACAGAACAAATTCACCATACCTTGTATGATACAATGCATCTCTTTGACAGGAAATGGGAGCATTGGGACACCCCTTTTTGGTAAGCCATTTAAGTATTAAACATTGATGTAGTGGAATACCACTAGTTTTGCTGCCTGAACTCTTATGCCGCATACACACGACTGTTTTTCCTGTCATGCAAAAAAACTATGTTTTTCACAACGTGATTCATTGTGATTCCTCTCAAGCCTGCCTTGTATACACACATTCATGAAAAAAACGCTCAAGCATACACACGACCGGTTTTCATGACCAATCTAAAAAATGTCAGTTTTCTTGTCATGAAAAACGGTGGTGTGTACACGGCATTAAACTAATGTATGCTCTTTATCTACCCTACCCTACTGTTTTTCCTTTATGATTTGTATCATCTCTTTTACAGGGTGAACAGACTCTCTATTCCTAATTCCATTTTATATGGCACAATTATATGAAATTTCATGTTCATGTACTGTACATTATGCATGCATATCACCACTTGTACAGTATGCATCCTGGTCTTTCAATAAAAACATTTGTAATAAAAAAAATGTGCCAAGTTAATTAATCTGATAAACAATGTGATCACAATTATTTTGAATCCGTTTTCCAAACATGGTAAAATGAAGGTTACATTTAAAAGTGCACATAATATAAAATAACACAAATGAAATATCCTTTGATAGTGGAAACGGTGCATTTAAAAAAAAGAAATGAGGTAAAATGTCCACCTTTAAGGAGATATGTCTGTGTAATTGGAATTAGGGTGTGATATTGAGATTATCAATTGAGTTGAGTATTTTAATTGCTTTAGACAACCTTTGGTTGGAAATAAAATACAGGTTATTGAGAAGATTTGTAATACGGAGTTAGTTTAGATTAAGAAGAGGTTGTTAATTGGAATACAGCTGCCATAATACTTAACAGAGCCTAGATAGATGGGATACATAAGGAATTTTTCTATAAAAATGAAATCTAAGGGTTTGATAATAATTTGATGTGCAGTCCATGATGTGAGAGTAATAAATACAATTTAAATATAACAGACCCATCATGCTAAGTCCACACACCCTGTTCGGATAGATGCCACCTGCACCCAGCTCCAATTAAATATATCATAGAGAATGTTGATGATCTCTTAAGGTTTTTGACAAAACTCATTAATGTGTTTTCTCCCCAAATCCAAATCCTAACAGTTTGGAATTAACCCCTAAATTAAACCCAGGTGACTTGTGGATTGTTAAGAGACATTTATATATAAGGACATGTTTGGAGACATACTACAGAATCTATTTAATGTACAGTTTGCAAAACTTGAAGGAAAGGTATGCTGGATCCACACCAGACACTGAAAAAATAACTAAATGAAAGTATCTCTATATTTGATTTGTTTTCCTCTTGGAATCACAGTTTGGGGTACTATTTATTCAATTGCTTTAATTGTAATGGATACAAATATATATATATATATGTAATGTGGTTTGAAAATTAGTTCAGCCATCTTAAAGTCATATTGTCATTTATACGTCTTTCATTTATGTAGAATTGTCTGTGTTTAGCATTGCTGATGAGTCAGCATGTCCACAATTAAATTACAATACCATTTTGGCCACATGAGCATACAGTCAATTACTCTGTAAATATTTCTTATCAATATTTTTTTTTTCACAATAAAAAGTAATTTTTGTTATAATATAGCTTATCTCAGCTATTATATTCTTCACAATGGAGTTTTCCTCCTTGGCCGGGACTACCTCCACCTAAGCTTGTGGAGGTTCCAGGTGTGGTTAGTGAATAAAATGTTGATCAAAAAAGGGGGTATTGTAAAGGAAATTTGTCAATTCTGTATACAATTGTATAATTGTATTCTATTTTGTATGTTTGCCTATGTATTGCACACTTCACTTACTATGCACACAGCACGAATAATGTCTTCATTACATGTATGCATTCTTTCGAGTTCTGATTATAATTAGCCTGCCTATTTTACGCACCTTGGTACAATACAAGTACAATTGTAATATTAATGTCATACCTACAGTATATAATCATGTGTATAAAACCTTCAATTGCCTCAAATAAAACAGAACAGTTATTTTGGAATCTTTTTGTGTCTGTTCCTTACTACAGTAATTAATATTAATTTGGAACCACTAATTAATATGAGGATTGAAGTTGCCTATCTATAACATTTCCAGAACACCTGTTACATTACCAGGGCTCCTGGGCCTTCCTCTACACTTTGGCCTCCATCACCAGGTACGTTACAGAGGCCCTCCACTGTCAGAACCAGAGTACAGGCAACTGGTCTAGAACCTAAAAGCACATGGATTCTAAGGAAGATCAAACTACAACGGGGAGCCACTCAACACTTTGTATCAGAGTACTCCAGTTCCAGTAGGGTGGTGGCACTTTGTCCTTGGGCCTTGGATTCCTCCAACTCTTCACCACTGTTATCTGAGCTACCCTGGACTTCATTCTGAGGATGCTGTTTATGAAGATATTCACAGAAAAACTGGGCTTTTAAGAGGAAAACAACTTTTCAAAGAAACATAAGATCTGTAAGCTTCAATGGTGCTTAGATAGGGAGTCAAAGGGGTTTTCAGGTTTGTTGAAGATTAGAAAATGAAATGGAGGATTGACCTGGTGATGATGAAAACCTTATATTGTAAGGGCATATAACCACTCCTCTTGCATTGCAGGGGGAAAAATAACCCCAAACTACTATAGTCATCAGTTAACAGAAAACTCTGCCAACAGATAATCAAAGTTTGTTATCTGTTTAAGTAATCTTCCAAAGTAGTTGAACTTTCTGACATTTTGCCCTTGGGAATCTGTCTCCTAACTTAAATAAAACAGCAAGACATTAAGGAGAAGAAGAATTTAATCCCTGCGGGTGCAATTTAGATGTTAATGTGCTTTAACAGAATATGTGCAAAGTTGTGCTAATGAATGCTAGATACAAGATGTTGTTCATATTGGTCATTTCTGCAAATGGAGTTGTTGTTTGGCAAGTTGTAATACAAAATGTTGTCAGCTTGTTAGTTTGAACAATCAATGACTCTGTGTCATACGTATCTATATGTATATACCAATATCTATTTTTTGAGGTACAGCATACACTGGTCTTGATAAGGTGAACTTTTCTGTTAATCAATCATTGAAACATGTAACCATATTTTTTAATATATGAGTTTTAATGACAGCAATTTGCAGAGTATTGAAAATGGAGAAACATAAATAAATAAGAAACATGTGATGTTAGTATTATGAGAGCTGTCATGACAACTTAAGCTGCAAGTTCTGTATTAGCCAGGAACCTACTGAATTAGCCAGGAACCTGGGATGATCATGTGGCTTCACAGTAAAACTACCAAATGGGTTTATGTTGCCACTAATCCTCTGAAGGTTTACTCACCAAAAAAAATAATACCAAAAACCATCCATAAACAATAAAGACTTAACATGTTTCACACTAGAAGGGCTTAATTCACATCGAAAAAATAATCTATCATGTCTTTAAAGCGGAGCTCCACCCAAAAAGGAAATCTCGGCTTGTCTTCCCCCCCTTCCTGGCGCCACATTGGGCACCTTTCAGGGGAAGGGGGAACAGGTACCTGTTTTTGACAGGTACCCATCCCCACTTCTGGGAGACCTAGCTGTGGCAAAATGCGTCAAGGTCCCCAGGAAGTTTGGCCCCTCTCCTCGTTTCCCTGCCACCGGGCCATTCGCAAAGTGCATAAAGTTTCCAGCATGTGAAGTAGAGAGCTGGCTTTAAAGCCGCAAGGCTTTACTGCCGGTTTCTCATACAAGCAATGGCAGCGGCAGCAATGGAAACATTGGCTAGGGTGTCGACAACGCTGGATTCCAGAAGAGGTACGTAACCTAATATTAAAAGTCAGCAGCTACAGTATTTGTATATGCTGACTTTTCATTTTTTGTGGAAAGGGGGGACTGAACCTCCCCTTTAAGGCCTTATATTGTGAAACACATTTAGGATTTCTATGTTTAATAAATCTTTAATAAAAGATTAACACATACAAAACAATAGGTAAAACAAATGTAGATTAATAAAACAGTGGGTCTATCAAAGAGTACAGTGCCTTGAAAAAGTCTTCATGCCCCTTGACATTTTCAACATTTTGTTATTTTACAACCAAAAATGTAAATGTTTTTTATTGGGATTTTATGTGATAGACCAACACAAAGTGGCACATAATTGTGAAGTGAAGGGAAATTATAAATGGTTTTAATTTTTTTTTTTACAAATAAATATGTGAAAAGTGTGGGGTGAATTTGTTTTCAGCCCCCCTGTATCAAGACTTTGTAGAACCACCTTTTGCTGAAATTACAACGGCAAGTCTTTTTGGGGATGTCTCTATCAGCTTTGCACATCTAGAGAGTGACATTTTGCCCATTCTTCTTTGTAAAATAGCTCAATCTCTTTCAGATTGGATGGAGAGCATCTGTGAACAGTAATTTTCAAGTCTTGCTACAGATTCTCAATTGGATTTAACTCTGGCAATATGTTTAGGGTCCTTGTCCTGCTGAAGAGTGAACCTCCACCCCAGTCTCAAGTCTTTTGCAGACTCAAACAGGTTTTGTTCTAAAATTTCCCTGTATTTGGCTCCATCCATTTTCGCATCAACTCTGACCAGCTACTCTGTCCCTGCTGAAGAAAAGCATCCCCACAACATAATGCTGCAACCACCATTCACAGTGGGGTGTGTTCAGGGTAATGTGCAGTGTTAGTTTTCTGCACACATAGGCCGGGATTCTTGAAACACTTACGCCGACGTAACTATAGATACGCCTCGTAAGTGCACAGATGCGCCGTCGTATCTATGCGCCGGACTCTTAATGCAAGATACGCCTGAAATTTGTCTTCCTCCGACCAACGTAAGTGTCCTACGCCGTCGTATCCTGGGTGCATATTTACGCTATCCGCAAGGGGCGCTCCCAATGATTCACGCGTAGAATATGCAAATTACTGAGATACGCCGATTCACGAACGAACTTGCGCCCCTCGCAGTAATATATGCCGTTTACGCAAGGCGTACATCCAGCGTAAAGTTATTCCACCTGAAGGAGGCGCATCCCATGCAAAAGTATGGACGACGGAACAGCCGTCAAATTTCACGTCGTTTACGTAGGACTACGTGAATAGGGCTGGGCGTAGGTTAAGTCACGTCGTAGGCAGTGATTCGACGTATCTTATGTAGTATTTTAGATGTGATTCTGTGCATGCGCGCCCATGCGCCGTTCGTTCGCCTATTCATTTGCATGGGGTCACTGTTCATTTAAATGTATCACGCCTACTTCGAACTACTTTGAATTAGGCCGGCTTACGCCAACAAGTTTACGTTACGCCGGCGCAACGTTGGGGAGCGAGTGCTTTGTGAATACTGTTCTAGCCTCTCTGTTTTACGTCGGCGTAGCGCATATAATGCCGTGTACACACGGTCGTTTTATGCGATGTAAAAAAACTACGTTTTCAAAAACGTCAATTTAATTGATCGTGTGTGGGAGAAAACGTCGTTTTATGTCTTCTGAAAAACAACCAAAAAAAATTGAAGCATGCTTCAATTTTATGTGTCGTTTTTGCCAAATGTCGTTTTTTGGGTCATAAACATTGACTGTGTAGGCTAAAACGTCGTTTTAAGCCCGCGCATGCTTAGAAGCAAGTTAGGAGACGGCAGCGCTCGTTCAGGTAAAACTACTGTTCAGAATGGATTAAGCACATTCGTTAGGTCGTTTTCAACTTATCTCGAAGAAAATAATGCGCTTCTTTACACCCTGCTTTTAAATGCCACACGAAAATGGTCGTTTGTTGCGGCTGATCTTGTTACATAGTTATGACAAGCTTTTAACTAGATTATTTCTTGTTATATAATGTTTTGTTTTGTGTTGTGTTTTTTAGGTGTATCTTCCATCTACAAAATTTTAAATATATATATTGGCAAACCTTGTTTTGTGTGTTTTTATTTTGGCCCCTACTTTTTGTGAAATCTTTATTTTGGGTTGATTTGGGAGTGTGTGAAGTGGCTGCAACAACCGTTTTTTTTTTTTTTTTTTTAAGTTACCCACAAAAATGTTTTTTTAACCTTGTTAATCTTTCCTCTAAATTTTTGCAAATGGGTCTGCCCACTCACTAATGATCTCTCAAATTCCTCAAAAATACACATGGTCAAATTTGTATGATAAATCAAAAGTGCATTTATTCTGCCAAAATATGAAATAATAAAATGGTGGCAAACAAAAAAAACAACTTAATAAAAACAAAGATGCCAAGGAAGGCAGCACTTGAGTGCGTGCTGGAATTTTGTAAAACAAAGGGTCCCCCAAGCCACCAATCCAGGCTGTGAGTCTCAAAAATATTCCATCAGGGGCACCGTGGGTTATTTTTTCCTCCTTTTCTTCCCAGCAGCCTTCCCTGCAGTCTTCCCTGCAGCCTTCCCTGTAGCCCGAGTCCTTGGGGGCTGGGTTCCTGGAGGAGATGAAGTGCCAGGAGCCAGAGCAGCCTCAGGAAGAGGAGGAGCAGGAGCAGGAGGAGTGGCAAGGACAGGAGGAGCAATCCGCACAATGTCGGTGTCATCATCAAGCTGCCCCAGGGATGCCATGCTTATGGCTTTGAAGATGAGGAGTTCGCAGCGCATACTCTGGCTCTGCTCCACATTGTGGAGCTTGGCTGCAATGAGCCCTGCGAACCCCTCTACTTCACTGGGTGGCTCTCGGATGGCTGCAGTAGCTTGTCGAAGCAGGGTCTGGGTCTCCTCCTCCATTTGGCGCAAGACTTCTGTGCCTTTTTGCGGGAGTGCGGAGTGGAGGGATCCGGGAGATGGTATCCCGCCGGTGTGCCTCCTGGGTCCCACTGGGGCCTGCCACCTCCTGGCTCCCAGTGGGTTCTGCCACCTCCTGCCTTGCAATTGGACCTGGCTCCCCCTGGCTCCCTGTGGGGCCTGGCTCCCCCTGGCTCCCTGTCGGGCCTGGCTCCTCCTGGCTTTGCTCTGCCTGTGTATGAAAAAAAGGGACATAGTTTATTTCTTGTTTTCATTAATCACACACATTTTTAAAATCATGAGAGATGCAAATTGAATGCCAATATATATTACACACAGGGTCGCCATCCATAATTCTGTGGCCCCTTACACAGCTTCAGACATGGTTCCCCTGGAGTTGTGGGGGTTGTTGCAGGCTGAATTTGGGAATTATGGGGCCTTTACACCAATAAGCAAACTAGTCTATTTTGTGTCAAATAGATTTGTGTCAAAAAGGGTGTTTGACATCTGGCACCCCTTGCAGGTGTATTGCGTCCCCCCCCCTACTGGCCTACCAGAAAATGACACACAATCATTCCGACCCCTTCATTTTTCTATCTTGTCCCCATCCTGTTTTGCCACTACTGTCTATTGATATGATTTTATTATTTTGGACATTTCCTTTGAATTTATAACACTAGTAACATCAATTTGACATCATTATTAGATTATACTTGTCATATACTAAATTCATATAAAAATGACATACCTGGCTCCATGGGTCACAATTGGGGTCCTCCAGGAACTCTTGCTCTTCCTCCGAGCTTGCCTGCTCTTGTCTGCAGGGAACACTGGCTGCTGGGAAGCTGGGAGCTACCTCTTGGGGGAAGAGTAGACAGGGATGCCCTGGTCTCAATATGGTCGTCCAGGAACTGCAGCTGACTGTAGTACCACAGGGTAGGTTTATATATGGACTCAGCTGCAGCCCCAGACCTCATTGAGGCCAGGACTTGGACCCGTTGGGCCCTGTAGGTGCCCCTGATGGAATTTATTTTGTTCTTGACGGTGTCTCTTGTGGCGTGGGGGACCCTTGTTTTAACAAATTCCAGCGTGCTCTCCTTTGCTTTTTCCCTGGCATCTTTGTTTTTATTAATTGTCTTTTTTGTTTGCCACAGAACAGGATGTTCTTTCCATTTCTGAATAAATTCAGTCATGAAGTCTGCTTCCTTGAAGGGATCCATTATTTCTGCAAATCAAACATATAAACAAAAACCTAATGTCAGTCAAGCCACTACTACTAATAAGCTTTCTCACCATATCTAGCCCACAAACTCATTCCCTGTTCACTATAAAAAACTGTAAAATTAAGTTACGTACCGTCGTTTGAAACGATCGTGACTTCCGCCTTCTTCAACAGACTCTGCAACAGACTCTGCACGCCACTTTCAAACACGTCGGATCCCTTTTTACAGTACGCACGCGTGACGCTCCGCACGACACCCCGCCCCTGACGTTCGGAATCGTCTTTTCCACGCCCCTTCTCTGTCGTTTTGAGAGGAAGATAGATGATGGATCAAATGGAGGACAATGTGGCTTCTTACTCAAGCCAGGAGGCAGGCCAGGCACAACCAGCCAGAAGAACCAGGCAGCGGTGCAGAGCCTCCAACATGTCATTCCATGAAATGGTGGAGATGGTCATCATATTTAGGAGGGAGGACTATGATGCCAAACATGGCCCGTACAGGCATCCCAATAAAGTAAAGGCCGCAATTATGGAGAAGGTCATCAAGAGGCTCCATCGTAAGTTTGGTAAACGCAGGAGCAGAGAGCAACTGCGTAAAAGATGGTCCGACCTCAAAAAAAGAGAACCCCAGCAGCTTGCAAAAATAAAAAGAGTCATTAGAAGAAGAAGTAAGTAATTTTCATGTGTATTAATTATTTGGGTGTGTTCTTTGTGCCATGTGGTTTTTCTTTCAGGTTGGCCAGAATTTTTATTATGATTGTGGGCACAAGATTTTGTCGTCGGAGTCGTCGTTCATTCACTGACTTTAAATAAGAAAAGACGATCTTTGTGAGAAATGGCATCATGCCTAGTTCGCTTGGGCAAAGGGGAGTTCAATCACTGTATCAGACAAAAAGATAGTTTTTTTTATTATTTAGGATCGAACGAACGACAACTTCTACGACCAATTATTCGACCCACAAACATAAAAGTTGTGACATCTGTTTGGTTTGAGGTGTCATCAATTGTGGAATGTATATAGATGTGTTTCTAACTAGATTTGAACCAGAAATAATACCTTAATATCCCGAAAAAGGAGCATTTGCTCAGCAGTTGTTTACACATGTGGACTCAGTAGCACAATTCTTTGTCACAACAACAACCTATGTCGGGTGTCACACAGAGGTGAGCAGATCCAGTGGATACTTGGTTAGCTTCCATGAAGAAAACGACACCAAATCTACCGAGATTTTAAAGTGCATTGTGAAGGGCTACAATACTGATCTTGGGTTTTAGAAGGGTTTTTAAAAACAACAATAGTCAAATTTTTTTAAAGGAACAAGCTAGTTTGTTTGACTTTCAGGCCTCTAGAAAGTTTGAATCTCATGTTTACCCTTTCTTCAATCTCGTAGGGCACAATGAAGCAGCAAGGCAGGAGGCAGAACAACAACAAGCCACACCCCCGAGGGATGTAGACGAAGGGGAACCTGCAACAACATCGGGTAAAGTATCATATACCACTGCTTCAGGTAATGTAGATGTAGGCCTACATAATTGTAATACATGTTTTGGTCCCACATTTCAGGAACAAATCGTGCTGGTGAGGGACTTGACACCTATAGTGCCCAGCTCCTCATCGCAGAGGTCTTGGCGTGCAGGGCACAAGTGGAAGACATCCGTCTTGCCTCCCGC
Source organism: Rana temporaria (assembly GCF_905171775.1). Lineage (NCBI taxonomy): Eukaryota > Metazoa > Chordata > Amphibia > Anura > Ranidae > Rana > Rana temporaria. The sequence goes on from NC_053496.1 coordinate 130,512,532, forward strand.
GAAATTCGGCACAAAGCCAAAACGCTGGAACGCCAGATGAAAAATTTAATAAATGTTTTGGGGAGGGTTTAATTTTTTGGGGGACTTTTTTTATTTTTTGTGTATAAAAGCCGTGATTTTAGATGTGGAAAAATGAAAAAAAGACCAAAAAAATTAAAAAAATATTGATTCTATTTTTGCTAAATGAAAAAAAGACCAAAAAAATAAAAAAAATATTGATTCTATTTTTGCTAAATGAAAAAAAGACCAAAAAAAAAAAATATTGATTCTATTTGTGAAAAATGAAAAAAAGACCAAAAAAATAAAAAAAATATTGATTCTATTTGTGAAAAATGAAAAAAAGACCAAAAAAATAAAAAAAATATTGATTCTATTTTTGCTAAATGAAAAAAAGACCAAAAAATAAAATAAAAAAAATGATTTTTGCTATGTAAAAAATAAACATATTTGTACGATCAAAAATGTGTGGCGAGTTCTTTGTATCAATGCTGACTCATTAAATAACTCAGGTATATTTTGTTTGGTAAAGATTGACAATGATGGGTATTTAGTACATCCCAAACACATGGCTCTATGAGAACCTAGGAAAAAGCTACAATACACAAAATTCCAAACCAAAATTAAAATACAACGAAATACACAGTTTATTCCATAAAAAAGAAGATTTTATTTTTTAACCAAGATCGGGCATTGCAATGGCCCCCCTCCCCATAAAATAATCCACATAGGATTGACGCACTGCACGTGCGGTTTGGGGGGCCAAGCCTGTATGGCTAGCCTCACGGCCCGGCTCCGGAGCCACAACATCTGCCTCATCAGGCAATACCGTTAGGTAAGTTGATGAATGTCTTTTTAAATAATTATGTAGAATGCAACAGCTTAGGATTACGTGATTCCACTTGTATTCCGCAAGGTTGATTGCAGTTAAAAACAATCTGAATCGGCTGGCCAGGATTCCAAAGGCATTCTCTACCACACGTCTTGCCCTGGCCAGCCGATAATTAAAGACCCTCCTCTCAGGGGTGAGGGTGCGTTGGGGAAATGGCCTCATTAGGTGGGGACCCAATCCAAATGCCTCATCTGCTACAAACACGAAGGGCAGACCCTCTTCGTTCTCCTCCGCAGGTGGCAATCCTAGGTCCTCCGACTGAAGCCGTTGGGCGAACTCCATCTCCGCAAAGACACTGCCGTCCGACATCCGGCCATTTTTCCCCAACATCAACGTACATGAACTCATAATTGGCAGACACCACCGCCATCAGCACAACGCTGTGGAACCCCTTGTAGTTGAAAAAATGGGATCCACAATGGGGTGGGGGCACAATGCGGATGTGCTTGCCATCAATGGCTCCTCCACAGTTCGGAAAGTTCCAACGCTGGGAGAAGTCCGCTGCCACAGTCTGCCATTCCTGTGGCGTGGTGGGGAACTGTATAGAAAAATAAGAAAAAATACATTCAAACAAACATTGTGAACAGAATATCTCAAAACATTCAAGGGATCCCAATATCAAAAAATCATGTCATTTCATATTCCCAAAGAATATGGGATCACTTGGAAGATTAATCACCCCCTCTGATGTGCAATAAAAAACATTAGGGGGAGGGGGGGCCCGAGATGAGTTTGTGACCTGACAAACAACCCCCAAAAATATTAGTAAAAAAAATTATCCATTAAACTTCTTTCTGTGAACGCAAAAGGCCTCAACATACCTGAAAAACGAACCAAATTCCTTAACGAGTTTCACAAACAAAAAGCAAATATCATATGCATACAAGAGACACACTTTAAATCAGATAAAATCCCGAAATTTCACGACAAGAGATACCCCACCACTTTTCATGCCTCAAACACAGAAGGTAAAACGAAAGGGGTCTCAATACTAATCTCAAATCGAACCCCCTTCCAGGTACAAGACACCATGCTAGACCCTGGGGGTAGGTATATATTCATCAAAGGTAAATTTGAAAATCATCCAATGACAATTGCTAATGTTTATGCTCCGAATTCAGGACAGGTAACCTTCTTTCGTAAAATCAAAGATCTGCTGACAACCTTTGCCTCAGGCATTCTAGTTTTGGGGGGAGACTTCAATATCCCATTAGACCCCCTCATTGACACCTCGAACGGAACATCGAGCCTTCCCTACAGGGCTTTAAAACAAATCAAAATACAACTGAAAGAGCTGATGCTTCATGACACTTGGAGAACCCTGTATCCCCAGACCAGAGATTTTACCTACTTTTCCACCATCCATCAAAAATACTCTAGAATAGACTACTTCTTCCTATCACAACCAGACCTAACCTTCCTAACAAACTCGACTATCAAACCTATGACACTATCTGACCATCATCCTATAACCCTTTCGCTGACTTTCCCTGAAAAAAAAACAGTGACAAAAACGTGGAGACTAAATACTGCAGTACTAAAAGACCCTGCTGACGTATCAGAACTACGCGAGAAACTTCTCGATTATTTCTCTAGAAACGAAAATGATGAAACCTCTTCTCTAACGCAGTGGGAAGCACACAAATGCGTCATCAGGGGTGAATTCATCAAAAAACTAGCGAAGCTAAAAAGGGAAAGCCAACTAAAAATAAAATCCCTCATAGACCAGATCCACAAGCTAGAAATGTCACACAAAAGAGATATTGCCATCTCAACGCTTGATGAGCTAACTAAAATGAGAGCAATTCTTGCAGAGGAACTAAATTTGAAAACAAAAAGACAATACGTATTGAGACATAGGATATATTATGAGTTGGGTAATAAAAGCGGGAAATTACTTGCGAAGGCAGTTCAAAGCAAAAAAATTTCTTCAACGATACATCAAATTAGGGATAATCAAGGGAAATCATATTCCACAAACGAGGAGATCGCCAACCAGTTTGAGGAATATTACCATTCCCTTTACAACCTTCCGTCAGACCCAAAATGCCCCCAAAATTCAGAGAAAAGAGCTAAAATGATCCAGGAATTTCTAGAAAAGTACAGCCCACCTAAGCTTGCCACAAATAAAGCCCAAGAACTAGAAGCCCCTATCTCAGGACCAGAACTTGATAAAGCAATTAAAGAGATGAAAATAGGCAAGGCGCCAGGACCCGATGGTTTACCCTTACAATACTACAAAACGTTCATCGACATCCTGAGGCCAAGATTCCTGAAGACATTCCAAACTCTTAAATCTGAACGCCAAACTCCAAAACAATTATTAGAAGCCCACATTACAGTCATTCCCAAAGAAGGTAAGGATACCTCACAAGTAACTAACTATAGGCCCATATCTCTTATTAATGTAGATGTTAAAATCTACGCCAAGATCTTAGCTAATAGATTAGTGCCCCTACTCAACTCCCTCATAACTTTAGACCAAGTGGGATTCATCCCAGGAAGGGAGGGTCGCGACAACACAATCAAGGCCCTTAATATTAGTCACTGGTTAACTTCCAATAAGAAGCAAGGCTTCTTTCTGTCTTTAGATGCTGAGAAGGCGTTCGATAGAGTGGCCTGGGATTTTATTGACGCAGTACTAGATCACATAGGCATTCTACCCCAAATGAAAGCTTACATCACTGCACTTTACACCAATCCAACAGCCAGAGTACGTGTCAACGGCCACCTATCGGACGCCTTCCAATTAAGAAATGGTACGAGACAGGGATGCCCATTATCCCCTCTACTGTTTGTTCTAACTCTTGAGCCACTCCTAAACAGAATCAGATCCAATCAGAACATCAAAGGAATTGAAATTCATAAAAACACTTATAAAATTGCTGCATTCGCTGACGACATGCTTCTAACCCTCGCAGAACCCCACATATCCATACCCAACCTCTTAAAAGACCTAGATCACTTTAAGTTATTGTCTAACTTAAAAATCAACCACTCTAAATCCAATGCCCTAAACATTACACTCCCCTTAAAAGTTGTAGATCTGTGTAAAAAGAATTTCCCGTTCACATGGGCCAAACACAATATAACCTACCTAGGAATAGAAATCCCTTCTAATCTAAATGACCTCTTTAGACTTAACTTTTTACCTATACTAAAAGAAGCGCATGAGGATCTGAAAAGATGGAATACTCTAAATGTCTCTTGGTTTGGTAGAGCCTCCCTAATTAAAATGACAATACTGCCTCGCTTTTTATATGTTATGCAGACAATACCCATCTTTCTACCCTCATCTTTCTTTTCGTCATACCGTAAAGCTTGCACTTCCTTTATTTGGAGAGGCAAATCACCTCGGATTAAACTTAGCAGATTAAACTTACCAAAGAACAAAGGTGGAATAGCACTACCAGATCTTAAAAAATACCACCAGGCGACTCTCCTCACACGGATAGTAGACTGGAATATTCACCAGGCAGTCAAAGATTGGGTTAACTTAGAGCGCACCCAGTTCCCCCAAGACCTGCATATCTTACCATGGATCCACCCTAAATACCACTCGAAGGCTATAAAAGCGCACCCCATGATAGGTCCTACTTTAAAAACCTTTCACAGCACATTCAAACAATCTAATGCGACCCCCTGGCTCAGCCCCCTGACGTCACTGAGAAACAACCCCGAATTCCCCCCCGGGCTTGAGAAAAACTTTCTAAAACTCCATTGGCCCCATGAGCGAATCTTATCCATGCATTTCTATAAAAAAGGGAAAATATTATCTAGAGAAGACCTAAACGATATCATTAAACCCTTCGTAATACCACACTGGAACTACATACAAATCAGACATTACCTGACCAAAGCCGACAGTACACATCTCTGGACAAAACCACTCACAAAACTGGAAGATCTGTGTACCAAAAAAACCCCCCACAGGCACATCATCTCGTATCTATACAGATCCCTGTTTGAGGATATGTCAGACTTCTCAAGTTCGTCATGTCAAAACTGGGAAAGAGATTTAGACTTATCCCTAACAGATGAAAACTGGGAAAAAATTTTCACGTACGCACATAAAGGGTCACTCAACGTAGCCACACAAGAATGCAGTTTTAAAATCATTACCAGATGGTACAGAACACCATCAGTTCTCCACAAATTCTCTCCCCTTATCTCTGATAGATGTTGGAGATGTAAGTCAGAGGAAGGCTCGATGATCCACATTTGGTGGTCCTGCCCATTGATACAAACTTTCTGGAAAATAGTCCATGAGACCATCACTTTAGTCACCTCAGAGAACCTCTGCTATACTCCTGCACAGTATCTCTTACATTTTAACTCTCTTCCAAGAAAACGCTACATGAAATCGCTAGCAATGTTCATGATCAATGCTGCAAGACAATGTATTCCCACCCATTGGTGCTCCGATGTTATTCCCTCCAGGACAGAATGGTTCAGGAGAATAAATAACATAGAAAGAATAGAGGAACTCATAAGCATTTCCCAGGAGAAAATAATGAAATTCTCAGAAACATGGCAGGATTGGATGATTTTCAAGAATTCACAGACAACTAGTACAAATATTCAATGAGACTCAAAAGTATCAGCAATAAAACTATAAAAAATGTACACTGAAGTGGAAGGATTATACTGGACAAACACCCTAAGTCAAGCAGATCTGTGTTAAACCCTATACCCCCCCCCCTTTTTTTTTTTTTTTTCTCTATCTCTTCTCCTCCTCTTCTTTCTTCTCTCTTCCTTCCCCTTCCCTTCCCCAACCCCCCTCCCTACCCCTCTTGACCATTAAAGAATTACTACTACTAAAAACCCTATATACTGGTCAAGATGGACATAACAAAAATGTTCCAAGATGAACCCTATGGTTCATAATGCATAATGAATACTGTACAATCTTCTATGTCCTATTTGTATGCCTTTTATATGCCCTCTTCAGACGAGGATTGACGTGCAACACATGATTGTATGCTGAAGTTTAAAAAAAAAAAAAAAAAATGTTTGCAGTAATTTCTGTTCAAAGCCAAAACTTGTTATATTCTCGCTACCTTTTTCTTTTTTTTCTGGATGTATCATTGTACTATCCTGTATGCTCTCATGTTCACCCAATAAAAACTTATGAAACAAAAAAAAAAAAAAAAAAAGGTATTTTCGCAAGATATTAGAAAAAAATTGTGGGAGGGGGGGGGGGTGGGACTACAATGGAGGCCACAAATAAAGGGGGATATAGGCACTAGGCTAGGTGGGTTTGGCCCCAAAATAGAATGCTGGACAGGTTGACTAACTAAAAGATACATGTAGGGAAAAAATTATTTAGAAAAAAAGCATACAGGGAGAAAAAGTTTACATTATCACCATATTACAAACAGGTTAATTAGGGAGTGTTTTTGTTTAAAAAAAAGGCAGACAATATAGACATATAGTTTGGGCATTGAAAGGACACCACTTACCTTAACATAGTCCTCCTGCAGAACCTGAATGATGGCAGAACAGGTCTCCGGGATTATGAGGCCCAGAGCCTGGGGGGAGATGCCCGTCGAGAACTTCAAGTCCTGCAGACTTCTCCCTGTTGCAAGGTAGCCGCTGCTCAGCAGTGATGGCTTCCCGCATATTGGTGTCCTGCCTGGTGATATAAGGCGACACCAAAGCCAACAGCTGCTGAAATACGGGGTCAGACATCCTAAGAAAATTCCTGAAATCATCAGGGTTATTTTCTCGGAGCTCCCGCAGCAGAGGCATATGACAAAACTGGTCCCTGCGTAGCAACCAGTTCTTGGTCCACAACCTCCTCCTCACCCTGTTCATGGACCGTTGCCGGGATGCAGCACACATCCTAACAACAAGCACAGCACGATCTCGGCGACGAGTTCGTACCCACAACATGGCTAGAAAAGGGTCGTCAAATCAGATCGGACTCAAAATTGCGCCCTGAAGTACAGAATGGCCTCTGAAGAACGACCTGCAAAACAGCACCGTGCACACAAGAACGCACTGCCGAAACAAATACGTCCTAAATACAAGCACTGTATCACAGATCCGACGACAAATACACAAACTGTACGACAGAAAACTAAATTTAAAGCACAAACACTGAAAAGCACGAATCGTCTCTCACCAAACTTTTACTAACACGCAGCAACACGATATCAGCAAAAGAGGCCGTCTTCCGCATGGAAACGACCCTTTATAGTGACGTCGTACGTGCTTGACGGAACCACGCTTTGATAGAGCTTTTTACAAAAGCGATGGTGTGTATGCTACGTCGTTTTGCAAAATGACGTTTCCAAAACGTCGTTTTTTTTCATCACAGAAAACATTGTTTTTTTACATCGCATAAAACGACCATGTGTACGCGACATGAGATGCGCTACGCCGGCAGAAATATGCGCCGCTCTACGTGAATCCAGCCCATAGAGTTTTGCTTTTAGGCCAAAAAGTTTAATTTTGGTCTCATTTGACCAGAGCACCTTCTTCCACATGTTTGCTGTGTCCCCCACAAGGCTTCTCGCAAACTGCAAACAACACTTCTTATGGCTTTCTTTCAACAATGATTTTCTTCTTGCCACTTTTCCATAAAGGGCAGATTTGTGGAGCGCACAACTAGTATAATAGTTGTCCTGTGGACAAATTCTCCCACCTGAGCTGTGGATCTCTGCAGCTCTTGCAGAGTTACCATTGGCCTTTTGGCTGCTTCTCTGGTTAATGCTCTCCTTGCCCAGCCTGTCAGTTTAGTTGGACAGCCATGTCTTGGTAGGTTTGCAGTTGTGCCATACTCTTTCCATTTTTGGATGATGATTTGAACAGTGCTCTGTGAGATATTCAAAGCTTGGGATATTTTTTTATAACCTTACCCTGCTTTACCTGTAAACTTCTCCACAACTTTATCCCTGACCTGTATGATGTGTTCCTTGGCCTACATGATGCTGTCTGTTCATACATGTTCTCTACCAAACCTCTGAGGGCTTCACAGAACAGTTGTATTTATACTGAGATTATATTACACACAGGTGGACTATATTTACTAAGTAGGTGACTTCTGAATGCAATTGGTTCCACTAGATTTCAGTTAGGGGTATCAGAGTAAAGAGGGGCTGAATACAAATGCATGCCACACTTTTCAGATATTTATTTGTAAAATATAATTGAAAACCATTTCTCATTTTCCTTCCACTTCAAAATTATGTGCCACTTTGTGTTGGTCTATCACATAAAATCCCAACAAAAAAAAATAACATTTTTGGTTGTAACATAACAAAATGTGCAAACATTTCAAGGGGTATGAATACTTTTTCAAGGCACTGTCTAATTGTAGCATAAGTATTACAGAATCATTAATAGTGTATGATAGTTGACCAACAGGTAGGTGAATTATTGGGTATTTGAAGAGATAATTCTTGTTGATAAATGCTTTTTTTATGTGGTGAATAAACCTTTGGCTGATCAGCAGCACCATGGCCCCATTTGTTTATTAGAGCCAGGAAAGGTCCATGAATCGCATTCTACTCGGCAGCAGTTAACTGAGTTCACAATCATGGTGATTCACTAAGCAGTAAAAAATACAAAGGCATCAGCTCCGAAGCTTGCACTTTCAAAAACAGGTTGCCAAGGATAACTACCATAATCCTTACCTGAGATGTTCCCATTAATTTACAGTATATTTATATGTTTATCCATTTTCACTACCCACATAATGTATGTCATAAAACTATATACCTTGCATTGTGGTGTACTGCTTTCCCAACAAATGGTACAGGCCCATTTTCTTGAAAGTTTTGGTTCATTGCCAGGCCATTCAGTTGAGTGGACTGTCTCAACACAGTGCACACATGCTCTAATGCCACAATGGCAAGGTCTGAATGGGACCTAACCGGGCCCGGATTTACTCCCTGTGCCGCCCCAAGGCCGGATCCTTTAATGCTGCCCCCCCACACACACACACAAGGGCCAAGTGATACAGTCGGCAGCTATAGCCGCCAACTGTATCAAGGGAGCGCGCCCGCAAGAACTAACCCATATGCAAGAGAGCTTGCATGAAAGGGGTTAGTTCTTGCGAGGAGGAGCCAAGACAGCCGCCGAGGAACCCCAGACCAGGTTTCGGGGCCACTCTGTGCAAAATGAGCTGCACAGTGGAGGTAAGTATAACATGTTTGTTATTTTAAAAAAATAAAACAAATGCATTTACAACCCCTTCTAATGAGCCTGTTGCACAAATCATTTTATTACACTTTATTTGTGACATCTATGGCTGCTATGCATATTTATATAATCCATATTTAGCACTATAATATTTAACTGGCTGCTTGCTTCTGCTTGGGCCTGGCACACACACACAATCACTTAAAGTCATCATCATGTGTGATTGTGCGTGTGTGCCAAGCAGAAGCAGCCAATCAAATATAGTGCTCAATATGGATCATATAAATATGCATAGCACTAGCAGCCATAAATATCATAAATAAAGTGTAATAAAGTGATTTGTGCATATATTATCCATATTTAGCACTATAACATTTAACTGGCTGCTTGCTTCTGCTTGGGCCTGGCACAGTGGCACACACACATGCACAACATGATTATCAATCATGGTCATCAATCATGCCTGATAGTGTGTAATCTCTGCTGGCTGCTTCTTCTTTTTCTGGTGGTGGTGGCAGGGCCGGCCCTACCATGGGACCCGATGGTACCATTGTACCAGGCAGCACTTTCAGGGGGCAGCACATTTCCTGCCTGCACACCATCCCATTCCGCCAGCTCCACTCTCCACTCCACTGTGGGGCCAATTGCCGCTTAACCGATCCTCCCGTTCCGTTCTCCGCTCCACTGTGGGGTTAATTGCATGAATAGAGCCATAACAGGTCCTTTTTATACTCCTATATACATGTATAGAGCCATGATAGGTCCACTCTAGTTATCATGATATAAAATAATGGATGTGGGGGCATTTTGGTGGGCGTAATTTTTTTTGGGGGGGGGCAGCATTTCATTCTTGGTACCAGGCAGCACAATGTCTTGGGCCGGCACTGGGTGGTGGTGACGTCACAGTCTCAGGCGCCGGCTCCTGGCATGGGGAAGAGGGTCTCTCTTCTCCTTGCATCATGAGTCATGTCACTGGTCACAGAGAGCCTGGGGGAGAAGATAATACCGGCCGCGCAGTCGGCGCAGAGGAGGGTAGGCGGAACATTAGGCTCTGGCTCCGCCAGTTACCCTTTTTCCCCTCCTTGCCAGGAAGTCATTGTGCGACGCCGCGTGCATGTCTGTCGCTCACGGCCACCTCCACACAGCCTAGCCCAGGGATCCTAATCTTTTTAAACAGGGGGCCAGTTCATGGTCCCTCAGACTGTTGGGGGGCCGGACTATAGTTTAAAAAAATATGAACAAATTCCTACGCACACATCTTATTTGTAGTGCAAAAAAAACAGGAAAAAACTATTTAATATCTAAAATAAAAAGCCATTTTAATCAACACAAACTTATTAGTATTTCACAGACTCCCCTCATCACAGATCCCCTCCCCATCACAGAACCCCCTCATCACAGAACCTCTCCATCACAGATCCCCCATCACAGATTCCCCCATCAAAAAGCCGCCATATAAGGTCATCCATCACAAAACCCCCCATAAAAGATCCCCCATCACAGACTCATCTATTATTACAATGTAATATAAAATTAAATAGTTCAACTCACCATAATGCAGAATGAGTGGGAATCCTGATGTCACTGTCCCCAGCCAGCGGAGTGCTCCTTACATCTCAGGTGTCACTTTCCCCAGCCAGCGGAGTGCTTCCTTACATCTCAGGTGTCACTGTCCCCAGCCAGCGGAGTGCTCCTTACATCTCAGGTGTCACTGTCCCCAGCCAGCGGAGTGTATCCTTACATCTCAGGTGTCACTGTCCCCAGCCAGCAGAGTGCTCCTTACATCTCAGGTGTCACTGTCCCCAGCGGAGTGCTTCCTTACATCTCAGGTGTCACTGTCTCCAGCGGAGTGCTTCCTTACATCTCAGGTGTCACTGTCCCCAGCGGAGTGCTTCCTTACATCTCAGGTGTCACTGTCCCCAGCGGAGTGCTTCCTTACATCTCAGGTGTTGCCCCCCCCATTAGAGCCCTTCTATATCTCCACTGCCATTACTGAAGGCTGAGGGGGAACAAATTAGAGGCAACCATTTTCCAGAAGACCACAGACGAGTTATAAACAAGAAGGAAGCCTGCCGAGTGGCTACAATAGAAATTGAGCGGCGGCACCGCCCACCCGCCACCCCTTTTCCACAACAGGTCACAGATGACAGACAGACCAGGGGCGGGTGGGTGGGTGGTGACGCAGTTCCATTTCTATTGTAGCCACTCCGAAGGCTCCCTTCTCATTTATAACTAGTCTGTGGTCTTCTGGAAAATGGCTGCCAGCGGAGGCATTATCTCCGCCGGCCGCGGACCTGCAGCGGCGGCGGGTAGCGAAAAATAGTACATTACAGTGCCGCCGCCCGCGGGGGGGCTATGTTAGTGCGGGGGCGGCCGCGAAAGCCGAGAAGTTGCCGCAGGAGCGGTGCCGCCCCTTCACCCACTGCCACCCCGAGGCCTGGCCTCGGTGGCCTTGTGGGAAATCCGGCCCTGGACCTAACACTTTAAAACTAAAAGAGATATGAACATGAAGTAGGCGAAGGACAAGCTTTTAGAGCAGATGCTTAATTCTGTTATGAAATAATTTGATTTAAATAAAAATGACAACTTTCCTATTTTCAAAATGCTTTGTCTTTAGAACATTTTTTTTGTATTGTAAAAAAAGATTGGACAAAAATGTAATAATATACACATACATATTGAACATTATGTTGGTGAAATAATTCAGCAATAATTTTATTTATTAAAATCTGCCTCATTTAACTTTGCTTAAATTACTAAAATGAATAAGTTGACTGTGCAGCAATAACTGTGAATTCTGAGTTCTTTTGGGCATTATCTAGTGTGATGTATAATAAACACAAAAAGAATATTGATTTACAATTACAAAGAAATTATGATGAAATTCTGTAAAATAACAAAGAATTCTAGGTTATGGAAATCCGATGCTTTTAATCTATTTTATTATTTCCTCATCATTTGCTGTTTTGCGCTTTTTTTTTTTTTCAAATTCAGATTGGATTTAAAAGAGAATTCCAAGCAGAAAAAAATAAATCAGTCAATTTATATTATGTTTAGTTCAGTTAATGTATGTAATCATCACATTGTACATTTGAACAATTCTCACAAGGACTATGCAATAATGCCCATTTGAAACAAGACATTATTTTTGTTTTTAAAAGACAGTATTTTTTCTCTTTTTTTCTCTTTCTGTGTACAGGAGCTGGGTTCAGTGTTTGGTGGTCCACATCATTGCCTGCTTGTCATGGACACTTTCTATTGGCTGTTCAGTAGCAGGGTCCTATCAGGATCCAAAAGCAGTGTCTGCAGCAATGATGTTAGCAAAACCACACCTGGAAATGATGCTGGAAGAGGACAGGAATGGCAGATGTAGGTGAGGATATCATTGTTTCAGAAAAAAAAAAAAAGAAACACTGGATGGGTAAGAGTGGGTGTGACGTTACATTTTGCATAGAGATGGACTACTTTTAAAGTCTAGTAATAAAAATTATCACTCACATGTAATCTAAACTTTTCGTTTACAGCATTTATCATAATTTTTGTCATGAACCCTTTTTATATTTGCTTCTCCATCTAGTAACAATTCATTGGCACAATAAATTGCATGCTGGCATGGCTATCCCCATGGTGGCAAGCTGAGGCCCCATACTTTGCACTTTCCTCAAGTAGGATAAATGTCCACAGATGGGGCCAAGCTATCTTGCTTTCAAAAAACAAAAACAAAAACAAAAAAAAAGAGAGATAAATAGAACTGCGCCTCAGGAAAAAAAAACTTTTCTTAGAAGCGGCTTCTATCCAATTTTGATGTAAAAACATCAAATACAAAAAATATATATGATAAAGTGGGCCACTCATAAGCTCAGTATTATATTATCACATTAAAGCGGGGGTTCACCCTATATAACTCACCGTTATATCCTACATAGAAGATTCCGGGGAATGGGCGTTCCTATGGACAGGGAAGGTGATTGACGGCCGACCGTGGCACGTCACGCCTCTCCGGAAATAGCCGAAATAGGCTTGGCTCTTCACGGCGCCTGCGCATAGACTGTGCGCAGGCGCCGTGAAGAGCCGAGACCTACTCCGGCTGTCTTCGGGGAGCGTGACGTGCCAGAGCCGGCCGTCAATCACCCTCCCTCTTGCTAGGAACGCCCATTCCCCGCGGCAGACAGAATCGTCAATGCACGATATAACCGTCAGTACCGGGATAAAAAAATTAAGACCGGCATAGTGTAGCTCGCGCTACTATGCCGGATTTTATGCTGCATTGTCTTAAGGAGGGTGAACTACCGCTTTAAGGAGGAAGCGACTCGGAATTGCTGTTTGAGGCTACTCGGGTCTTTGATTATACAGTACCTGCATAAGGTGGAGACACATGTGAAGGTAATGCCCTGTACACACGATCGGTTCATCTGATGAAAACGGTCCGATGGACCGTTTTCATCGGACGAATCGATCTTGTGTGGGCCCCATCGTTTTTTTTCCCCATTGGTGAAAAAAATAGAACCTGTTTTAAAATGTTCTGATGGTTAAAAAACTGATAGAAAAAAACGATCGTCTGTGGGGAAATCCATCAGTCAAAATCCATGCATGCTCAGAATCAAGTCGACGCATGCTCGGAAGCATTGAACTTAATTTTTCTCAGCACGTTGTTGTGTTTTACGTCACCGCGTTGGATACGTTCGGATTTTTAACTGATGGTGTGTAGGCAAGACTGATGAAAGTCAGCTTCATGGGATATCTAATGAAAAAATCCATCGGTCCGTTTTCATCGGATGAACCGATCGTGTATACGTGGCATCAGTGTACTTATTGATTTTACACAATAAAGAGTTTTAGATGGTTTTACGCTATGAGAGCCCCCTTCTTTTTTCTTTCCCCGTTATGTAATACAATTATATATATGGAATGACCATTTTTGAAAGGTCTTTAAGAGGAGATTTGTGAAGTTTGTGATCGTTATTCGTGATCCTTACTCGCAGAGTCTGATGCGCTGTCAGCTGGTTTATAATATTATCAGCACTGGTCTCTGATGAGTTTACCTAGTACTTTTGGTGGTGAAGAGCACACATTTGATGAAATAAGGAAGAATTTATGAAGTATGCACACAAGATTTTCTGGTTTATAATATATGTGGGACACTAGTATTAAACCATTATTGTACTGGACTTTTATACAAGATATATATGGATTTGTGTGTATGCTCATTGCACTTTTGATTGTATTTTTTTTAAATGTATGTAATTGCGCATCATGTACATTGCACTTTGATACAGTATGTATATATTGTTTACACGAGTTGTATTGCACATTTGAAATAGATTGTTCAGAGGAGTATGTAGTTAATGTTTTAGGTATATTAAAGTTTTTGAGTGTATTGATGGTAGTACTGTTTATTATTCAGATCTTGCTCTCAAGTCTCAACATGTAGTAGCAGCTTGGTCAGGACTGATCCATTGAAACTACTCTTGCTTAGCAAAGTGTACTGTAGCTACACTTTGTTTAAAAACAATTCAATCAAGTGACAAAGGGCTCTCCTTTTCCAAAAAACATCAATATTCAGATTGAAACACCAGAAAAGTCATTTATCATTTGATGAAACTGTTTGTTTTTATACAAAGTGTGGGCACATTGGGCCAGATTCACAGAAGAGATACGACGGCGTATCTCCTGATACGCCGTCGTATCTCTGTGATCCGGCTGTCCTAACTATGCGAATGATTCATAGAATCAGTTATGCATAGATAGCCATAAGATCCGACAGGTGTAATTGAATTACACCGTCGGATCTTAGGATGCAATTCTAGGCCGGCCGCTAGGTGGCGATTCCATAGCGGTCGGCGTAGAATATGCAAATGACTAGTTACGGCGATCCACGAAGATCCGCGCGTTTGTCGCAATCCCGTACGCCGTCGCTAGTCGTTTTTCCCCGTCGCAAAGTTACACCTGCTTTAACATGGCTTATCTTTAGATCAGCCATGTTAAAGTATGGCCGTCGTTCCCGCGTCGAATTTTGATTTTTTTTTTGTGTAAGACGTCTGGGTATACGAAACGCCGTAACGCACGTTGCATTTAAAAAAGAACGCCGGAGCGCCGTAATTTCGCGCAATGCACGTCGGGAAATTTCCTAACGGAGCATGCGCAGAACGTTCGGCGCGGGAACGCCCCTAATTTAAATGGTGCCCGCCCCATTTGAATTAGGCGGGCTTGCGCCGAGCGCATTTACGTTACACCGCCGCAAGTTTAAAGGTAAGAGCTTTGTGAATCAGGCACTTACGCTGTAAACCTGCGGCGGTGTAACGTAAATGGGATACGTTACGCCGCCGCAGAGTAACGGAATTGTCTGTGAATCTGGCCCATTGTTCTTTTCTGGCACTAGTGTTTTTGCATAGAATTACTAGATATTTGTTTGTTTTTGTTTACATTTGATTGAATTTAATGTATTAAATGTGATTTACCACACGTCATGGTGTATACTAGACATTGTTTACTATTTTGGTGATTATTTTTATTTATTTATTTTAATACAGGAGTACTTTCACAGATAATTCATTAAAGTGAATGTCCCCTGAAAAAAAAAATATATTAAAAGCCAGCAGCTAAAAATACTGCAGCTGCAAAAAAAAAAAAAAAAATACTGCAGCTGCTGACTTTTAATATCGGCACACTTACCTGTCCTGGAGTCCAGCGCCGTCCGTAGTAGAGGACGAGCGATCGCTCGTCACTCTGCTGCCCCCACCGCCATCCTCGGTGAGGGAACCAGGAAGTGAAGCACTCTGGCTTCCCTGCCCTCCCTATGGCGCATGCATGAGTCGCGCTGCGCCGTGCTGACTGGTTCCCGCTGTGTTCTGGGAGCTGTGTGTTTACCAGAACACAACGGGAGGGGGGGGGGAACGGGATCTGATATCCTGCCCGCAGTCTACCCGCAGACTATGTGACCAGAAGTGGGTGCAAATACAAGCTCTAGGGAAGTTTCCTCTTACTCCTCAACTATGACTACCTGACCACCAAGTCACCTGGTCACTCCCCTTACAGTTTCCAAACAGAGAAAATGTAAAACCACCATGGGTATGGCTAAATTGTGCAACAGTGGAAACTGTGGAAGGGGAATAAAGGGGTATGGTTAACCCTTTCCCTCCATGACTGAAAGCTCCTGATCACAAGTATGCATCAGAAGCTTTCTGTGGCAGTTTAGTAACTGTGCTGGTAGTGCACAGTGAGCATGCTCTCAGCACAGTAAACTGTTTACATATAGATGCATATATGTGGCCACTTACTTTAATCCCACCCACTGAGAGGATGCATATATGCATGCAGTCAGCAGGAAGAGGTTAAATAAAACCAGAGCACACAGGATGCAGTCCAGGCCAACAATGCACACACATGTCACAGTCCTTATACTCAGAAAATCGTCATAATCACTCTGCTACAAGTAAACAGTATTAAAGGCACACATGAACCACAGTGAACAGGATCATTATTTAAAGCAATTAAACTTCTCCCATTACATAAGCTTTTCTGTACATAAAAATATTTCACTTTGTCTTAGCCTATCGTAGAGAAGAACCACTTCTGTTGCGACGATGAAAACTTTGATCAGGTTAAGGGAGGGAGAGAAAGAAGGAGGAAAGGAAGGGAGAGGCGGGGGAGGTGAAGGGGGGGAGGGCGTGCTAGTGGGGGAACAGGGTGAAATAGGGAGAAGAACGAGAGATGGGGATAGAGGTAGAGTGGAGAAGAACGAGAGATAGAGAATGAAGGCTCCCAATGCGTCATGGCTCTCTCAAGAAAGCAACTCCATTTGTGCTAGAAGACTGGTCATATCAGGCACAAATGGTCTTACTCCGCGCTCCAGGAGTTTTACCCTTTTAAAAAAAATACATAGTCTTACCTGAGGTTGATGTTTTCCTTTTTCCAGGGGATAGTGGCAGGACATTTCTCAAAAATGAAAACCAGCTCATCCACACTCTTATGCTGCATACACACGATCATTTTTCGTCATGAAAAAAAATGTTGTTTTAAAAAAATGTCATTTAAAATTATCGTGTGTGGGCTCCACATCATTTTTCGGTTTCTGAAAAACAATAAAAAATTTTTTTCGAGCATGCTGCATTTTTTAACAACGTTTTAAACAATGTCATTTTTCGGGTTGTAAAAAATGATCGTGTGTGGGCTAAAACGACGTTAAAAAACCGTACATGCTCAGAAGCAAGTTATGAGACGGGAGCGCTCGTTCTAGTAAAACTACTGTTCATAATGGAGCAAGCACATTCATCACAATGTAACAGACAGAAAGCGCAAATCGTCTTTTACTAACAAGGAATCAGCTAAAGCAGCCCCAAGGGTGGCGTCATCCGCTTTATAGTGCCGTTGTACGTGTTGTACGTCACCTCGCTTTGCTAGAGCATTTAAAAAAAATGATGGTGTGAGGGCAACGTCGTTTTAATGATGGAAGTTGGAAAAACTTCATTTTTTCTACATACCGAAAACGTCATTTTTTTGTCATGCCGAAAAATGATCGTGTGTACGCTGCATTAGAGACTTTATACCTAATGAGCCACTGTATTTTAACAGGAAAGGCTCTGGTGTTGGTTGAAAACTATTCACTTCACAATCTGAGCAGCCTTGAGTACTTCCATTCATCACCATTTGTTGTAAATGTCAATATGAGCTATTTTACATGCTCCTCCATTTTGCTTCCTGGCCTACCTCTCCATAGGTTATCCCCTCTTTAGTCTATCATGAATACTGCTGCCAGGCTTATCCACCTTACCCAACATTCAGCATCTGCCAACCCTCTCCTCCAATCCCTACACTGGCTCCCAATTGCCCAGCGAATTAAATTCAAAATACTAACCACAACATACAAAGCCATTCACAACTCTCCCCCAAGCTACATCACCAGTCTTGTCTCCAAATATCACCCAAAGTGTCCTCTCCACTCCATCCAAGACCTCCTATTCTCAAGCTTCCTCATCCCCTCCTTCCATGCTCATCTCCAAGATTGCTCCAGAGCCTCTCCCATCCTCTGGAACTCGCTAATTCAACCTGTTCGGCTATCCCCTACTTTTGCTACCTTCACGCGATCCCTGAAAACTCCTCTCTTCAGGGGAGCCTATCATGCCTCCAGCTAATCTTTTACCACTTCCATCAGCTCATTCCCCACAGTTACAACCTTTTGTACCACCTTTCCCATCCTATTAGATTGTAAGCTCTTCTGAGCAGGGCCCACTTAATCCTCTTGTATTTTATTGCATTATAACTGCATTGTCTCTCTTTTTTATATTGTAAAGCACTGTGCAAACTGTTGGCATTATATAAATCCTTAATAATAATAATAATAATAATAATTATAATCTCCAAGAGAGTAATTCTTATCCTTGACTCAGTAATTGGGTCGCTTGACCAGCCTACTTTTTTCCAAAGTCATTGACTCACTAAGTAGTGAAGCACAGATGATGACTATCAGACAATTTACAGTATGTACCATGACTAGTCCTGCTGATTAATACTATCACACCCTCATTCCACCATTTCTCAGCTGCCTTTACTTGAGGAAAACAGCCCGCTCTAATGTTTCCATCCTTCCACCAAAATCTTCATTGCTGGCTGGGCCTGTGCAGTGAGTCCTAACAGATCTGCATAAAGCTATCAGCTAAACGTCTCATTCTATAAGAGTTAAATTTAAATCCTGCTGGTT
The DNA here is from genome assembly GCF_905171775.1 of Rana temporaria. Taxonomy (NCBI): domain Eukaryota; kingdom Metazoa; phylum Chordata; class Amphibia; order Anura; family Ranidae; genus Rana; species Rana temporaria. The sequence continues at coordinate 130,531,266 of NC_053496.1, forward strand.
TGAGTCAGGGTGGTAAGTGTACTTCATTTGCTAATCATTATTCCCTACTTCACTATTATTGATTGCAGATGACATCATTAGATGCAATAAGTGCATTATTGTGTTTTGTTCCTGGTTACTTGAAGTTGTCTATCAACCTGAATACATCATCACTCTACAAATTATTACTTTACAAGTCCAATCATGAATATTTCACCATTGAAGGAGCTATTTATTTTAATATATTATGGTACAATTAAAAAGCTTTTAACAGAGTTTTTTGTGTTAAGTTCCCATATGCCAAAATTAAGTTACCATTTTTAACAAAAAGGGGACATTTTTCATCTTTTACTTGATCGGAATCCTTTAATTACCTTTATAAGTTTCTTCTTTCAACTATATATCTATAATTAAAATGCTTTATCATGAAAGCACAGGAAAAAAAACTTGTTAGCTTCACTGATTGCAAGTCTCGATTCAAGTAGAGCAAGCTCACATTCCAATTTTTATCATCATCCTTCAAGAAAGATAATGATCCCTCTTTCTACTTCCCAGTAGTATTTAACTTGTCAGCCTTGCATCATTACAACAGTTTTTAAAAGATCAATAGGAGCAAATTAATCTTACTGATACAGTATAATAAGATTCAAAGAATTGTAAGTACAGAGGATCCTGAAAATTATTCTTTTGATGTAATGACTATTTAGGCCAATGGCTTGAAAAGACTGATATATAAATGCAAAATTACTGTCCTTACTGTCTGTCTACTGAAAATAATGAAAGGAAGTTGGGTTAGCTGGGCTACTAAATCTATTACAGGACTTTCTTTAGACAATTTTCTACAAAAGTTTCATACATGAAGTAACTTGTAAAATATTCTATTTGGACAGCAGGGGTACCATTATTATATAATTAGTGGTAAAAAAAAAACACACACACACACATGAAGCATACCAAAAGAGATTTTTATGGAATTTCGTATTTGCACTCATTTTTCAAAAATTGTTTAGGGAAGATGTAATTTTGTTGCTCATAGCAACCAATCAAATTATTATTTTCAGCTTTTCAGGATGGTGTGTGAAAATAAAAACCTCAACAGTTTTTTCTGTAGATCAGTAAAAAGGTTTATTGTGACAGTAGAGAGGAATGCCATTGCCTTGTTTTTTTTAAGAAAAAAATGGCACAACTTGTTTCACATAATGCATTTTGAACTCATTCTGCAATGTAATTTATAGCTGTAGGTGATAGCAAAACAGATCTGAAAATAGTTACCTTCCACCAATGATTTTGTTTCAAAATTAAACTTGTTTGTTATATACAGAATAATGAAATCTGGGAGTTGAAGACCTGCATTACTAAACTTAATTTTGTGGTCTTGCCCATTTATATGATAATGATGTTCCTCGAAACCTTCACAATCTAGCAATTTATTTTAACGGGATATCGTTTACTAGCATATCAGTTTAGGATGCTGAAGATATTTTTGGTTAAATGTCTAGAAATGCAGGTTTGCGTAATTAGTATTTTTTTTCTTATTATTCCATATTTTAATGTACATAATTTACATATTGGTCAGTATAGGTTTCTATAGTAGTTACCAGTATATCAAGGAATTAGCTCACCTTATAGAGAATCTGTTTTTTCAAGTCAGCCCAGAAGGACTATTCACTATTATGTTTCTTCCTGCAATAAAATACAATAAGTTAAAAAACACTACATATATTAATTACAATGCCTTAAAAAAGTATTCACACCCCTTGAAATGTTTCACATTTTGTCATGTTTCAACCAAAAACGTAAATGTAATTTATTGGGATTATATGAGATAGACCAACACAAAGTAGCACATAATTGTGAAGTGAAAGGAAAATGATAAATGTTTTTCAACATTTCTTACAAATAAATATGTGAAAAGTGTGGCGTGCACCCAAGTCGCTTCAGTGACCTCATCATCATCATCCCCATAATCCGTGGAGCCAACTTGGCAATACGCTGCGGCTGGGGGAACATGACTGACAATTTGTTGTTTATCAGTGTTCTCTCCCCTCTGTAGGCTCATGTTAGTCCCTTCCTTTACCTCAGAACCAACATCAGAAGTAATGTCTGTGCATCCTCAAGAAGCAAATGGCTGATGTGGTGTTCAAATAATTCAGCTGACTCCCCCATGCATGATGCTGGGGCTATGGCAGGAGTATCTGTGGACAAAGAGGCAGAATAAGCCGCTCTGGCAGCTGCAGTGGACTGCACACTAGTGTCAGCTTGAGTCACAGAAGATGAGGGGGATGAGGATGGTTTAGTAAGCCAGTCCAGCACCTCCTCTACATGCTGTGGCTGGATAGCATTACTAAACAGATACAAATGTGCCTTGCCTGAGGACGGACCACATCCACCTTTGACTGTGGACACAGACACTGCTGGCCCCCTCATAATGGTAAGGGAACATCTGCATTTTCCCTTGTTTGCCTACACGACATGATGGGGGGGAGGGGGGGGTATTACCCAAATTTAATAGAAACTATGACATGTGTGATTGGATGCATTTTTTTAAAGTGTTTGGTGCACTTTAAATTGAGGATGGACGCAGACAGAAATGTAAAAACTATAGAAAATCTAATTTAAAAAGGGAGAAAACCGTTGCAGTCAGAAAAACTGCAGCTGACAATTTAGAAAAAGGGACAGGCAGGGAAAAAAACATGCAGCAACCCCCCCCCCCCCAGATTTGTTACTAACGAGTTAGTGTGTTCACTTATTGCGACTCTGAATGTAGAGTGTTAGTATAGTGTGTCAGTATAGTGTATAGTATAGTACAGTGTTTAGCACAGCATTACACAACATCTAGTGCTCTATACAGAGCTGTATAACACCGCAATCCGAGGCTCAGGTAGGTAGTTATCTGCTCCAATGTGCCCGTGGAAGACGGAGCTCTATTACTCCTCGGTAGCCGGCTACGCCCCCCTTATGTCATAATTACTTTTGGTATGATGACTCTTATTATTTACAAACCAGGGGGTAGCAATGGGCGCTAAATTAATTAATAAAATAAAAACTATATAGACAATTTATTTATGACCTAATTATGTTTAGAATTGGTGACATTGAAGATCTAAGAACAATTTTTATCAGTCTTGAATACTAATGATCAGAGTATTAACCTCACATGGGAAATAAGTAAAGAAAGAATTTATTTCTGGGATTTGGAAATAAGTATCACCAACCAGGAACTAAATACCAAAACTTACTTTAAAGGGACAGACATCCCATTCAACAGCTGTCATCATAAACCATGGGTGTTAAATATACCCAGAGGGCAGTATATGAGACTTAGAAGGAATTGCACACCTATGGAGGATTTTGAAGTACAATCTAATAGACTCACATGAATGTTTAAAGATAAGGGATATTCCTGGATAAGGACCTAGAAAAAATAAGACTGATTGATAGGGAATCATTAATTGTTGATAAGGGACCAAGGGAGGATATAGGGGATATGGGCAGTACATTAATTTGGATTATAATATCTAGTTTAAGGCTGTGGAACAGATTATCAAGACATATTGGTAGGTTCTGAAACAGGATAGGATTATTGGGCAAAGGTTACCTGATAGACCTAGATTTCAATACAAGAAAGCCCCTAATCTTAGAGAAAAGGTTGTCAGGAATGTGATTAAACCACCAGGAATTACTAATCTGACTTTTTGGGACTTCATGAGCTTCTGTGGCTGTGGTCGCTGTTAAAGCTGTGTTAGGGTTCCCAATAATATTAGGAAAAGGAAAACCTTTATTAATCCCTGTACATCTAAATCATATACCATCAGGGACCTTGTATTGTATGAGACAAAAAAGGTGATTTATGCTCTCAAATGTCCCTGCAACTTAGTATATATAGGTAGAACAAAGAGACCATTTAAAAAGAGAATAGAGGAACATGTGTTAGAAACATTAGCAAGGGATGTGATAAACACCACCTGTATGTACACTTTAGGGATGTACACTAACAAAGAGATTAGGGGACTCCAATTCTGGGGTTTGAAAGTCCCCAAGAAACAATGGAGAGGCTGAAACATTGTCTGTGAGCTAAGTAAGAGAGAATCTTGGTGGATTTACCAATTGGGATATTTAATGCGGGGGGTTTGATTTGGGTTGTTTTATTTATTGGTTTTTATATTAAGATATATCCATATATATATTCATATATATCAAATCTCCACTTTCACATGTTTTTCACATTTAATTATTTTTATTTATATTTACATTTATTTAATTTTAATTTTAATTGTATTTATTTGTTTTTATTTAGTATTATTTTTATGTTTATGTTATGTTTATTTTATTTCTATTTTTATGTTCACTCCATTAGTTCTACATTTATTTCCATTTTTAATTTAATTTTATTAAAATTTCTATTAGACTTAAACATTCATTATTTTGTGTCTTACATTTTTTTATTGGGTACATCTGTTTCTAACCACTTTAATGACCAGGCCATTTTTTGCGATACGGTACTGCATCGCTTTAACTGACAATTGCGCAGTTGTGCGACATTGTACCCAAACAAAATTATGTCCTTTTTTTTCCCACAAATATAGTTTTCTTTTGGTGGTATTTGGTCACCCCTGCAGTTTTTATTTTTTGTGCTATAAACAAAAAAAGAGCGACAGTTTTGAAAAAAAACTATATTTTTTACTTTTTCCAATAATAAATATCCTATATATTTTTTTAAAGCAACAAATGTCTTCATCAGTTTAGGCCAATATGTATTCTTCTGCATATTTTTGGTAACAATTACAATAAGTGTATATTGATTGGTTTGTGAAAAGTTATAGCATCTACAAAATAGGGGATAGCTTTATGGTATTTTTATTATTATTATTTTTACTAGTAATGGCATTGATCTGCGATTTATAGCGGGATTGCGGCAGACAGATCAGACACTTTTCAGGGACCATTGACATTTATACAGCGATCAGAGCTAAAAATAGCCACGATCACTGTATAAATGTCAGTGGCAGGGAAGGGGTTAACACTAGGGAACGCTCAAGAGGTTAAGTGTTCCCTAGGGAGATGTTTCTAACTGTGGGGGCAGTGTACTGACTGGAGGAGGAGAAAGATCGCTGTTCCTGATCACTATGAACAGCAGATCTCTCTCTGCTCCCCTGTCAGAACAGGGATCTGTTTGTTTACATACACAGATGCCCATTCTGGCTCTTTGAGGAACGATCGTGGGTGGCCGGCAGACATCGGGGTCGCTATCAACGTGCATTGACTCCAGCATTGCGCTCTCTCCCCATCACTCTTAAAAGCAGCCGACGTACACCTATGGGGATTTATGCAGCCGTGTCAACCTGCATAATGATGGTGGCTGGTCAGCAAGCGGTTAAATGTTGTTCACGGAGACACCCATAGGTGTAAATAGGAGCATTTTATTAAGGTTCTTAAAACAATTTTTGTAATTGTATAGTGGGGGTATAATATTGTTGTTCCCCTTGTGGGGGTCCTTTGGGATAATGTGGCCCCCAATGTTTCAGGCATAGTCTTTTTGATTGAGGACATCTATTTAAATGTGGCTTATGGGGAGACCCATAGGTGGTAAATAGGAGAGTTGTATTTTTTATTTTTTTAAAACAATTTTTGTAATTGTCTAGTAATGTTACTGCATTGGAAATCACTTCTGGATCACACATGCCTAGATAGCTACATCCGTTCGCTGTAGATTGAGTTATTAATGTGATCACCATAGACGCTTTTTAGTATTTTTTATGAGAATAAGAAAAGTCCACAACAAAATGGCGGCACCCGTAGACTACAAGAAAATAGCACCCATCTGTATAAATAGACTTATAGCCGTTCGTCCTATAGAAATCCCCCTGAGGAAGATATGTGACCCTGTATAGACACGCGTTGTGGAGGGGCACAAATTATTGCGTACCAAAAATTAGCATTGAGCTACCATATTTTCCGGTGTATAAGATGACTGGGCGTATAAGACGACCCCCCCCCCACTTTTCCTGTTAAAATATAGAGTTTGGGCTATACTCGCCGTATTATGCCGCGTACACACGATCGGTTCGTCTGATGGAAACGGTTTGATGGACTGTTTTCATAAGATGAACCAATCGTGTGTGGGCCCCATCGGTTTTTTATCCATAGGTGAAAAAACTAGTAACTTGTTTTAAAATCAGATGGTTAAAAAAACGATAGAAAAAAATGATCGTCTGTGGGTAAGTCCATCGGTTAAAAATCCATGCATGCTCAGAATCAAGTCAACACATGCTCAGAAGCATTGAACTTCATTTTTCTCAGCACGTCATTGTGTTTTACGTCACCACGTTCTGAAACGATCGATTTTTTAACCGATGGTGTGTAGGCACGACTGATGAAAGTCAGCTTCATCGGATATCTGATGAAAAAATCCATCAGACCATTTGTACAGGGCATAAGACTACCCCTCTTCCAACGCACACCAAATAAAAATGTTAAAACATAAGATTTGATTTCAATATGGTAATTTTAATTCAAATGCTTATGACATGCAGATACTTAGCAGGAAAACTGTCACTTATAAACATAAGGATGTTTGTCATCAAACATGTAAACCTAAAACAGTGCAAGTGGATTAAACTTTTCCTAATTCACTCTAAAGCTGAAAGGAAGGATAAGACAATAAACCCATGGAAGCTGCCATGCTGTTTGTTTTCTAAGCTGTCAACCAAACTGGAACTGATGATGATAGGAGGAGGAAGATAACAAACAATAGAGAGAGCAAGTGTCGGGAAAGTCCCTGGCGAGTCAGCAACGCCCATCATAACTCCAAGCTATTTTTACAGGTTTTGCTGGCGTGAAAGTTTCCCTTTAAAAGCCTTCAAAATCCTCCTGTTCATCATCTGATATCATAAGTACATCAATGACATCTTGTGATACATTTGTAAGGCAGTCATCGTATGGATCTAATTCCGTATCAGATGGTGTGGTCTCAGCTTTCGGCTTTCACTTCATCTTGCCACAAGTAGTCGTCCTCCATACCATCTAATGAATTTGATATGCCACACTTCTTGAAAGACTTGATTACCGTTTCTGCATCAATATCATTCCAGGCTTTTATGACAAACTTGCACAAAACATCCAACTGTGGAGCACGCATGTTTCCTCCTTTTGTGAATGTCTTTTCGCCGCTAACCATCCACTCATTCCACTGTTCTTGAATGCGATCTTTAAACGGCTTGTTTAGGCACACATCCAGTGGCTGTACCAATGATGTCAATCCTGCAGGAATAACTGCCGCATCTGTGTTCATTCTTGCCAGCCTCTGCTTGGTGATGGGAGTTAGATGAGCCCTGAACATATCCCACACCAGTAGACTACGTTTTTGAATAAGTCCACCTGGTCGCCTGCTCCATACATTATCAAGCCATAGCTTTACCCCTTCTTCATCCATCCAGCCTTTTTCATTCACATGTACAAAACAACCAACAGGGAACTTGAGTTTCGGCATTGTTTTTCTTTTAAAAATATTCATTGGTCTCAGTTTGGCGCCATCAGCTGTACATGCTAGTACCATTGTAAAACTGGACTTCTCATGTCCTGTTGTTTTAATTAAAATAGTTTTTTCACCTTTTGGATGGACAGTATTATTTCCAACCATATCACAATTCATTGGAGTTTCATCCATATTTCCGATACTACTTAACGCATAGCTGTGTTTATTGCGCTGCTGTATTACGTATCAATGGAAACTATTTACTTTGGCATCAAGATCTGCAGGTAATTTTTGTGCAATTTTCGTCTTTTGCCTCAGTACCAGATTATGCCTTTCCAAGAATCTAGTACACCAGGATACCGTGGCCTTAAATCTGTCGCTGTGATCTGGGTTGGATTTGACCCACTGAAGTGGAAACAAACGTATTTTATTTCATGTCACTACATAACCGTTTCGGCGATGCTCATTCACCATGTCTGCTACATGTTTTTCGAGTTCTGGACAATGTGGGGTGCCTCTTCTTAATGCACACTTACCCCTTGGCATACTCTTTAATGCTTTTTTATTTGCTTTCCAGTCCCTAACCATCTTTTCTGTTACTCCATATTGTCTTGCAGCAGCACAGTTATTATGTTCCATAGCAAAGTTTACAACTTTAAGTTTGAAACTGGCTTCATATTTCTTTCTTCTTGCTGGTGGAGCCATTTGTATACTGTATTGGTGCTGTACTGTATGTACAGATACTGGTGCTGTACTGTATGTACATATACTGGTGCTGTACTGTATGTACTGGTGCTGTACTATATGTACAGATATTGGTGCTGTACTGTATCTGCTCACCAGACTGCCTTCCCTCAGGATCTCCAATACCAGTATGCAACAACCAGCCAATCAATGTATTTACTGTGCACGCTGCCTGCTTGGATTGTATTCACCACTACATGTATCTGCTCACCAGATGCCTTCCTTCAGAATCGCCAATTCCAGCATACAACAATCAGCCAATCAAAGCAAGCAATGTATTTCCTGTGCACACTGTATACAAAGCCTGCTTGGATTGGGTGGGTCTCTCTGCCTGCCCAGCCCTCCCTGGCTCCAAGACGATCTGAGCGGGAGTACTGTGACAGTACACATGAGAGAACGGAGAGGGGGCGGCTCCAGGAGCGGCTGGCTGGGATGCAGTCATGGTGGCTCAGTGCCTGTCCATGAAGCTTCAGCATGCCGTATGCCGGCGTATAACACAACACCGGATGTATCTGAGCGGGAAAACTGTGAGTACGGTACACATGAGAGCAGGGAGAGGGGGCGGCTCCAGGAGCAGCTGGCTGGGATGCAGGCACAGTGGCTCATCGCCTGTCCCTGAAGCCTTAGCATGCCGTATGCCAGCGTATAACACGACACCGGGTGTATCTGAGCGGGAGAAATGTGAGAGTACACATGAGAGCAGGGAGAAGGGGCGCCTCCAGAAGCAGCTGGCTGAGATGCAGGCATGGTGGCTCAGTGCCTGTCCCTGAAGGTTCAGCACACCGTATGCCGGCATATAACACAACACTGGGTGTATCTGAGTGGGAGAACTGTGAGTATGGTACACATGAGAGCAGGGAGAGGGGGCGGCTTCAGGAGCGGCAGGCTGGGATGCAGGCACAGTGGCTCAGCGCCTGTCCCTGAAGCCTTAGCACGCCGTATGCCAGCGTATAACACGACACTGGGTGTATCTGAGCTGGAGTACTGTGACAGTACACATGAAAACAGGGAGAGGGGGCGGCTCCAGGAGCGGCTGGCTGGGATGCAGGCACGGTGGCTCAGCGTCTGTCCCCGAAGCTTCAACACGCTGTTTGCCGGCGTATGAGACGACACCCGGCGTATAAGACGACCCCTGACTTTTGAGAAGATTTTCATGGGTTAAAAAGTCTTCTTAGGCCCCGTACACACGACCGGGTCAATCCGCTGAAAACGGTCCGCTGGACCGTTTTCAGCGGATAGATCCACTGCGACCGCTGCCGGATTTCTGTCTGATGGTTGTACACACCATCAGACAGAAATCTGCGCGTAAACAATACGCGGGGCATGGCCGCACCGTCGCCGCAAAGATGACGCGGCGACGTGGGCGGCCCTGGAAGTTCCAAAGCTTCCACGCATGCGTCGAATCAGTACGAAGCATGCGTGGGATGGCGATCGGTCGGACGTGTCCGGTGAGTCTGTACAGACGACCGAATACGTCCGACGGACAGCTTTCCAGCGGACAGATTTCTTAGCATGCTAAGAAATTTTTATCCGCTGGAAACTGTCCGATCTGCGGGACAATTGTCCGCTCGGGCCTACACACGACCGGATCTGTCCGCTGGAACTGGTCCGGCGGACCTGTTTCAGCGGATCGATCCGGTCGTGTGTACGGGGCCTTATACGCCGGAAAATACGGTAGTTATTTCCATGAGAAGTGCCGGTGAAGCTTGTGTGAATTGGAGAGTTGATTCCCAAACACAGATATTATCTTTGCTGTTTACAGACTGGTACGCTTGTAGCACCAGAAAATTTGGAGTACCTTGTCATTGCTTTGTATGCAAAAAATGCTTTTTAAACGCTATTTGCACTAATATTTTTTTCTCTACCATTTACAATTGGCAATCACTGCCCACCTTGGAGCAAGGAGTGGAGAGGAGCTATAGAGTTGTCTTGTTATAGTCCATGGCAAGGCCAGGAAGCTGATCCAGGTGAGAATATTCCTGCGGGGGGGGGCACTGGTGGTGATACACATCCTCAATCTTTTTTTGAGCACAGAGGAGTGGGTTCATTTTGAGCACTTATTATGAAGCACTTATGGGGTCTTTATGGACTAATTTCTTCTATATTCAATTTTTTTATTATGTGTTTATATAAATTCAGTTTTTTATTGTTTTAACAATTTTAAGTGTTTATACACTGCATAATTAGTATTGGTTTCACATATGAAGTGATATTTGAGGTATCTTTAGAATACCGTATATACTCGAGTATAAGCCAACCCGAATATAAGCGGAGGCACCTAATTTTACCACAAAAAACTGGGAAAACGTATTGACTCGAGTATAAGCCTAGAGTGTCCATCTTTATGCCTCACTTTGCCTCACTGTCTCCATGTGCATGCCTCACTGTGCCCATGCCTCACTGAGTCCATGCCTCACTGTGTCCATGACTAGACTGACGTTTACCATGGGAGTCGGTGTTCCCCCCCGGCCGTAGGTCCTCCAGACAACAAATTTTGCACACTTGTAGAGGAAGAGTGGGGCTACATGTGTGCCAAGTACTAAGTCCCCAAAGTAACCGGAGAAATTACTGTTAAATATGGGAGTCTAAAAATCGGTGCTCCCCGGCCGTCATTGTGCACATGGCACTAATAATGTTTTAATTATGTTTGCATTCCTTCGAGTCCTGATTAGGAATTAACCTATATTACACCCCTTTTACCATAAAAGTATAATTGTAGTATTAATGTGATACCTATTTAAGCATGTATATAGAAAACGTTTAATTGCACCAAAAAAACAGAACAGTGATTTGAAAAGATGCCAAGTGTATCTTTTTTGTGTCCTTAAACAATCAATTGTGCAGCGCTTAAAACTAAACACACTAAAGTGCATATATGGTGAAAATATATAAGTGCTGTATATACTCGAGTATAAGTCGAGTTTTTCGGCACATTTTTTTGTGCTGAAAATGCCCCACTCGGCTTATTCTCGAGTCACCTTTTTGCACCTGATCTCCCGGACTTTGGGGACCCGGTACTAGCCGGCCCTAGGTCCTCTGGACCCCAAACTTGGCACACTTGTAGCCCCACTCTTCATCTACAAGTGTGCTAAGTTTGTTGTCCAGGGAACCTACGGCTGATGAGCACCAATTTTTCAAAGCCGGGCATCCCTTCGTTAGACTCCCATGTTAAACATCAGTCTAGTCACACAGCGCCGGAGATCAGGTAGGGAGATTGGGCACAGTGAGGCATGGACACAGTGACAGTGAGGCATGAGCACAGCGAGGCATGGGCACAGTGAGGCATGGGCACAGTAATGCACAGTGAGGCATGGACACAGTGAGGTATATGGACAGTAAGGCACAGTGAGGCATGGACACAGTGAGGCAAAGTGAGGCATGCACATGGACACAGTGAGGCAAAGTGAGGCACAGTGATGCATGCAGATGGACACCCTAGGCTTATACTCAAGTAAATACGTTTTCTCAGTTGTTTGTGGTAAAATTAGGTGCCTCGGCTTATATTCAGGTCGGCTTATACTTGAGTATATACGGTATACTGATTTCTTCTTTACAGGGCTAGATAGGTTAGTGTTAGATCGCAGATGTCTGTAGATGCAGAGATTTTAGTATTAAGGTGGACTTCTACTTTAAGTTTCTGCCAAATGCTTATTCTAACAGCTGATAAAAAAGCAAAGTACACATGGCAGATAGAAGGACTGCACATAAGCAGTTCTATCTTGCAGTTTGATGTCAATTACCTTCACATGTTTTGGGTCTGGACAGTATTCCGAAAAACACAAAAGGTTAGGCAGAGTTCAGAAAGGTTTAAGGAGGTAGAGTTGAGCATCACTAAAGTAATTGGGGTCTCACTAGAGAAATATTTGAAGGCTTGTTAATTTAAAGTCTATCTCCAGAGTAAAACAGCCATATTGCTTAATAAATCAAGGACTGCCTGCATGAAACAAACAAACAAAAAAAATAGTAGGAGGTGATCATTATAACTGCTTGAAATACATGTTCTCCTTTTCTTTTTTCTCTTTTTCTTTTGATGGGGAATGTTTTTCCTGTTGTTTTTTTTCCCTTTGCTGATCTGTTATGCACAGCTTTCTGAAGCTTACACAATTAAGCCAACAACTGCAGGTACATTGCATTGCCCTCATCTGCACAATGGTGGATGGAACATTATTTCCATAGCAACATGGTTAATACAGATATCATGAATAGATAACTGAAAGCATCCAATAAACAAGAATGATGTCTAGAGAAAAAAGCTAATCTCAGGTTCCCAAGTCATCACTATGTGGCCCAATGAAGTATTCATTGGTTATCTGTAGGTAGTCACTTTATGTAGCATCATACCTTTACAATCATTTTATACTACTACAATGGCCAAGCATGACATGAGAAAATTCTATGGATGAAGGCAAAAAAATCTCCCCTGTGCAGCAGCTTCCAAAAGCACCTACCTGAGCCCCATCTCAATCCAGCAATTCGCACAAGAGCCTCAGCTCTCTGAGACTCTCTCTCCTCATTGGCAGAGACAGTAAAGGGAGCTGAGGGCTCAATCACAGCCAGTGAGCCAATGAGGAGAGAGAGGGGATGGGGACTAGCCACAGGTCTGTGTGTCAATGGACATGCAGAGCTGCGACAAGGGAACAAGCCTGCTTGGGTTCAGCTATTGCAAGCTGTTCGTTTCAGAGCCACTCGGCAGGGGCCAAGAGCGCGGGGATCGACCCGAGAAGAGGAGAATCCAGGCTACTCTGTGCAAAACCACTGCACAAAGAAGGGGAGTTTGTCATTTATTTTATTTTTTAAATCACTATAAAATGTGTCCCCTTGTCCTATGTAATGACCTGAAAAAACTCTACACCAAGTTCAGTATATGGACCACTTATGTATTTGTATATGTTGATCATATGTCCTTCATCTCCTCTTCTCAAGAGAGAATACATTCAGTTTCTCTAATCTTTCCTCATAAATAAACTCCCGGTATTGTGTATTCTCATACTTTGATGGTCAATAAAATACTTGTTATAAGCAAATAATTTCTCATTCTGTGAGGCCTGGTACACACCTGTGCATTTTTTTGTGTGTTTTCAGTTTTGCATAAACACCATATAGTCCTTTTAAGATGGTTCACTATGGGTCACGTTCACATATGTGCATTTTATGGAAAGGGCCAGGGACCAGGGACTTTTTTTTATAGTTTTTGGTTCCATAGACTTCAATTAATCAAAAATGTGTATTGAAAAATGAATAATGCACCTGGAGAATGCAAACTGCATAGATGTGAGAGTATGATCAGCACCCAGCTGTTACTTTAACAGTTAAGTTCAGACCTGTGTGGCTCTAGTAGGAATGCATCCTGCAAACAGTGCTTTAAGAAGTTGTAAACCCTCAGGCCCCGTACACACGATAGAATCCATCCGCTGAAAAATCTCAGCGGATCGGTTTCAGCGGATAGATTCTATGGTGTGTACATTCCTGCGGATATTTATCCGCGAAAAATCCGTCCGAAGGGATCCCCCGCATGCGTCGTAATGATTCGACGCATGCGTGGAATTCCTTTTATGACAGCGTCGCGCGCGTCGCCGCATCATCATTGCGGCGACGGCGCGACACGTCATCGCGTATCCGCGGATAAATCCTCTCGTGTGTACTAGGCCTCAGAGTTTTTTTACCCTAATGCATTAAGATGAAAAACCTTCTGTGGTGCAGCTGCTCCCCCCAGAGCCCCCCTTTTTCTTACCTGAGCCCAATAATTTTTAGTGTCAGGGACGAGCAGAGCACCTCCTCGGGTCTTCATTGGATAGATAGCAGCAGTAGCCATTGGCTCCCGCTGCTGTCAATCAAATCCAGTGAGACGGGAGCCGGGGGCCGGGGCTGAGTCCTGCTTTCTGTGGCACGAGTGCCCCCATGGAATGCGGCTCTCTGTGCCAGCACTGGATAAGGAGGAGGAGCTAGGAGTGCCTCAGAGGGACCCCAGAAAAGGAGGATCAGGGCCGCTCTTGAACAGAGCAGGTAAGTGTAGGCATGTGTAGGCATGTTTGTTATTTAACAAAAATTAACAAGCCTTTAAAATCACTTTCATTTCTAACAAAATTAACCACTGTGCAAATTAAAGGAGCTACCTTTGAATTGTACATAATGCCCACCAAAGTCAATTTAAACTGTGTTTTCACTTTTACAACTTGAGATATCATCTACTTTATGTTTTATAGTTACATGTTCTCTCTTACAGTGTGTATAACTGTAGTTTTATTCTACTATGCAGAAAGGCTCTGGAGTTTTTTACCATAATTAACTCATTCTCAGTTGTAAACTAGATTTGCACACCAGTGCTAAAAATCTAGAAGATGGCCCTCTGCATCAATTGTGACAGACTGAGATTCCTCTCATTTTAAATTTATCAGAATACAGTAGCTTAAGCCTGGTACACACCATCTCATACTTGATTCAGAGCATGCGTGAAAGTTTGTGCATTGGAATTGTCTACACACGCTCGCAATTTACGAGAACGGATTTTGTTGTCGGAAAATTTAAGAACCAGCTCTCAAATTTTTGTTGTCGGAAATTCCGACCAGCAAGTGTCCAATGGAGCCTACACACGGTCAGAATTTCCGACAACAAGCTCCCAACAAACATTTGCTGTTGAGCGTGTGTATGCAGCATTAGGTTCACTCCTGCATCCTGCCATACCTGAATTCATCTAATGTTTTTAATAGCAATGAACTACTGAAACTTATAAATGAAAAATTAGCAGTCAAGCATGCAAATCTGCATGTAAGGCTCACAATGCTATAACATGAAAACAAAGTAAAAGTCTTTTTTCTTCGAGAGCATTTACATATGTTGTATTTATTCAGAGCACATCTTAGTACGTCAAATGCAAAATAAAATCCTGAACAAATGTATTTACTGTGGTTGAAGTTTATAAATGGGATTCTTCAAGAGCTTGGCAAGAACAAAGCACTTGCACAAAAGAGATTGATCTTCATTCGTCATGACCGTGTACCAGCTATTGTTGTGGAGCAGAATAGCTTGCTGTCACCTTGTGATAATATATTGTTAATGTGCAATGTGCGTGTACTATCCTTTCATAACCAGTATGTCGTGTCTACCAGATTACTAAAACAAGGAAACAACTTTATTGCAGAATGGTCACTACTGCCTACGTCTGATGCTGTCCCATTATATGTTATGGCAGTACATAACTAGTATAACAGAAAGGCCTCTGACATTTCTTCCATTTCCTTATGTGAAGTGATCATGAGTGTGAGAAAATTACCTTATTTATAGACTATTATATTATAATGTCCTTAATGTTAAAAGAAAGATGGTAATGGTCCTGGACTATTTGTTCAAAACATTAGTAACATATGCTTTTTATAGACTATTACTTGTACTGTTAGTATAGGATAGGTATTCTGATGTGGAAGTTTATTTAAACATCCCAAACCAAGCCCCAGTAAATTGGTTGTAGGGCTTTCAGGGACCAGGGGAAATCTAAAATGTTCCTGTCCCTTTCCTTATAACCCTTGCCTACATGTTGCACATGTAGTGCACCTCCTAAGGAGCCACAGATGAACTGGATTCCCCACTCCTGCACACACTCTTCCTTGCAGACTCCAGCTGAATCCCTTTTCATTGATCTGACAGGCTCTTAGTCAGATTTTTAGCAATGGCCCTTTACAGGCAGGAACTCATCCCTTGTGGTGTAGCAAAAATTACAGTAAACAGCCTTTACTTTTCTTCTGTGGCTATTGATCCCAAAATCACCTCTTCAGGCACTGTCAACCCACCTGGCTGTAGCTTCCCCTTTCACTAGCCCTCCAGGCTAACTCCCACCTTACAACTGTCCCCGAGCCACCCCCATCAAATCATTCTCTGCAGCTATTACCTTTTGTACCGCCACCCCCTCCCTTTAAAAGGTAAGCTCTACGAGCAGGGCCCTCCTGTACCTTCTGTATTAAACTGTACTGTAATTGTGCTGTCCCCCCTATGCAGTGTAAAGGGCTGTTGGCGCTATATAAACCGTGTCAAATAATAATAATAATAATATTGTAAAGTTACATTAATTTGGTTTTGTCGCTTGATTTATACATTTATCCTGTAGGCGCTGTGATAAATTTTTGTTTATATAGTGGCTTAAAGCGGGAGTTCACCCGAAAAAAAAAATGTAACATTAGATTGAGGCTCAATTTGGTAAGCAGAATCGGGTGTTTTTTTAAAAATCGAAGCAGTACTTACCGTTTTAGAGATAGATCTTCTCCACCGCTTCTGGGTATGGTCTTCGGGACTGGGCGTTCCTATTTGATTGACAGGCTTCCGACGGTCGCATACATTGCGTCACGAGTAGCCAAAAGAAGCCAAACGTCGGTGCGGCTCTATACGGCGCCTGCGCACCGACGTTCGGCTACTTTTGGAAAATCGTGACGCGCTGTATGCGACCATCGGAAGCCTGTCGGAAGCCTGTCAATCAAATAGGAACGCCCAGTCCCGCAGCCCATACCCGGAAGCGGCGAAGAACATCGCTCTGAAAAACGGTAAGTACTGCTTCGATTTAAAAAAAAACACCCGATTCTGCTTCCCAAAATGAGCCTAAATCTAATGTTAAAAATTGAGTTTTTGGGTGAATCTCCACTTTAACAACCACTGTAAGACTTAAGCACACCACTGTTTTCAGGTAGACTGCCTACATGTGGCAGTCCCCCCCCCCCCTTATTAGTCTCCAGTCATGCTGATCTACTCACTTCATCCTCTCTTTTTCTCCCGTGCCTCAAGAAAGGGCTTCCTCCCATGTGTTGTGGTAGGATCCAGAATCAGGGGGAGGCTCCGGAGGAGCTGTAAGGATGAGTCATCCAGCCCTGACTCAATGAACCCTGACCAAGATTCAACAGGTCAGGCTTAGTCCTGAGCTAACTAAATTTACCTACATTAACAAAACCTTCTAGCACACACTAGTAGGTGCTAACTGCCCCCTCCCAGCAGCTGTATCCCCATGATCTGGAGAAAATGTACGAAAATCTCTCCTGCACCCAGGAGCAAAAAAAGGCCACCCCATAAGAAAAATAGAGGAAGGGGAAAAGGGAACAAACTTGGAAAATGGCTTTTTACAAATTTATTAACAGTATCAAAAATCTGCATGTCATGCTCACATCCCAGGTACGTAAGACTCTGCCTGCTGCCTGGATGACTCCTTTTGCTGTCTCTGACCACTGTCTCTGCACTACTAAAACCACAGGTATTTTTTTTTACCCTTCAGCAGATTTTTTTTGTGGTGTCATTTTTGGTATGTTCATGCTATGCATTAGAAGCCTAAAGGTGCTACCTGGATGTTGGGCCTCTGGATGTAGTCAGGCTGTGGAAACGTCTTACACGTGGTACACCATACTCAGGAGTAGTGTTGCTCACGAATATTCCCATTGCGAATATTGGACTCGAATATAGCATATTCGAGTAATCGCGCTATATTTCGAATTTCGCTGTGAATATTCGCAATTCAGAATATTCGATTTTTTACAATTTTATTTTTAGAACAGATCACATCCTAGATATCTCCATCGACGTCTAAAAGCATTGCTGGTATGATTAGAGACCCTGGGCCGAGTAGCTGAAGCGTTCATTAAATTTTGCCGAAAAATCGCAATGCGATTATTCGGCAATCGCAATATCGCGCGATTATTTTCTTCGCCCCTATCTTCCGCATCAGAGCGATTTTTACAGTTTCATTTTTAAAACAGATTACATCCTAGTGATCTCCATAGACGTCTAAAAGCATTGCTGGTATGATTAGAGACCTTGGGCCGAGTAGCTGAAGCGATCATTTTATATTGCCGAATATTCGCAATGCGAATATTCGGCAATAGGAATATTGCGCGATTATTTTCTCCGCCCTTCTTTTGCATCAGAGCCAATCAGAGTTCTCCTACCACAGTTGTCATAGGTTTGCAACCAATAGGAACCTGCCTGCACGGACATTATATAAGGTCACTCCCAGCACCATTTCATTGCAGATTCAGAAGCTGGCTAGAGAGTGTGGAGGCTGTTTCTGTGTTCCTGTGTCTGTGTTCCTGATTGATTGATCTATCATCATCAGCATAGTGCTGCATTGCTATTTAGTGATTCCAGTGCATATATTCCAGTTTATCAACTGCTTTTTTCAAAGCAATAGACCCAAGAGCTTTTTTCAAAGCTAAGTTTTGTGCTGTGTTGTTCATCTTGTGTTACTGTTTGATCTTGCAGCTTCGCTTTTCAGTGATATTTGCTAGTGATTTCAGTGCACATTTTGCTGAGCTTTCTAAAAGAGCTTTTTTCAAAGCTAAGTTTTGTGCTGTGTTGTTCATCTTGTGTTACTGTTTGATCTTGCAGCTTCGCTTTTCAGTGATATTTCCTAGTGATTTCAGTGCACATTTTGCTTAGTTTTTCTAAAAGAGCTTTTCTAAAAGCTAAGTTTTGTGTTGTTCAGGTTAGTTAGATTTCTGTGTAGTAAGTGTACACACTGTTAGTGTAAATTTATTTCATCTAGCTTAGCTTAGTGTGTGTTTAGTGTCTGTGTTTTGTGTTAAAAAAAAAAAAAAAACTTTAGTTAGTGTTTGTTTAGTGCATTTTTTTTTTAATTTTGTAGTCCTTGTCTTTGGTGTACTAGTTTTATTATAGTTTAGTAGCTGTCTGTGTACGTCTTTGTCTGCGTGCCTGTCTTGTAAAAAAACACATAAAAACACATTTTCCTCACATTCCCCCCCCCAATAAAGTTTACCCCCCCCACACACATCAGCAATCATGAGCGGCATCCGTGGCCGTGGCAGCAGGGGTAGGGGAGTTACTCCCAGTGCTGGGTCGCTGCCAGCACGGGGTACCTCTCGTGCCCCTACTAGTGGTAGAGGATCGGGTGCAAGGGGAGTCCGCCTGATCCGGGAGTTCTTTCCATCGGGCAGCCGCCCGATATTGCCATCTCAGGCTGAAGTAGTGGTGGACTACATGGGGCACAGCAGTGCCACTGAGTCGTCGGTCCTGACTCCCAGTAGTACCACCATTACACCGGTGCCTGTAGTACCCCCCCTAGCCCCCAAGAGTCCAGCATCTTACTGTTCGACAGCGACAGTGAGAGGGATCTCTTGGGGGAGGCCATGCATCAGGCAGACCTCCAGCTCTGTCCTGATGGTCAGGACCTTTTTGAAGGGATGGATGAGGAGGATGGGATACCTGCTGGCAGTATCCCAGAGACATCCCTTCAAACTGGTGCTGCTGTTTTGGTGCAGGAAACAGCAGCACCTAGTCAGACCCAGGCGTGGGTGAGGGGACAGTGGAGCCAGGCTAGAGGCTCCATGTCAGTTGGTTCCCTCAGACCAACACATCTCAGCCCTTGGTCTGACATCTCTGGGGGCGAAGAGGGTGACCCATCATGGTTGCCATCTGACGCGTCGGCTCACTGCGTCAGTGACGACGGGGAAGGTAGGCACCCTGGTGAAATTGTGCTCCAGGTCACCACCAGGGAGACCATCGTCAGGGTCTCCACTGGTGATGGCAGCAGGAGGTGTCAGGAGCAGCAGCAGCAGCAGCAGCAGCAGCAGGCAGCTCCACCTGTGCGCACCGAGTCCCAGCAGGTGCAAGTCAGCGTCACCCCATCTGACAGGAGGGCGGCGCTGAAGTCACCTGTCTGGAACGACTTCACCCTGGTGGCAGACAACCCTACCGTGGCCGTCTGCCGGATCTGTAAAGTGAGGGTGAAAAGAGGGAAGTGTTTGGCTCGGGTGGGTACCACAGCCCTGAACCAGCACCTGAGGATAAACCACTGGGGGGTGTTTGACGAGATTAAGCATGGTGGTGGTAGCAGCGCCACCACCACAAGTGAGCAGGGTACAGCAGCCCCTGCCACAGCTTCATCTCTTTCCAGCAGGTCATGCCCCCCCGCTCCCTCTAGTAGAGGTACTGGTACCGGCAGCCAGACCTCTACTTCCACAGCACCCTCCACGTCTGTGTCCCGCACTGCCGTCCGGCGCCAGGCGTCGATTTCAGACGCCTTTGACCGCACCACTCCCTTCCCCCCTGGAGACCGACGTGTGCGTTCCCTCAATGGGCTCCTGGCAAGGGTTATTGCCCAACATCTGCTGCCCTTCAACATAGTTGACAGCAACCCCTTCAGGCAGATGTTGGAGCAGGCCCAACCCCAATGGCGTGTCCCCAGCCGCCATTTCTTTGCCAGGACTGGTGTCCCTGCCCTACACCAGCACATTGTGCAGAATGTAACCCTGTCGCTGGATCACGCTGTCAGCGACAGGGTTCATCTGACAATGGATGGCTGGACTAGCAGGCATGGGCAGGGGCGCTACATCAGCTTCACGGCCCATTGGGTTTCCCTCCGAGGCGTCGGTGAGGGATCGGCGGCAACCAATCTTGTGGTGCCGCCCCGGGGTGTCCAGGGGAGAACTGCTGGTCTCCCTCAAGCCACTGTCTCCGCAGCTGCTGAGCCTCCCAGCAAGTGCCCCGTAGCTACTCAAGTGTGGGGCACGTGCGCTGTCAGGCCGTGCTCCAGCTTGTTAGTTTAGGGGACCAGAGACACACTGGAGAAGAAGTGCTGAAAGCACTTCAGGCTCAGGTCCAGAAGTGGCTGACACCCCGAAGGCTCCAGGCAGGTATGGTTGTCTGCGATAACGGCGGCAACCTACTCGCCGCCCTCAGTGCTGGCAGTCTGACCCACGTGCCCTGTCTGGCACATGTCCTCAACCTGGTGGTGCAGAAGTTCCTGCGCACTTATCCCGGGTTGAGTGACATTGTGCCAAAGGCGCGTAGGATTGCCAGCCACTTCAGGCGCTCCCCAACCGCTACCGCGTCCCTGTCCGAGTTGCAGCGGAACTACAGGCTGCCCCTTCACAGGCTGATTGTGGACAGTGTGACGCGGTGGAACTCCACCCTCCACATGCTGAAGAGGTTGTGGGAGCAGCGAAGGGCGGTGAGGGAGTACCTGATGGACCTACGCACTGAGAGGGCTTCACCACAACTCCCTTTCATCGCCTGTGCGGAGTGGGGGCAGATACAGCAGGTCTGCCAAGTGTTGTCCTCCTTCGAGCAGGCGACCAAGATGGTCAGCAGTGAGCATGTCGGCCTCAATAACGTGCTGCCAATAGTGTTCATGCTGGAGAGGACACTAGATCGCCTGCTCGAAGCTGGGGAGAGTGCCTTGGTGGAGCAGGAGGAGGCAGCAATGCTCCACCGAGACCAGGGCCAGGACGAGGAGGAGGAGGATGATGATGAGGAGGAGGTGGTTGCTGGTGTCATCCCGGAGTCAGGGCCTGGTCAGGAGGGAGAGCCGGTGTTGGGGGCACCGATAGTCCGGGGGTTGGGCATCTCTGAGCGTGACCAGCAGCGCCTCAGGGATGAAGAGTCGGACCTCATTGACCTGGGCAGCAGTGAGGAGTCACAGCGGGCTGTGCTCTTCCCCATGGCTGCCCACATGCTGAGATACCTCAGGAGGGACCCCCGGGTTAAGACCATCAAGGCGAGGGATGATTTCTGGATGGCCACACTTTTGGATCCCAGGTGCAAGGGGAAACTGGAGCAGTTCATCCCAGCCAGCCGGAGGCAGCGCCGGATGGAGGAACTGCAGGCAGGCATTGTCAGCCGGTTGGAGCAGGCAACTCCCCGGCCTCCAGTTGTCCCCCCTCATCTCACCCAGCAGGTGGCTGCACCCAGCAGCAGCCGAGCAGGGGACCTAATGGATGAGATGAGGATGTTCTTCCAAACCGAGCGACCCAGTACCAGCACCAGCAGCAGTCACCACCAGCGGCTGACCCACATGGTGGCAGACTACATGGCGTCCGTCGGTGCTTCTGACAGTATGAGCACCGACGACCCCATGGAGTACTGGGTTGCCAGATTGGACACCTGCCGTGAGCTCGCTCAGTATGCGCTGGAGTTATTGTCTTGCCCCCCCTCCAGCGTACTATCTGAGCGGACATTCAGCGCGGCAGGTGGGGTGGTCACGGACAAGAGGACCCGTCTGTCCACAGACTCCGTGGACAGACTCACATTCATAAAGATGAATGAGTCCTGGATCGGCGGTGACTTTCTGGCACCCGTCGTCGGTTCAGGGCGCTGAAGGGTCCCTTGTCATGCATTCCCTGATGGAGCCCCGGACCTGATGTATTTACAGTGCTGAATATAACTATTTTAACACTTGAGAAAATCAATGTTAATATTTGGTACAGTAGGCTTTCTTTGCAATTACAGCGGTCAAACCTTTCTTGTAGTTTTACACCAGCTTTGCACACACTGGAGGAGGGATTTTGGCCCACTCCTCCACACAGATCTTCTCTACATCAGTCAGGTTTCTGGGCTCTCGCTGAGAAACACGGAGTTTGAGCTCCCTCCGAAGATTCTCTGTTGGGTTTAGGTCTGGAGACTGGCTAGGCCACGCCAGAACCTTGATATGCTCCTTACAGAGCCACCCCTTGGTTATCCTGGCTGTGTGCTTTGGGTCATTGTCATGTTGGAAGAACCAGCCTCGACCCATCTTCAAAGCTCTAACTCAGGGAAGGAGGTTGTTGCCCAAAATCTCGCAATACATGGCCCCGGTCATCCTCTCCTTAATACAGTGCAGTCACCCTGTCCCATGTGCAGAAAAACACCCCCAAAGCATGATGCTACCACCCCCATGCTTCACAGTAGGGATGGCGTTCTTGGCATGGTACTCATCATTATTCTTCCTCCGAACACGGTTAGTGAAATTATGACCAAAAAGTTATATTATGGTCTCATCTGACCACATGACTTTCTCCCATGACTCCTCTGGATCAGTCAAGACAACTATGTCAAAAGTAATTTCCCACTCTATATACTCCTATTACCACTGCTGTTCATCATGGCACCTCCTGCCCAAGTGATATGACTCTGTATCTACTACTACTACTGCTGCTGCTGCTGCTCAGTCAAGACAACTATGTCAGAAGTAATTTCCCACTCTATATACTCCTATTACCACTGCTGTTCATCATGGCACCTCCTGCCCAAGTGATATGACTCTGTATCTACTACTACTACTGCTGCTGCTGCTGCTCAGTCAAGACAACTATGTCAGAAGTTATTTCCCACTCTATATACTCCTATTACCACTGCTGTTCATCATGGCACCTCCTGCCCAAGTGATATGACTCTGTATCTACTACTACTACTACTGCTGCTGCTGCTCAGTCAAGACACCTATGTAAAAAGTTATTTCCCACTCTATATACTCCTATTACCACTGCTGTTCACTGATACCACTGATAGTTAATTTATCCCTTAACTACCCCCATTTGTGAGGGTCGGGGTTTTTCTTTAAAGTCCCATGCAAATCAATGGGAAATGTATGTTCCCACATAACTGCTGTACGCCTAGAGATATTTCAATAATACCTGCTATACATATTACTTATATGCCAAATAAAAATATATAACAGTTAAATTAACCCTTACCAACACCCTTATATAAAAGATGGGTATATTTATATTACTATGATTTTCCTCCCCAAAAGGTTAAGATAGGAAGACCGGGCAACGCCGGGTATTCAGCTAGTAATAGTATAAAATGTTTTCGGTTATTATTAAGCTAGATGTGTTGATGTTGATGTTGATGTTGATGTGTTAGATGTGAAGTTAGATGTGTTTAAAAAACTAACAATCTCAATAAGAAATGAAACCTTTGCAAAATATAACATTTTTTATTAAAACAACAAAAAAAAAAAATTAAGACATTAACTTCTGAAGCTCTGCCACCTCATCTATGGTTTTCGCCATTTGTTGCACCAGCTGCTGATTTTGGCGCGTATAAAAAAGAATCTGCTGCTCATTTGCCAGTATTCTCTGTGTCAGATTTTTCAGGGCAGCTTGTTTCCCCTTGAGCTTTTTTATAACTGTTAGGATATAAGAAAAAAACATTTGGATTTCAAAGACCATTACGAAAGATTATTTTCAGCCCTAAAAATAATAAAGTCGGACTTAAGAGACTCTATGAAAGGGGATCTGGCAGAGGCAATTCTCTTCCTTAGAACTCTACATTGCATTTATTTGCATTTGCTAAGCCTAGAACTACATTTCAAGATTAATATAAACCATTTCTAGGTTTTTCAGATTTTGTTTTTGGTTCATTATAGATAAGCTTTGTTTTTGTTCTAAAACAGCCAAATAATGTGGTCTGTATTTTTGAACTGGTAAAGATCATGTTCCTGATGTTTATGCCTGCTGCTACTATCCAGTCACTTGATTGTTTTCATTGTGTTTGTCTTTTGCTTAAACTGTGCAATACAGTAGACTGTTGGCTTCCCAGCCAGTAGTCCTGTGGTAGGTTGTGTTTCTTTCCCTCAAGGAATCTATAAAATACATTCGCATATTAATACAGAGGAGTCGGAGTCGGGAGTCGGAGTCTGAAGTACATAAAACTGAGGAGTCGGAGTCGGAGTCGGAAAATTTATCTACCGACTCCACAGCCCTGCTTTAAATGCTGTCCATTTTTAGAGCTACATTTTATTGTTGAAATTTTATTAATCTCTGTGCACATATTTACCCTCCTGATTGATGGTAAAATTAACCGTCTCATCCTGCTCCTCTTCCTCGTCACCCACTACTCCACCAGAAGTTTCAGGGGGGGGGGTGCAGCTCCTCCTCTTGCTCCTCCACAGGAGCTGGGGGTGATGATGTGGATGGCCCTGGCTGCTGCTCCTCATCCCTCTCCTCCTCTTCCACATCCTCCTCCTGCTCCTCCTCTGCGGCCTGTCGCCTTGTGCGCTTGGGGCGCACAGTTGGTAGCGGAGCTCCTATAATAACACAATGTTCATATATTATAAAAATGTTTTCTAATGACGTATGCAAATTCTGTGTACTCTGCTGTATTGTATATGAATACAAATTAATTTATATAGACAGTTAACCAATGGGACAATGTTATATTAAAGGGTCTTGTGGGCACTACAGGGGACTGAGCGTGAGCTGGGCTGCCACCATGGTAAAATGAGCTGTTTTTGTCTCCTTTGTTTTGTTCAGACAATCTCATGTTAAAAAAAGGGCTTGATGGAGTACACGGGATTACTATAACAACCCCACGCCTAACACAGGAATTTAGTGGGAATCTATATATATAAAACTCAACGTGTGTGTGCATGTATGTATGTATGTTCCACCATCAAGTCCAAACGGCTAAAGATATTTACATGAAACTTGGCACACAGGTTACTTATATGTCAGCCACAAACATAGGATAGGTGGTTTAACCCTTACCCACCCCCATTTGCCTTGGTCAGGGTTTTTCTTTAAAGTCTCATTCAACTCTATGGGAAATACATGTTACTTCATAACAGCTGTAGATATTTCGATAACACTTGGTCACATGTTACCTATACGTCCACTTAAAGTATAGGATTGTTAATTTATCCCTTAACTACCCCCATTGGTGAGGGTCAGGGTTTTTGTTTAAAGTCCCATGCAAAGCAATGGGAAAAGTATGTTCCCACATAACTTCTGTGTTCCTGTCTGCTGTCCCATGTCTTTTTCCAACAGTACTATGAATACCTTGGCTGGTGGTGATATATGTTACAACAACATGGCGTCTTGGTTAACAACATCTGACCTTACATTAATTACATATGACCTTACATAACTGTCACCAAAGGAGCTGCGGTGGCTCAACGCGATTGCCACTGCGCTGACAAGCCATTCACCTCTGCAGCTAGGGGTTCGGATCCCGCTCTCGGCTACATGTGAATTGAGTTTGGTGGTCTCAGCCCGGCCCCCGGTGGGTGTGCTATGCGAGGTAAGCCTGCGCTTAGTATGCCCACCTCCCTCCCACAAAAACCACCACACTTACACATGCACTCGCAATTGGGTTAACATGCACGCACTCTGACCACGCGGTCTCTAAAAAGAGAGGCGAAGGACTAACGGGGCTGGTTGAGCGGGCAAATCCTCTCACTCCCTTATAGGGAGTCCCTCTGCCCCGTTGGGCTTCGAATCGGAGCAGGTAGGACGGTCTGTGTGGGAGGACCCCCTCACACCCGCCATTGCCACCCGGGGCATGGAGAAAGGTGGCAGATTACCTCTGGGGGAGGCCTGCCTACTCCCAACTCCTGCAGTCCGGCTCCTCTCTCGAGTACACGCACAAAATACACTTTAGAAAAAAAAACATAACTGTGACCAATAACTTACCTGGATGATATTTATTCCGGATACGCCTGACCCGGTTCATCTGGCGCCTCTTCAGGTCGGACCACTTCTTGAGGATCGCCATGCGACTTGGTGCTTCGCCGTTTTGGGCGCGTAGTTCCTCAATTAGGGAGCTGACAACAGCCTGTTTTTCTTTTTTTTTTTTTTTTTTTTTAAATCAGTAAAATGGTTTATTGTGCCAAAAATATAAGTACAGTACAGAGATATATATCAGCATACAAAAAACGTTGCAAAATAAAATTATTACAAAAGACTTGCTTTGTACGCATGCTAGAACAGAGGCACCAGGAGGTGACCTAAACCAAATTCCGTCATTAAAGGAGTTTGAACTATGCCGGGCAGGTGAGAAACCGCCTCTCCCCCCAACACTAACACACACTCGGCCAACGGGCCAAAACTGAAAGTCTGCATTCCACCGTCTGCTTAAGCATTCAGAGTCCTTATCCATCCTTAAGTAGGTTCTCCCGACCACATTATGTAATCACCACAGGCGCGTACCTCAACCATGGTCTAAGTTTTATACATTTTTTGACTGAGTCAGACATATTTTATAATTTTATGTTTTGTGCGTCAGGAAGATAGAATCGACTACATCTGTAACAGCCGGGTCATAACCAATCTCGGAGGTGCCAGTCCAGGCGTTTCCAGCCAGGGTTGCCAGATGGAATTAAATTTCTTAGGGGCATTTCTATGCTGATATGTATAATGTTCCCTCACCATAATAAGATTTACCTGATCAATCCATTGTTTCTTAGTCGGGACATGCGGGGACAGCCAGAATCTAGCTATCTGTTTCCTTGCTAGATATAGGAGCCTAATCACTGCTATATTAATAGGTGGGGGGTATACCTCTTCGTCCACGGCACCCAGTATACATACTATGGGGTCCAGTGGGACCCTAACTTGGTACACCGAGGAGATAACCTCTGTGACACTCCTCCAGAACCGGTGTAACTTGGGGCACCTCCACATCAGGTGAATAAGCGACCCCTCCCCCCCCGCATAGCTTGGGACACAGTGAAGAGTCCCTTCTTCCCCATCGAAACAGTTGAATAGGCGTACGATAAACCCTGTGTAACAGGAACAGGTGAGACAACCTGTGAGACTGCGAGACAGAAGTGAGAGGGCCAGCCTGTAAACAAATTTCCCAGGTCTCGCCATCAATGTCCCCCAAATCCTCTGTCCACCCTCTTCTGCATGGCAGAGTTGCTGAGTTTTGCACAGACGACAATAGCGAGGAGTATACACGGGATATCATACCCTTCCTTTCCGTGCCAGAAAATACCTCAGTTAACAGCCTATTGCTAGATAGCTGGAGAACCGACACCTGCCCCTGTGCCCGAAGGGCATGCCTGAGTTGTAGATACCTATAAAATTGTTGTCTGGGTAAACCAAATTCATTTTGTAAATCCTGGAATGATTTAAGCACATTGTTACTGTAAATCTGGGCGATGTTCTTAATTCCTGCCAGTTTCCAAACCTGAAAGCCTTCAAGCCTGAAGACCTCCATTAGGTTTAGGTTGTCCCACAAAGGAGTGTCCGCAAGAAATCCCGAGACACCCAAGGTGGATCTAACCATAGACAACAGCTTCCTAAGGAGGACCACGGTGGGTGCCGCCTGAGGCAGATGCGGAAAGCCCGCCTCCAAATTTGCTAGGACCGACGCACTCCCCGAACCCGTTCGCAGTAGAGTATCAATTGAGTCATTATCATTGGCCCGCCCCATGCCACACAGATGCTGCATTTGAGAGGCTAAAAAGTAGAATTTAGGATTAGGGACAGCCGCTCCTCCCTGGTCTTTATCATATTGTAACGTGGACAATCTGATACGGGCCACTTTTTTTTTCCAAATCAGTGATCTAAACAAGGAATCTATCCGGGTGAACCAACGACGAGGTATCCACTGAGGGGAATTGTGCATAATGTATAGAAGTTGGGGGCCCCACACCATTTTTATTAAATTTATTCTACCTATTACTGAGAGCGGAAGTTTGCACCAGGTATTACAGGTCATTTGCAGTCGTTGGAAAAGGGGCAACAAATTCTCCTCCAAGTATTTCTGTGGGTTAGCTGACACCTGAACTCCTAAGTATTTAAAAGATTCCACCACCTTCAGTGACCCCGCCGCCTCCGGTAGAGAGGCAACCGGACCATCCACAGGCAAAATGACGGATTTACCCCAATTTATCGAGAACCCCGACAAGGAGCCAAACCGTTGGATCAATTCCATAGCTGCCGTAAGAGATGTATCCACATCTCCCAGATACAACAAGGTATCGTCTGCGTAGAGAGAAATCTTCTCTATCTGTTCACCTCTCTCAAAACCGATTATCTCAGGGGAGGACCTTATCCGCGCCGCTAACGGCTCGAGGGCTAGTGCAAAAAGCAGGGGCGATAAAGGGCACCCCTGCCTTGTGCCTCTGTAAAGCGGAAAGGGGTCCGTAAGGTCCCCATTCACTCGAAGCCTGGCCGTGGGGGCAGCATAGAGTAACCGAACCCATCTAATAAAACTGTCACCCAGTCCAAAGCGTCCCAGGACCTCCCACAAATAGGGCCATTCGACGCTGTCAAAGGCTTTGGCAGCGTCTAATGACAGGATCGCCCTCTGTTTCTCGTTATCAACAGGTATCTGTAGATTAAGGAAGAGGCGCCTAATGTTGAGGGCAGTTGACCGGGAAGGAATAAAACCTGATTGGTCCGTATGGATTAGTTTAGTTATAACTTTAGCTAGCCTGGTGGCCAGTACCCTAGCCAGTAGTTTAACGTCTGTTGTCAGTAATGATATAGGTCTATAGGAGTCAGCACTTTGGGCATCCTTACCAGGTTTCAATAGGAGAACTATAATGGCCTCATTCATGGAGTGGGGCAGGGACCCCTGATCATACGCATCTACAAACACTTCTTTCAAAAGAGGTATCAGGCCTTCAGAGTAGCGCCCATATACCTCCGCCGGCAAGCCATCCGAGCCCGGAGACTTGCCAGGAGAGGAAAGCGCCAATGCCTCCAGTAGTTCATCAGTCGTGAGCGGCGCACTCAATTGCGCCACGTCTGCGGCCGATAGACGCGGGAGGTGGCACTGATCCAAAAAGGAGGCAATCTCCTCAGTAGTAGGTGAGACTTTAGAGGAATACACATCAGCATAGAAATCTTTAAATGTGGATAGCACATCCGCATGAGATGAGACCAGTGACCCCGAGACATTAGTTATTGACTCTATGTGTGGCGAGCCCCTTTGTGCTCTCACCATCATAGCCAGCATATGACCTGTGCCCTCCCCGTCCTCAAAGTACTTCTGCTGAAGGAAAAATCTTTTATTCTCCGCCCTGGTCATAGTCACATGCTTAACCATATTCTGAGCCTCATTCCATGCCCTTTCGGTATGCTCAGAGGGGGAGTCCACATAAGCCGACTCAGCCCTCCCAGCCTCCCGAAGCACGAATTGTTCCCAAGACTTCGTCCCTGTTTTAATGGAGTTGATAGACCTAATAAACTGGCCCCTCAGAAAGGCTTTAAGAGCATCCCAGAGGACACTCAGGCCCGTGGAATTCCTGTTAATCCTAACAAAGTTTACTAGTTCAGTATGAATAGGATCAGGGGCTGGGAACAGCGACATCCAGAAGGGATTAAGCCTCCAGCAAGTGCGCTTAGGGATTCCAGACGCCAGTATCTCAATACATAGAGGCGAGTGGTCAGAGACAGTCCTGGCCTCGTACTTTATGGACGAAACCAGGGGAAGCATCTCACTGTTGCCCAGGCCCAGATCAATTCTAGAAAGGCCCCTATGCGAGGCGGAGTGGCATGAGTAACATCTCTCCTGTGGGTGAGCAAGCCTCCAGACATCTCTTAACCCCAGCTCCTGTAGAAGCCGAGCAAAAGGCGTCTGGCTCCTTCTTGGTGTGACCGCCCGCGCCCCAGGAGAAAACTTGTCAAGGTCGGCACACAAAAAATTATTAAAGTCCCCCACTACAAGAGCGGGGACACCGGGGTGACGTGACAAGAAGGTGGCCAGGGTTTTAAGAACCTCCGCCGAAAAAGGTGGCGGTATATATATGTTGGCTATAATACATGGTATGCCATTTAGGGAACAGTGCAAAAAAATAAAACGACCTCCAGGGTCTATTAGTGAGGAGATAAACGTATACGGTACAGTTATGCCAATAAGTGTACTGACCCCTCTGGCATACGATGAAAAAGCAGAGTGGTACTGGTTGCTATACAGCCTAGAGGAAAATGGAGATTCCTGACCTGGTAGAATATGTGTCTCCTGCAGGCACACCACTGAGGAGCCCAAACGTTTAAGCACATGACCTACTGCCATGCGTTTCACTTTGTCACCCAGCCCTCTAACATTCCAGCTAGTTAACACAATCTGTACTGCCATGTCTTAAGTATAGAATCATCTGCAGCGAACACCACATAAATGCATTTCAAGTCAATAGACCAGGACCATCTTACAAATAATAGAATAAACACTATTCCATCTCGGTCGGGACAGAACACAAAAAAATGATAGTAGCGAGAGTGACCAGGTGGGGAGGAGAGAATCACATTTCTAATGTTATGGGGAGCATAAAACACAGGGTGAGGTCTCCCCAATGTCTCAGTCCAGGCGCATTGGGCACAACCTGTGGAAACAGATGTCAAGCAGACTGTAGACATATCATTCAAGAGAACCATTATCAAGCTCAAAAAGTTTAGCAAAGGAACCAGAAATAATGAAAAACCGTCGATGAGACTTCTTGTCCACGAGGGACTCAGTTCTAGTGGGCAAAGTTCACTAGCCAGCTTAAGGGTATCCGCCTCCAGCGGATCTTTTTTCAGTGTAGAACAAAACATGTTTAAACTGTGCGAACACCTCCTGTGGAAACAGTTCTCCGCCTTGGAAGGAGGTTGAAATAGGACATCATTCCTGTCCCGCTGTTAGGTAATAATGTTGGTGCTTGTGAGTAAAGCATGTGGCGGTCACTCATTCCTGCGTCTTCTCCCCAAATCTTCACGCAGAGAGCGCTCCTCTCTATCCATCCATTGCATGGCTTGGGCAGGTCTCTCAAAGAAGTGCACTTCATTTCTAGCTACCACACGGAGCTTAGCAGGATAAAGCATGGCATACTGTAATTCCAGGAATCGCAACCGCTTCTTGACATCATTGAATTGGGCGCGCTGCTTTTGCACCTCTGCTGAAAAGTCCGGAAATAAGGATATCTTGGAGTTATCTATAACTAGAGCCTCCCCCAGGGTGCGTGCCTTAGACAGGATGACATCCCTGTCCCTATAGTGTAACAGTTTAAATAGAAAGGCCCTGGGCGGGTTCCCCGGGGGTAAAGGCCTCAGGGGGACACGGTGTGCGCGTTCCACCGCAAACATTTGTGAAAAAGAGTCTTTTCCGAATTTCTCTGTCAGCCATTGCTCTATGAATGCTACCGGATTCTTTCCCTCCATTCTTTCTGGTATTCCAATGGCTCTAACATTATTGCGGCGCATTCTATTTTCGAGTTCGTCAATTTTTGCCGCATGTTTAGCGACCATCAGTTGTTGTGCATGTGCCTCCCTCTGCATAGGGGCTATATCATCCTCCAATACACTAACACGGCCCTCAACATCAGTAGTGCGGTCCCGCAGCTTCTGCATGTCCTGGCGCATGTATGTCATTTCTGCCTTTACCCCCTTAAGTTCTGATGCCAGATGTGTCACTGAGGCATTACAGGCCGTAATTGCTGCAAAGATGTCCCTTAGTGTGGGCTCAGGCCCGTCCGGGCCTGAGGCCTCCACCGCATCCAGCACATGGGACCCCGGTGATGTACTCACTGTGTTCCACGGCAGCACTGGTGCGGATGGGTCCTCCAGGGGCACAGTGTCGTCAGCGTCGGATTGGGACCCGCTCCGGTTGTCTCCGCCATCCCCAGGGACCTCCAGGAGCTCGCGTGTGCTGATCGGGGAGAACAACTTCTGAGCCGCGGCTTTATATTTCTCTTTCGCCGACTGTGCGGCGCCGCCATCTTGGATCGCGTGGTCCGGGGCCGTGCGGCCTTGTGCATTGCGCCGGGACATCCTTTCTACGCCCGATCCGGTACCGTCGAGGGTCGCTGTAGCAGCCAGGGGAGTCCAGGTAAGTAGCGGGACCAAAGTAAAGCCAAGAACGGCTTGTCAGCAGGATAATCGAGCGGATGATCGGCGGAGCTCACAGGACGTGCGACCGTCTACATCCCCAGCTAAGCCACGCCCCCAGCCTGTTTTTCTTGCTGCCTCTTCAGCTCATCATACCCTGTTTCCAGGAACTTCTGCAAGATGAAGAACAAAGTATATTGTAATACTTTTGTTTACAGCCTTATGGATATATGACGTAAATGTATGGTATTCAACAATTGGAAGCATTCTCGCCTTATTAATCAATGACAGGGGTAACATGACAGATTTTATATCCTGCCATTTCGGTCGCCACCTTTTTTGCATAAATATAGCAGCCATTATGATTTGCATAATTATGTATATATGATTAACAACACAGGATACATGTATAGGGGAGATATGCGTTGCTATTCATCTGACCGCTATAATCTTTTTTGGACACTGATAATGGGCCTGTACAATAGATTTTTTTTTTCATCCCTATCTTTATATAGGAACAATAATATGTTTGTTTCTTTTGACTTTTTGATTAATTCATTTTGAATAAATAATGGAGTTGATGTTATTTAACAACTACCAGCATGCTCTGATACACCATGTAGCTCATCCGTCACCAGCTGTACAACAATTATACTTTAACTCTCAGCATGCCTGGACAGTTAATGGCTGTCCGGTAATAACGGGGAGGCATGGGGTTCACAGTAGTTTCCCGCTGAGGGTTTGAGCTGCAGCGCCGAATTTGCTTCAGCTAGAAGCACACTGTAAGCCACAGCCCATGTGAATGTACCCTGTACATTCACATTGGGTGAGAGGGGGGGGGTAATTGCAGCCAGTTGCATGCAGGGAGTTTTAGTTTTGCAACAGCTGGAGGCAGAATTATTTCACATTGGTCACTTTCCTCACTCTCCCATCTTCCTTTTTCCCACTTTCTTTTATTATTTTTCCCCGTGTTCTGTTTTGTTTGTCACTCTTTTTGTTTTGGTGCTTGCACTTTATGTGTGGCGAGTAGGGTGCTGGTCCTCGGGCCGGTCTCTGAAAGTCTTGGGAGTTGGTAGACTCGGCCTTCTGGTTAGGTTCACCGGCTCTCATGGGGTCTCCCTTCGGGGGAGCCTCACCGAGGAGGGTTCTGTTTCGGCAGTCCCTCCGAGGATGTTGGGTCCTTGTGGCTTCGGCTGCTTGGACCAAGATGGGTCCATATGGCTTCGGCTGTATAGACCACAGTAACTCTTTTCCCTGTCAGGAGCCTAACGCCCCGGGGGATCAGAGACGGGACCTTTTCGGAGGACCACTGACGTATGCACCCGTCGCAGTTTTTTGTGATGTCACTCTTTAGGTGTGTGCACATTTTTCCCTGCACCGGGTGGAGTTTTTGGGTTGTGTTTTGCACGCCACAGGCTTTTCAACAGAAAAAAAACAGCTGGAGGCAGAATGGTTGCAAAACACTACGGGTTTGTTACCTAACTCAGGGTTTCAAGACCAGTCCACCTCCAGCTGTTGCAAAACTACTACTCGCATCAGCCGCGGTCTGTCAGTGCATGCTAAGAATTTTACTTTTGCTGCATCTAGGGTGCCACAGTTTAGAGACCCGTGCATAAAGGCCTGAAAAATGTGGGCCTGCAGAACTTACAATACTAGAAGTGCCAGCATTCCCAGGCATGCTGGAAGTTGTAGTTCTGCAACATCTAAAGGGCAATATGTATTCGAACGTCCTTGGGCCTTGAGGACCCTGAAGTCAGGACGTTCGCATACGTCCTATGTCCAAAAAAATGTTAAATTCATTATGCTAAATAACAAGGAAAAGTGCCTAAATACACATTTAGCAACCAGGGTGTCTGCAGCTGTCCAGGCATGCTGGGAGTTGTAGTTTTGTAAAAGCAGGAGACACATTGTTTGTGAAATACTAATATCTGATCATATATACTAACTTTTAAACTAGACTAAAATGCAGTTGAAGATAATGAAATAACAGTGGTCAAAATACTTACACAAATCAGCATCTTTTCCTCAGATCGAGTGAAATTACTTCCAACCATTCTGCTCTGCGATTGCGATGCGATCATAAAGTTGGAAACTGGCAAGGGTCCAGGAAATGGTCGCGTGTTGGGCGCGTGTTGTTCGCGCGATTGTGCATGCGCGATCGAAAAATCGCAATCGCAATATTTTTTGCTAAAATATCACAAATATTCGATTTCAGAGTGCTCCTACAGCAGTTTTCGAAATATCTGCAAACAATTTCGCATTCGCATTTTGTGAAATTGCGCTAAAATATCTCGAATATTCGATTTCTGAATGAGCCAATCAGAGCGCTCCTACAGCATTTGGGGAAATTCCGCAATAATCATCGCATTCGCAACATTGCGAAATTTCGATAAAATATAACGAATATTCTGAGCCAGAGTGCTCCTACAGCATTTGTCGAAATTGTGCAATAAATATCGCATTCGCATTTTGCGAAATTTCGATTAAAATATCACGAATATTCTGAGCCAATCAGAGCGCTCCTCCAGCATTTGTCGAAATTGCGCAATAAATATCGCATTCGCATTTTGCGAAATTTCGATAAAATATCAAGAATATTCTGAGCCAATCAGAGTGCTCCTTCCGCATTTGCCGAATATTCGCAATTATTTTGTATTGTAAAATATCACGAATATTCTGAGCCAATCAGAGTGCTCCTAGCGCTGTTGTCGAAATTTCGCCATCAATATCGCATTCGCATTTTGCGAAATTTCGAAAAATATCAAGAATATTCTGAGCCAATCAGAGTGCTCCTACCGCAGTTATCAAAAAAAATCGCAATTATTTTCGCATTCGCAATACCGAAAAATCGCAATCATTTAATTTCGATAAAATATCACGAATATTCGAATTTAGCGAATATATCTCGAATATATATTCGAGATATATCGAATATGGCATATTCTGCTCAACACTACTCAGGAGGAGTAGCAGAATGTGTTTAAAGGTATAATTATTTGCATGTACATGCTATGTTTTAGACATTTTTTAAATATTTGCAACTTTGTGTAAAAAAAATAATGTTTTCGTGTTAAAAAAAAGACTCATTATGCCTCATAGAATATACAATAGGGTGTTTGCTTTCCAAAATGGGGTTATTTTGTGGGCAATTCCATTTACCTGGTGCTCCAGGGCCTTCAAAAATGTCATATGTACAGTGTAGCCAGGAACCTAGATGTGTAATTTATGCCTCTAGAACGCCTGAAGGTGCTACTTGGATGTTGGGCTTGGGCCTATGTATGTGGCCAAGCTGTGGAAAAGTCTCCCACATGTGGTAACGCCATGCTCAGGAGAAGTAGCAGAATGTATTTTGGGGTGTAATTCTTGGTATGTATGTTATGTGTAATGCCCTGTACACACGATAGGTTAGTCTGATGAAAACGGTCTGATGGATTTTTCCATCAGTTATTCGATGAAGCTGAGCAGCATAAGAAATAACTTGTTAATATGACAACTTATTGGATTTTTTTTTTTCCCAACAATAGTTGGGGGAATAAATTGTCACTAACTAAATACCTTGGACTGTCTTCTATAGATTTCACACAAACCAATTATTATACACTTAAATTGTATTTAATTTTTTTACCAAAGACATGTAGCAGAATACATTCTGGCCTAAATTTATTACATTTGTTATTATTGGATTTAAAAAAAAACAGAAAGTAGAAATATATATTTTTCAAATGTTCACTTATTTTCACTTATATGGCAAAACATAAAAAACCCAGTGGTAAATAGATACCACCAAAGAAAAGCTCAATTTGTGTGAAAAAAATTATAAACATTTCATTTGGGTACAAATTAGCATGACTGAGTACGCCTGGGCATGAAGGGGGAAAAAGTGCCTAGTATTCAGGTGGTTAATGATTTATTTTGAACACAAACACTATATAATAGCCAATTTTTGTATAAAATATAAATATTATATTATGTTGGATAAATAGATACCCAAACATGGCATGCTTTAAAATTGTGTTCGCTCGTGGAATGGCGGCAAACTACGGTACCCAAAAATGTATATTAGCAACGCTTTAAAAGCCTTTACAGGTTACTAGTAGAGATGAGTTTTATGTTCGGGTCGAACATGAGTTCCACTCAAACATTGGCTATTTGCCCGTTTTTTTCGGGAGCAGGGATTTTAATAATGCTAATAATGCTTAAAGTGAAACAATACAGTCGTATGCAAAAGTTTAAGAACCCCTGACAATTTCCAAGATTATCATTTATAAATATTTGGATCAGCAATTTCATTTTGATCTATCAAAAAAATAGTAGTGAAATTAGGTTTATTGGATTAACAGAAAATGTGCAATATGCATCATAACGAAATTAGACAGGTTCATAAATTTGGGCACCCCAACAGAAAAATCACATCAATATTTAGTAGAGCCAAAATAACAGCCTCTAGATGCTTCATATAGCCTGCAATGAGTGTCTGGATTCTGGATGAATGTATTTTGGACCATTCCTCCTTACAAAAAATCTCCAGTTCAGTTAGGTTTGATGGTTGCCGAGCATGGTCAGCCCGCTTCAAATCACCCCACAGATGTTCAATGATATTCAGGTCTGGGGATTGGAATTCCAGAACATTGTACTTGTTCCTCTGCATAAATGCCAGAGTAGATTTTGACCAGTGTTTTGGGTTGTTGTCTTGTTGAAATATCCAGCTCCAGTGTAACTTAAACTTTGTGACTGATTCCTCAACATTATTCTCAAGAATCTGCTGATATTGAGTGGAATCTATGTGACCCTCAACTTTAACCAGTTTCCCAATATCGGCACTAGGGATGAGCCGAACACCCCCCTGTTCGGTTCGCACCAGAACCTGCGAACACACCAAATGTTTGTGTGAACTTTAGAACCCTGTTAAAGTCTATGGGACTCGAACATTTGAAATCTAAAGTGCTAATTTTAAAGGCTAATATGCAAGTTATTGTCCTAAAAAGTGTTTGGGGACCTGGGTCCTTCCCCAGGGGACATGTATCAATGCAAAAAAAAGTTTTTTTCGGGAGCAGTGAATTTAATAATGCTAAAAGTGAAACAATAAAAGTGAAATATTCCTTTAAATTTCATACCTGGGGGGGGGGGGTGTAAAGTAAGCATGTGAAATAGCACATTTTTCCTGTTCTTAGAACTGTCACTGCACAAAGTGTCATTTCTGAAAGACAAAAAGTAATTTAAAACCGGACTCGCGGCTATAATAAATTGTCGGCTCCCGGCAATTCAGAGAGAATTCATTCATAAAAAATAAAAAAAAGCATGGCGGTCCCCCCAAATTCAATTACCAGGCCCTTCAGGTCTGGTATGGATATTAAGGGGAACCCCGCCGTCACTTTAAAAAATTAAATTACGTGGGGTTCCCCCCAAATATCCATTCTAGACCCTTCAGGTCTGGTGTGGATTTTAAGGGGAACTCCACCCCAAAGTTTTTAAAAAAATGGCGTGGAGTTCCCCCAAAAATCCACACCAGACCCCTTATCCGAGCACGTTAACCTGGCCGGCCGCAGAAAAGAGGGGGGACAGAGTGCGGCCCCCCCTCTCCTGACCCGTACCAGGCCACATGCCCTCATCCCCACAACCCTGGCCGGTGGTTGTGGGGGTCTGCGGGCAGGGGGCTTATCAGAATCTGGAAGACCACTTTAACAAAGGGGACCCCCAGATCCTGGCCCCCCCTATGTGAATTGGTAATGGGGTACATTTTACCCCTACCATTTCACGAAGGAAGTGTAAATAGTTGTAAAAAACACACACACACCGTAGAAAAAAGTCCTTTATTAATAAAAAATAAAATAAAAATACAGCGGTGGTAATCCACTCGGTCCCGGCTCCCTGCTTTTATGTTGTCAGTATCCAGCGACAGGTGATCTCATCTCCGGTCCAGCGATGAGAAGATCGTCCGTGATCCAGAGCGCAGCATCGCCTGCCACCTCCCTCCCCCGAAAACAGCCCGGCGAATGACGCGGCTGAAGCTGTGACATTTCTTTTATTGGTGAGGCGGGGCCACCCGTCACGTGACCCCGTCCCCCTCTGATGCACCCTCTGCTACGTCACTGGGGAAGCATGGCATCCCCCTTGTGTCAGAGGGGGCGGGGTCATGTGACGGGTGGCCCGCCTCACCAATAAAATAAATGTCACAGCTTCAGCTGCGTCATTCGCCGGGCTGTTTCCGGTGGAGAGAGGCGGCCGGCGATGCTGCGCTCTGGATCCCGGATGATCTTCTCATTGCTGGACCGGAGATGAGATCACCTGTCGCTGGATACTGACAACATAGGAGCAGGGAGCCGGGACCGAGTGGAATACCACCACTGTATTTTTATTTTATTTTTTATTAATAAAGGTTTTTTTCTACGGTGTGTGTGTGTGTTTTACAACTACAATGTACCCCATTACCAATTCACATAGGGGGGGCATGATCTGGGGGTCCCCTTTGTTAAAGGGGTCTTCCAGATTCTGATAAGCCCCCCGCCCGCAGACCCCCACAACCACTGGCCAGGGTTGTGGGGATAAGGCCCTTGACCCATCAACATGGGGACATCCTCCCCATGTTGAGGGCATGTGACCTGGTACGGTTCAGGAGAGGGGGGGCTGCACTCTGTCCCCCCCTCTTTTCTGCAGCCTGCCAGGTTAACGTGTTCGGATAAGGGGTCTGGTGTGGATTTTTGGGAGAACTCCACGCCATTTAAAAAAAAATTTGAGGTGGAGTTCCCCTTAATATCCATACCAGACCTGAAGGGCCTGGTAATTGAATTTGGGGGGACCCCCACGCTTTAATTTTATTTTTTATGAATGAATTCTCTGAATTGCCTGGGGAGGCGACAATTCATTATCGCCGCGAGTCCGGTTTTAAATGACTTTTTTTTCGTTCCGAAATTACACTTTGTGCAGAGACAGTTCTAAGTACAGGAAAAATGCGCTATTTCACATGCTTACTTTACACCCCCCCTAGGTACAAAATTTAAAGGAATATTTCACTTTTATTGTTTCACTCTAAGCATTATTAAATTCACTGCTCCCGAAAAACTGCCAATTTTAAAACTTTTTTTTTGCATTGATACATGTCCCCTGGGGCAAGACCCAGGTCCCCAAACACTTTTTAGGACAATAACTTGCATATTAGCCTTTAAAATTAGCACTTTAAATTTCTCCCATAGACTTTAAAAGGGTGTTCCGCGGCTTTTCGAATTTGCCGCGAACACCCCAAATTGTTTGTTGTTCGCCTAACAGGCGAACAGGCAATGTTCGAGTCAAACTCATCCCTAATTGGCACTGGCCACACAGCCCCACAGCATGATGGAATCTCCACCAAATTTTACTTTGGGTAGCAAGTGTTTTTCTTGGAATGCTGTGTTCTTTTGCCGCCATACATAACTCCCCTTGTTATGACCAAATAGCTTAATCTTGGTTTCATCAGTGCACAGCACCTTATTCCAAAATGAAGCTGGCTTGTCCAAATATGCATTTGCATACCTCAAGCTCTGTTTGTGGCGTGTGTGCAGAAAAGGCTTCTTTCTCATCATTCTCCCATACTGCTTCTCCCTGTGCAAAGTGCGTGGAATCATTGAAAGATACACAGTGACACCATCTGCAGCAAGTTGATGTAGGTCTTTGGAGGTGGTCCATGGGCTGTTTTTGACCATGCTCACCATCCTTCACCTTTGCCTATCCAATATTTTATGTGGTCTGCCACTTCTGGCCTTAACAAGAACTGTGCCTGTGGTCTTCCATTTCCTCACTATGTTCCTTACAGTGGACACTGACAGCTTATATCTCTGCGATAACTTTTTGTAGCCTTCCCCTAAACCATAATGTAGAACAATCTTTTTTTTAGGTCATTTGAGAGTTGCTTTAAGGCCTCCATGTTGCCACTCTTCAAAGGAGAGTCAAAGAGAACATCAACTTGCAATTGGCCACCTTAAATACCTTTTCTCATGATTGGATGCACCTGTCTATGAAGTTCAGGGCTAAATTAGCTCACCAAACCAATTGTGTGTTCCAATTAATCAGTGCTAAGTAGTTACAGGTATTCAAATCAACAAAATGACAAGGTTGCCCAAATTTATGCACCTGTCTAATTTCATTTTGATGCATATTGAGCATTTTCTGTTAATCCAATAAACCTAATTTCACTACTGAAATATTACTGTGACCTTCAGTTATTTGATAGATCAAAATGAAATTGCTGATCCAAACACCCAAATATTTATTAATGATAATCTTGGAAATTTTCAGGGGTTCTTAAACTTGTGCATATGACTGTAAAAGTAAAATATTCCTTTAAATTTCGTACCTGGGGGGGTGTCTATAGTATGTCTGTAAAGTAGCACATGTTTACCATGTTTAAAACTACTCGTGGCTATAATGAATTGTCAGGTCCCGGCAATACAGATAAAAGCCATTGGAAAAAAAACAGCCCCCTCTAATGCAATGGGGAAACGGCAGGGTTACCCAATGACATGTACGGGTGACCCCGCCCCCTCTGAAGCAAGTTCAAACAATCCTTCCTTATTTTGATCCTTCCTGCGATTGACCACCTGATCCTTCCTGCAATTGATCATCCGAGCCTTTCTTACTTTGCTCCTTCCTGCGATTGACCGATTGATCCTTGCTTCAACCAATCCTTCCTTGGATCAATTGATCCTTTCTCGTTTCGATGGATCCTTCCTTTCTATCTTTAGACCCTATTTAATGTGCCTTATTTTCCTGGGTTTGGTAATGATCCCAGAAGAGCTCCCTCCACACACTGATAGGATGTGAGCCCATGTGAGTACTTGATCCAGCATACTACATATATTTATATTATTTTTGCACACTATACTACACTTTTTAGTCATTTAGCAATATCATTACTGCCTTAAAATGCATACATCTACACGTATTTACAACTACCAGCACTGGGACATACTATCACACTGACCTTCACCATTCACACATACTTTCTTTTACTTCCTACATTTTTTACTTTCTGCTCATGTCACCTGATTCGCTGGATTTTTCTTGTTTTTTCAATTTTCACTACACATATTGCCGCTTTTTTTATTTTAATTTTTTATCTTTTAGTACACTTGTTAGTACACAATGACTTTATACTCTTATTACAAATACATATTGAATCATTATGGGTGTTGTCTGTTTTTCCTAGCCCCCCTCCCCCCTTCTCGCAGGTTCACACCCGAGACTCCCTGCAAGCCTGTGTTTGGTTGACTCCCGCCTGGAGTGATG
The DNA here is from genome assembly GCF_905171775.1 of Rana temporaria. NCBI lineage: Eukaryota > Metazoa > Chordata > Amphibia > Anura > Ranidae > Rana > Rana temporaria. The sequence goes on from NC_053496.1 coordinate 130,572,999, forward strand.
GGGGACGTTCATCATGGGGATATTGGGATCCTTTGTCTGCACCACGGCCATCATCTCTGGTTACATGTCACCTTCTATATGCTTCGAGCGGTAAATATATCCTCACTATCTGTACTATGGGTGCCAGCATTTTACTTGAATGTTAGTATCCTAACATACTTTTTTTGACATCTTTCCAGAATACAAATCCCCCTGAAGAAGACCAAATTGTGGTCGAAACGCGTCGGAGTATTCTTATGGAAGCTACTTCATCAATGGCACTATATATTATTCCATTGTATCATTTAACATTTAATTGTTGTTGAGATAGGTCTCCAACTGTCTGTAACCTGAATGTATTTTATATTACAACTATCTGCATCTTCATTACTCGTGATACAGAAACCTAGTAAAGAATTTTTTTATATATTTCCATGTCTTTGAATTTAATATACCTTACACAATATGTCGCTTAAAAGCCCCCGGGGGGAATTTCTCCATTTTTGTCTCTACAACATTTTGGGGTGTGCGGCCCTTGGACTCTCAATATATGCGTTTTTCCTTGTCCCTTTCTATCTTTGATCCTTCCTTCATTATTTTTGTGCGGATAATTTTTTGCAATGTTATTTATCCTTTTCCATATAGCATTATACCTGGTTGATCCTGCCGATTCCTGTGTTGTTGGCAGTAAATAGATTTTGCAGCAACTGTATCTCCCTTCCCTTCCTGTCATTTACATGGTCTGTTTGAAGCCCCTCCTCTCCCTAGCCCTGCCCTCCTCTCATGAAGCTGAAACTAAACCAGCAGAGGGATGTGAGTCCCTCCCACTGGAGTGCCTCTACTAGGGAGTAAGACCTAAGAAAACCACATGCCTGCACAGAAGCACTGTTGGGACAAGGTATTTAGAGATTATATTACTGATTTCCCCATAAGAGAACCTATCATAGGCTTTTGTTGTGGAGACTTTACAACCACTTTAACCACTTCAATATCAGCACTGTCACATTTTGAATGCCAATTACTCAGTCATGTAACCCTGTTCCCAAATGAAAAGAAAAATATAATTTGTTTGAGATGTATAGAGCTTTCTTTCTGTGATATTTAATCATCACTGGGTGGTTGTTGTTTTTTCTATATAAACAACAAAAAATAAAAATAAAATAACTAACATTTTTTTAAAATTTTTTCCTTTATTTTTCAATTTTTGTTTGTTTGTATGTACTGTAACCAGAGCAGTTCAGTTTTCTAATATTGACACTGTGCTAGTCTCAGGAGGTTGTTCATGATTTTTTTTTAACACTATGTTTGCTTCAAATGCTGCGTACACACAAATAGGTTAGTCAGATGAAAACGGTCTGAAGGACCGTTTTCATCAGACCGAACCAATTGTGTGTGGGCCCCATCGGTTATTTATCCATAGGTTAAAAAAATAGGAACTTGTTTTAAAATTATCTGATGGATAAAAAAATCTATAGAAAAAAAACATCGTCTGTGGGCACGTCCATCGGTTAAAAATCCATGCATGCTCAGAATCAAGTCGACGCATGCTTGGAAGCATTGAACTTTGTTTTCTTCAGCACGTCATTGTGTTTTACGTCACCGCATTCTGACACGATCGTTTTTTTAACTGATGGTGTGTAGGCACGACTGATCAGTCAGCTTCATCGGATAACTGATGGAAAAATCCATCAGACTGTTTTCATCAGACTAACCTATTGTGTGTACAGGGCATAAAAGTGATGATAACTGTTATAAGCAATATTTTTTAAGAATAGCATCAACTCATAGCCATTGTGTACTATTGGAATAGCTGTGACAGGCCAGAGCTATCACATGGTACACTGCACTGTAATTGGCCCTGTCTGTACCCTGTAAACTAATCACTGTGACTAATCACAATACAACACAATGAGGGGCTATGAATAAAAGCCATTCTTTGTGTACATCTGTTATGTGAGTGCTGTGATTGGTTATAGAAATCACATGGTTTCAGGGGCCAGTCCAGTACACTGATCTGTCTTTTTGCTGTATCCAGTGGACACAGCAGGTGACAGATCGAACAACTAGGGGGACATCATATGACGTCCTACCGTAACCAATGAGATCCCGCCCCCAGCCATCATATGACTATAGGCTGGGCAGTAAGTGGTCAATAAACAAAAAAAAATACATTTATGACATTGTTTTACCAGCCAAAGGATTTGTATTTTTGCCTATTCAGTGAAAGGAGCAAACTGATCAGCCAAACTCTTGGTCAGTTGACTCTCTCTATTACAATGCAACTGATTGGCTCCTTGAGCTGCTTTTGTCTGTCTGCACTCCGCTGTACAGCGAACTGCAGGAGGCTGATACCAAGTCAAATTTAGGCATTTACTTTATACTGTTTACATGTAAAGATGTATTAATGGATATAGGGTTGCAATATTATGTGTATTTTATATCTGCAACAAGTTCAACTTTAAAATGAATCACTGTAAAGCAGGCACATATCTTGACATATTATTACTCATATTTAATGTTTTATATTCATTGTTCCATTGTCTTTGCTGCTGCATGTTTTGCATGATTGCCCAGGAAATACATGTACATTCCTTTCATTTTTGAACAGATATATTGTTAGTCTATTAAGGTGATTTAACGTCTGTTGCATAATTAAATGAGGATATGGAATATTTTTCTATTTTCTAATAATTATTCTGCTTTATTATTACCAGAAATTGTGTTAGAGGTATCTGCAGTATCCTACTGCATGCAGATTTTCACAGTCGAGCTAGATGTGTGCTTGAAATACTGTATAAATCATCTTAGGGATGCCATTTTATAGAAAAAAGATTACTTTCCAGTTTTGTCTCCCAACTACAGTTCTTGCCATTTAACTCAATCATATAAAAAGGAACTAGAGATTACTGCCTTAAAATGGTAACTAGATGGATTAAGTTCTTCAAGGGAATCCTGTTTCGATAAAGAATTAATTCCCGTAATGCCCTTGTGTATTCTTGTTATAATCTTCATTACAAGAATGTGGCGGAAGTGAAGTCTATTATTCCTCTCTCTGTTTTCATTATCATTTGGTATTAAAATAAAGATAGAATGCATAATTCAGCAAAGAAGCTGATGCATTGCACCAGTCAGTAATCTTATCAGGTTTATTAACCAGTTGTAATCTTGAAATGTTATTCTTACACCCATGATGGATTTTATTAGAGCTTTAACCAGAACATACAATGTTTTACATTGTAATTAAAAAGATTTCTAATGAACATAGAACAAAAGCTGAATTGAAAATTGGCCAACTGTATTTAACTTCAGCTCACCTTTAACAATTACATTTTTTGCTCTGGACATCAAACACTCAAGCATATCTAAACCACAATTGTGATATTTTGTAGCTTTCCAGTCCTTATGCCGCGTACACACGACCATTTTTCGGGTTCTAAAAAATTACGTTTTTTCGAAGATGCTCTATTTTTTCTCAACTTTTTTAAGGTTGTAAAAAATGGTCATGTGTGGGCTTCAACGCGCATGCTCAGAAGCAAATTATGAGATGGGAGCGCTCCTTCTGGTAAAACTACCGTTCGTAATGGAGTAAGCACATTCATCACGCTGTAACAGACAGAAAAGCGCGAATCGTCTTTTACTAACACGAAATCAGCTAAAGCAGCCCAAAGGGTGGCGCCAATAGAATGGAACTTCCCCTTTATAGTGCCGTCGTACGTGTTGCCGTCACCACGCTTTGCTAGAGCATTTTTTTTTCACGATCGTGTGTAGGCAAGGCCGTTTTAATGATTGGGTTGAAAAAAACATTGTTTTTTCTAGACCCTTAAAAACTTTGTTTTTTAGAACCCGAAAAACGGTCGTGTGTACGCGGCATTAGATGTGGTGACAGCATTTTTTTTCCTTTATTTTCACCTGCCAATCCTGTGTATACCATGATTTGTGAAAGCACCGATATTTATAGAGGAAAATGGTTTTAAACTGCCAGCAAATGACATTTCCCTTCTAGCTTATGCTTCTATTAAAAATTGAGTGAAACAAATGTGCAATAAATATCAAAATGTATGAAAAATCCACTTCTCAGCTTCTCTTTCACAATCAGGCACCTCTGCTGACACTATTTTCTGTTTTCTTGCTGTAGGCACTCCAGTGTCTTGTGCCTTCTAATGCTATTGTAAGATCATCTAAGACAGTAGTCCTCATACTTATCAAAGATCCAGTTCATTGTGCTTCAGATTTTAGGGGGGTCAGCGAGGGAGAAAAAAAGACTTTCCGTGGTCAACAAGAGGGGAAACAATATTCCACCATTGGTGTCAGTGGAAGGAATATTAACCCATCATTGGTGTCAGTGGAAGGAATATTAACCCATCATTGGTGTCAGTGGGAGGATTTTTGCCCCATTGTTGGGTTCAATCAGAGGAATCAAGCACCATAATTTGTATCAGTTTAAGGATGGTGCCCACAAGTTGGTGTTTGTGGGAGCAATTATGCCCTATCTTTTATTTCAATGGAATCATTGGTGATAGTGGGTGGAATAGTACTATAATGCAAGAAAAAGACCAGATCTAGGGGGCATAGCTAGACACAGACCGGGATGGCTGCTTGAGACCTGTGCTCCGCTTTAAGGCAGTAATTTACCACAACCACCAGCGACCATCTCCACCCTAACCCTTCGATCTGTGAGGGGAGAGCAGTGGGACATCCCCCAGCGTTTTAAGGAGGCAGAATCCACCAACACCTCCTCCAAAGATGGCACCGACTGCTCGTCCTCCTCAGCCATACCACAAGGTCAGCAACGATCGCAGCTACCACAATCAGACCTTCCTGGGATGAGCGATCTAGAGGAGATGGACAGCCTCTCCTCAACCAGACACAGATACATGCAGCAGCACAACAGATAGAGGTAAGAGGAAGGCCTCATCACCAATAAACTCACACAGTAAAACTCCTCTGGCCAAAAAACATCATTGTCTGTCACTGATCCCTCAAATGAAGGCCCCTTTCCAACATCTGCACTGGCCTCTATGCCAGTAACTAGGGATGAGCCGAATACCCCCCCCGTTCGGTTCGTACCAGAACTTTCGAATGGACCGAACGTTCGTGCGAACATTTAGAACCCCATTGACGTCTATGGGACTCGAACGTTCAAATTCAAAAGTGCTAATTTTAAAGCCTGAGGCCCCATACACACCATAGAATCTATCCGCAGATAAATCCCATCAAATGGGTTTCTGCGGATAGATCCTATGGTGTGTACACGCCAACGGATATTTATCCGCGGATAAATCTCCCCTGGGATGGATTTCCAGCAGATGGATATTTGCTGACATGCTCAACAAATCCATCTGCTGGAATCCATTCCAACGGATGGATCCGCTCGTCTGTAAAGACTTACCGGATCCATCCGTCTAAAGGGATTCCCCGCACGCGTCGTAATGATTTGACGCATGCGTGGAATTCCTTATATGACAGCGTCGCGCCCGTCGCCGCGTCATAATAGAGGCGACGGCGCGACACGTCATCGGCAGAGGATTTCAGCGCGGATTTCAATGCGATGGTGTGTACACGCCATCGCATAGAAATCCTCTGAAATCCTCGAGAGGATTTATCCGCGGATACGGTCCGCTGGACCGTATCTGTGGATAAATCCTCTCGTGTGTATGGGGCCTGATATGCAAGTTATTGTTGTAAAACATCTTTGAGAACCCGGGTCTTGCCCCAGGGAACATGTATCAATGGAAAAAAGTTTTAGAAACGGTCGTTTTTTCAGGAGCAGTGATTTTAATAAAGCTTAAATAAAAAAAATAAAAACAATTAAAAATTCTTTTAAATATTGTACCTGCTGGGTGTCTATAGTATGCCTGTGAAAACATCTTTGAGAACCCGGGTCTTGCCCCAGGGAACATGTATCAATGGAAAAAAAGTTTTAAAAATCTTCGTTTTTTTTCAGGACTCCTGAAAAAACAACCGTTTTTAAACCTTTTTTTCCATTGATACATGTTCCCTCGGGCAAGACCCGGGTTCTCAAATACGTTTTCACAGGCATACTATAGCCACCCAGCAAGTACAATATTTAAAGGAATTTTAAATTTTTAATTTTTTTTTTTTTTTAAGCATCATTAAAATCACTGCTCCTGAATCTTTAGGTGCAAACTACAGAGCACAGCCAGTACACACCAAGTAGCTTTAGGTGCAAACTACAGAGCACACGGCCAGTACACACCAAGTAGCTTTAGGTGCAAACTACAGAGGACACAGGCAATAAACCACGTAAGAATACTGCAGCTAGCACAATCACCTGCCTGCCAGTAAATTAGGAAGAACTGATCTAGCTAAACTATACAGTGTATAAATATATGTACAACACCTGGGATGTATATATATCCTCTACACACTGTAACATTAACTGACTAGCCTGCCTGCCTGCTCTATCTACCTGCAAAAATGACACTCTCTCTGTCCTCTCTTAACCACCACAACACACTACACAAGGCCGACCTGCAGGCGGCCTTTTATAGTGTGGGGCGTGTACTAAACCCCCTGAGCCGTAATTGGCCAAGGCCACCCTGGCTTTGGCCAATTATGGCTCTCTGTTTTTTGCAAGCTGTGATTGGCCAAGCATGCTTGGCCAATCATCAACCAGCGATGCCGCAGTGAATTATGGTCTGTGAAACGTAACTCGAATTTGACGCATAGCACTGCAGGAACAGCAAATCCCGGAAGTACCTGTTTGGCGGCATGCGTTTCAGCCTGGAGCGCACACGGCTCTCGGCGACAGGAAGTGACATCAGACAGGGGCTCATAGTGATGACACATTTCAATGCTTCCGCATTTTCATCAGATCTAATGGGAGGAGGAGACTGGCATATTTATATATGCTCTGTAGAACGAGATGGGGCTGGAAAGCAATGATAATGGGCAGTAATTAAAACAAAAAGAAAGAAAGGAAACATACTGAGCCTTGCATTACAAACACTTAAAGAGCAACAACTCAAAATACCAAGAAATGGCCATAACGGACAAAAATACAAAAATACTAAAGTACAAATAAATAACTATTAATGCAAATATCAACTATATATAAAAAAAAACTGATATATGTAAAATATATATATATGACTCAAATGATAAAAATGGGGGAAAGAAAAGGGAAAATTATAAAAGGATTGAAAAAAAAGGAGATAAAAAGAGAGAAATGGACAACCATCATCACTACCATGTTATGTATGTATGTATGTACCGTATTTATTGGGGTATAGCGCGCACCCCTAAAGTTGCCCCGAAATTTCTGTGGAAAAAAGATTTTTGTACTTACAGTTTTGGTGTCTTGCGCGGCGTCCATCGGCGGCCTCATCGGGTCCAGCGTCCTTCTGCGGCGTCCTCCCCGCTTGTTTCCCGCGCTGAGCTTGAATACTGCGCCGGCATATACCGAGCGCAGTACACTCGTGTATAGTCGGGCAGGCTCGGCTACTCTCGCGCTCACGTCCTGTACGTCCAGGACGTCAGCGCGAGAGGAGCCGAGACTGCCCGACTATAGACGAGTGCACTGCGCTCGGTATACGCAGTATTCAAACTCGGCGCGGGAAAGAGGGTATCGGCGTATATCGCGCACCCACGATTTTGCCCTGATTTTCAGGGCAAAAAAGTGCGCGGTATACGCCGATAAATACGGTATGTATGTATGCAAGTCCATATACTTGCATACATACTATAAAATACATACTAAAGAATAAGCCCTGTGGGCGAGATCCACAAAGCACTTACGCCGGTGTATCTCGAGATGCGCGGCGTAAGTGTAAATTTGCGCCGGCGTATCTATGCGCCGTATCCCCAAAACGAGATACGCCTGAAAACCAGATTTTTCCGACCAACGTAATCTTTTTACACCAGCGCATCGTGGGCGCAAAAATACGCTAGACGCACCATTGTTTTGCTATGCAAATATGCAAATTAGGGAGATACGGCGATCCACAAAAGTACGTCCGATCTAAAGTTACCCCTCATAAAAGCAGCTTTAACTTTGCACCAGACGTGTGCGTGTCAGCTAAAGCAACACCGTTAGGGATGAGCTGAGCAGCCACACTTGCAGGACAACAATCTGTATGCCAACATGCCAGGGGCATCCATGGTCATAGCTATACTACTGGCTTTAGATGCGCGCAGAAGGAGGAGGGAATGGAGGAGGGCACGGGAGAGGATATACCGCACACGCATAGACGTCTTTGGCATGTGTGATTCTGAGGTGTATCGCATCCTCAGATTCACCCCTACTGCCATCATGGAATTAACCACAACCCTGAAAGATGACATCACCAGCCCAACACACCGCTCACATGCAGTGCAGCCACTGGTCAAGGTACTGGCAACACTCCATTTCCTTGCCAGTGGCTCGTTTCAGCGTACAAGTGGAGTGGTGGCTGGGATGGCACAATCCTCCATTAGCAGATGTGTGCGCCAGGTTATCCCCGCAATCCTCAGATGCATGTCCAACCAAATCATCAGACCCACCCAGGAGGACCTGCGGGTGAAGGCAATGCATGATTTCTACAGAATTGCAGAATTCCCACACACCATCGGGGCCATTGATTGCACACATGTGGCACTACAGCCCCCCTGTGAGACAGAGCACCTATACCGCAATCGAAAGCATTGGCATTCCATCAATGTACAGGTGATAGTCGATGCCCAATGCCTCATATGGCACATCCGTGCCAAACACCCAGGATCCAGCCATGACAGCTACATATACCGTCAAAGCCCCATCCCAATGGAATTCAAACAGAACATGTATGGGGACAGCTGGCTGGTTGGTGAGTGACATGGGTGTCAGGCATGACTGTCCCCCCCCTGATGCAGACATCACGAGGGGCACATGCATGACTAACATCCTCCTGTCTTTTCCCTTCTAGGTGACTCTGCATATGCACTTGGACCCCATCTCATGACTCCATTCCAGAATCCCCAAACCCCAGGAGAGCAAAGATACAATGCTGCACACATACATACCCGTGCAGTGGTGGAACGCACCTTTGGCCTCCTGAAGTCCCATTTCCGATGCCTGGATAATTCTGGGGGTACCCCGTTGTATTCCCCAAACTTTGTGTGCCAGATCATCGGGGCATGTTGCATGCTGCACAACTTCGCAGTGAGAAGGGGCCTGGAGATTGACATACGTGATGACCTGACCCCCAAATCAGACAATCCCCCCCTAACCGAGGGTCCCCCGTCTTCTGAGGGAAGAGCAGCCAGGAGACGCCTCGCATTAGGCATCTTTGCACGTTAAACCCACACATTAATCATGGCACAATGAGAATGCATGCATGCACTCCACTGTGGTCCCTAGCACAGACACATCACATCCTCATCAAATTGGATTAGCACAAGCCCACCATGCAGGACTTGGGAGCAGCAACGCCACGCCAAGGCTCCAATTATGTCACTGTACATTCATACACCATTCACACGGACCTGGGGATCACTTCTCCACCACAACCGAGGGTGACACCCCTTTTCCAGCAGGAATGTCACCCCCACAATCAAACATCATTCACAAACATAAAACAAATCATAATCACAGTAAAAAAAACAAAAGACAAAAACTTAACGCCGCTGGCGTGACCCACACCTGGGCCGGCCACAGCCACGGCCCGGCTCCGCAGGGGAGAATCATGGGGGGGGGGATCAGGGGAAGGAGGAGCATCCCCTGGTCTCTGCCCACCTGGCGGCCTGCCCTCCAAGGCCACGGCTATTCTGGTGAGGCCCACATTGAGGGTTGCCGTGTTGGCCTGGACAGCCTGGGTCAGGGCACGCACCTCCTGACCCACGCCTGCTGTGGCAGTCTGCAGGTTGTTGAGACATGTTATGAGAGCCAGTGAGTTGCAAGACATGTCCACAACTGACTCCTTGATGGAGGCCAGGCTCTCCTCCATCCGGCCCAAAGTCTGGGTGACCTGACCCAGATGGCGGGTCTGACGGGCCTGGTCCCTCCTCAGATTTTCCGGCAGAACCTCTGCCACCCCCCTGGTCTTGCGGGTCGCCTTCCTGCCTCCAGATGAGGCTTGTGGCCTGGGAGTAGGGGAGACCCCTGGGGGGAAGCACTGTTGGGGGAGGAGTGGGAGGGGCTACCCCTGATGGAGGTCTGACTGCTGCCAGCCCTAGGGGGAGCCTCCTCCAAATGGAGAAGTACCTCATTGGCACTTAGCACCTCCTCCTCCTCAACCTCAACCTCCTCCCCCTCAACCTCCTCCTCCTCAACCTCCACCTCCTCAACCTCCTCAGAGGACTCCGGGCTTGCCTGGGGGTCTTCCCCAGACTCATGTCCGGGGGAGGCTGCGGACTGGCCAGATGGCCCAGCACCCTCCTGCACATCTGTGGATGACACAAAACATACACAGGTTGGAGGATCCACACACTTGTCACATATTCCCTTCCCCCCACACATGCTACTCACCAGATAGAAAAAAAAACACTTACCTGTCCTCACGGCCTCCTCAATGGAGTCAAAGCCAGGCAGCCCCTCCACTTGCTGCCTGTGGAAGCACTGTGGAAACACCTCAGCAGTCAGCCTAATAGTGCATGTTGGTCCCCCTCCAGTGCCCCTGGCATGAGCCACCATCTTTGCCAGCTTCCCACGGACCACACACCTGAGATCATTGATCTTTTTTTGTATCTCATTGCGGGTCCGGGTCTCACCACCCAAAGCATTGACATCGTCTGTGATGTCCTGCAGTATCTGCCTCCTCCTGGCCAGGGTGGTGTTGGCACTCTCAGGGCCATGCAGCAAACGATCAAATCGGGTAATGGCCCTCACAATGATATCCTTCTCCCGCAAGGAGTAGTTTAACTTCCTCTTCCTCTCAGTCATCTTTCCAAAACACTCTCCAAAACACTCCCCAAAAACCACACCGACACGAAACGACACAAACCAACAAACAGCCACAGACAACGGAACAAAAGCACCTTGCTTCTGGAAGGGAAACAAATGGATGTACTTTTGAAATGGAAGGGCGTATGTCTGGGCCTATTTATGCACTGGGCGTATCTCACTAAGTACGCCGGGCCTAGTTCCTATCTCACTGATTGCACCGGGCCGAGTTCTGAGCATGCGCAGAGAGGCTCTGACCATAGTCGGCGCCATGCGCATGCAAAGTCCGGCCGGACCTTCATTTTCATGGGGTCACGGCTCATTTCAATGGAACACGCCCACGTCCTTCCCACTTTGAATTGCGCAGGCTTACGCCTCGGAATTTACGTTGCGCCACCGCAAATTTGGGCGCAAATACTATGAGGATACGGCACTTGCCTCTCTAAGTTGAGCCGGCATAACGTACATGAGATGCGCTACGCCGGTCTATATATGCGCCGATGTACGTGGATCTGGCCCTGTATTTTTACTTTTACATCTCAATAAAAATTTGATATGTTAAAAATAATAGTAATACTAGGAAATACTAAGAATAAAATGGGAAAAAATTTGTGAAAAATGTTTAAGAATTTTTTGGAATTTTTGAGAGTTTGTGGTCAACAACTTTTTCACAGGAATTAATATGTTCTATTAGTGGTTCAACTAACCATATAATGAATAATAACATTATTACTAGGGATGAACTTTGTGTTCGAGTCAAACCCATGTTCGACTCGAACATCGTATGTTCGATCATTCGTCGAATAACGAACGTTATGGGCCAATCGCGCCAAATTCGAGTGGCGTGTCACGGCCCATAATTCACTGCGGCATCGCAGGGCATTGCTGGCTGATGATTGGCCAAGCATGCACTATGACCCGCATGATTGGCCAATCACAGCTTGCAAAAAACGGAGAGCCATAATTGGCCAAAGCCCCACACTATAAAAGGCCGCCTGCAGGTCGGCCTTGTGTACTGTGTTGTGGAGGTTAAGAGAGAGAAGACCGAGAGAGAGAGTGTCATATTTTTTTAGGTAGATAGAGCAGGCAGGCTAGTCAGTTAAAGTTACAGTGTGTAGAGGATATATATGCATCCCAGGTGTTGTATACTGTATATATTTATACACTGTATAGTATAGCTAGATCTGCTCTTCCTAATTTACTGTCAGGCAGGTGATTGTGCTAGTTGCAGGATTCTCACATAGTGTACTGTCTGTGTCCTCTGCAGTGTGCACCTAAAGCTACTTGGTGTGTACTGCCCATGTCCTCTGCATTTTGCACCTAAAGCTAAGTGGTGTGTACTGCCTCTGTTCTCTGCAGTTTGCACCTAAAGCTACGTGGTGTGTACTGCCCGTGTCCTCTTCAGTTTGCACCTAAAGCTACGTGGTGTGTACTGCCCGTGTCCTCTACAGTTTGCACCTAAAGCTACGTGGTGTGTACTGCCCATGTCCTCTGCAGTTTGCACCTAAAGCTACGTGGTGTGTCCTGCCTGTGTCCTCTGCAGTTTGCACCTAAAGCTACATGGTGTGTACTGCCCGTGTCCTCTGCAGATTGCTCCTAAAGCTACGTAGTGTATACTGCCTTTGTCCTCTGCAGTTTGCACCTAAAGCTACTTGGCGTGTACTGCCCGTGTCCTCTGCAGTTTGCACCTAAAGCTACGAGGTGTGTGTACTGCCTTTGTCCTCTGCAGGCCATTAGTATGTCTGGAAGGACAACACGTGGTGTGTACTGCCCGTGTCCTCTGCAGTTTGCACCTAAAGCTATGTGGTGTGTACTGCCCGTGTCCTCTGCAGTTTGCACCTAAAGCTACGTGGTGTGTGTGCTGCCTCTGTTCTCTGCAGTTTGCACCTAAAGCTACGTGGTGTGTACTGCCTGTGTCTGCTGCAGTGTGCACCTAAAGCTACGTGGTGTGTACTGCCCGTGTCCTCTGCAGTTTGCACCTAAAGCTACGTGGTGTGTACTGCATGTGTCCTTTGCAGTTTGCACCTAAAGCTACGTGGTGTGTGCTGCCCGTGTCCTCTGCAGTTTGCACCTAAAGCTACGTGGTGTGTCCTGCCTGTGTCCTCTGCAGTTTGCACCTAAAGCTACATGGTGTGTTCTGCCCGTGTCCTCTGCAGATTGCTCCTAAAGCTACGTAGTGTGCACTGCCTTTGTCCTCTGCAGTTTGCACCTAAAGCTACTTGGTGTGTACTGCCCGTGTCCTCTGCAGATTGCACCTAAAGCTACGTAGTGTGTACTGCCTTTGTCCTCTGCAGTTTGCACCTAAAGCTACTTGGCGTGTACTGCCCGTGTCCTCTGCAGTTTGCACCTAAAGCTATGAGGTGTGTGTACTGCCTTTGTCCTCTGCAGGCCATTAGTATGTCTGGAAGGACAACACAGAGAGGCAGAGAGTCACAAGGGCAAGCAGGCTCTGCGTCTAGAGGCAATAGTGCTGGTCGTGGTCGTGGTGCATCCTCATCAGCACATGGCCATTGGACACGCTCATCCTTGTTTTCGGCAGCTGGCCGCATTGAGCCGTAACATGCCGAAGACTTGGTAGAGTGGATGACCAAGCCGTCCTCATCCTCTCTCACCCAGGCTCAGGGTATTTGGTCTGGCAAAGCAGCTGCCAAGGCGTCCTCTTCCCTCTGCTCAATGGCATCAGTCAATCCTTCTCTAGCCCCACCATGTCCTCCTGAGGAGTCCCCTGAACTGTTTGAAGTGTTGGGTACATGCTGCATGAGGATGCGCAGCGTTTTGAAGGCTCCGATTATGGTACACAGCTAGAGAAAGGCAGTAACGTGAGCCCAGAGAGAGGAGGTGCCCAAGAAGGACAGCAAACTGGCAGTCATGTTCCCCCAGCTGCAGCATACTGCCAGGTTTTCTACAGTGATGAGAAGGGAGGGGATGATGAGGTCACCGACTCTACGTGGGTGCCTGATAGGAGAGAGGAGGAGGAGGAGGCACAGGCACATCTCCAACGAGGCAGGATGCCCTCCAGGGGTCAGCTTAAGGGCAGCACACCGACTGCATCACAACGCAGAGCTACGCATATGTAGGGCGCTGCTGTCTCTCAGCGTTATTCCAAAAATTCTTTGGTGTGGGCCTTTTTTGAGACGAGTGCATCAGATCGCACCGCTGCTGTTTGCAAAATATATCTCAAGCGTATCTCGCGTGGCCAAAACATCACCCGATTGGGCACCACATGTTTGACCAGACATATGTCGACCTGCCATGCAGTTCGTTGGCAAGCGTATCTCAAAGACCCACACCAAAGAACAAAGCGGACCTCCCCTTGCTCCTCATCAGCTGGGATCTCCAACCCAGGCCCGGACTGGCCATAGGGCATACCGGGCATATGCCCGGTGGGCCGCGGCGGCCTGCGGGTCGGTAGCGGCCCGCGAATGGCCCTTGGCGGCCCGCGGGCCGATCGCGGCCCGCGAATGGCCCTCGGCGGCCCGCATGTCACTTCTACCCAGAGGTGTGCCAAGGCCCTTGGGGCGGACTGGGCTGGGTTGCAAGAATGCATTTGCCCCCTGGGCTGCTCTAATGTCCTGCAAAAAGACCACTGAGCTGGCCGAGTGCGCCAACTGCCACAAGTTGTGGATTGTCCACTGGCCACGTCACCTGCCATGTCACCTGGCCACGTCACCTGCCACGTCACCTGGCCACATCACCTGCCACATCACCTGCCACATCACCTGCCACAAGTTGTGGATTGTCCACTGGCCACGTCACCTGCCACGTCAACTGGCCACGTCACCTGCCACAAGTTATGGATTGTCCACTTGCCACGTCACCTGACCACGACACCTGCCACAAGTTGTGGATTGTCCACTTGCCACGTCACCTGCCACACGTGGATTATGCACTTGCCAAATCACCTGGCCACATCACCTGCCACAAGTTGTGGATTGTCCACTGGCCACGTCACCTGGCCACGTCACCTGCCATGTCACCTGGCCACGTTACCTGCCACAAGTTGTGGATTGTCCACTTGCCATGTCACCTGGCCACGTCACCTGCCACGTCACCTGGCCACATCACCTGCCACGTCACCTGGCCACGTCACCTGCCACAAGTTGTGGATTGTCCACTGGCCACGTCACCTGCCACGTCAACTGGCCACCTCAATTGCCACAAGTTGTGGATTGTCCACTGGCCACGTGACCTGGCCACGTCACCTGCCACATCACCTGGCCACGTCACATACCACAAGTTGTGGATTGTCCACTTGCCACGTCACCTGCTTCAAGTTGTGGATTGTCCACTGGCCACGTCACCTGGCCACGTCACCAGCCACAAGTTGCGAATTGTCCACTGGCCATGTCACCTGCCACATCACCTGCCACATCACCTGGCCACGTCACCTGCCACAAGTTGTGGAATGTCCACTGGCCACGTCACCTGCCACATCACCTGGCCACGTCACATACCACAAGTTGTGGATTGTCCACTTGCCACGTCACCTGCTTCAAGTTGTGGATTGTCCACTGGCCACGTCACCTGGCCACGTCACCAGCCACAAGTTGTGGATTGTCCACTGGCCACGTCACCTGGCCACGTCACCTGCCACGTCACCTGGCCACGTCACCTGCCACATCACCTGGCCACGTCACCTGCCACAAGTTGTGGAATGTCCACTGGCCACGTCACCTGCCACGTCAACTGGCCACGTCACCTGCCACAAGTTGTGGATTGTCCACTTGCCACGCCACCTGCCTCAAGTTGTGTATTGTCCACTTGCCACATCATCTGCCATGTCACCTGGCCACGCCACCTGTCACAAGTTGTGGATTGTCCACTGGCCACGTCACCTGGCCACGTCACCTGCCACAAGTTGTGGATTGTCCACTTGCCATGTCACCTGGCCACGTCACCTGCCACGTCACCTGGCCACGTCACCTGCCACATCACCTGGCCACGTCACCTGCCACAAGTTGTGGAATGTCCACTGGCCACGTCACCTGCCATGTCAACTGGCCACGTCACCTGCCACAAGTTGTGGATTGTCCACTTGCCACGTCACCTGCCTCAAGTTGTGTATTGTCCACTTGCCACGTCATCTGCCATGTCACCTGGCCACGCCACCTGCCACAAGTTGTGGATTGTCCACTGGCCACGTCACCTGGCCATGTCACCTGCCACAAGTTGTGGATTGTCCACTTGCCATGTCACCTGGCCACGTCACCTGCCACGTCACCTGCCACATCACCTGGCCACGTCACCTGCCACGTCAACTGGCCATGTCACCTGCCACAAGTTGTGGATTGTCCACTTGCCACGTCACCTGACCACGACACCAGTCACAAGTTGTGGATTGTCCACTTGTCACGTCACCTGCCACAAGTGGATTATCCACTTGCCAAATCACCTGGCCACGTCACCTGCCACAAGTTGTGGATTGTCCACTGGCCACGTCACCTGGCCACGTCACCTGCCACAAGTTGTGGATTGTCCACTTGCCATGTCACCTGGCCACGTCAACTGGCCATGTCACCTGCCACAAGTTGTGGATTGTCCACTTGCCACGTCACCGGACCACGACACCAGTCACAAGTTGTGGATTGTCCACTTGTCACGTCACCTGCCACAAGTGGATTATCCACTTGCCAAATCACCTGGCTACGTCACCTGCCACAAGTTGTGGATTGTCCACAATGCAATGCAAGCAATTACATTTTTTAATGTTTTTTTTATGGTTTTTCATAATTTGCCATCATTTTTGAGATTTCTAATGTAAAAAAATAGGTCACCTTTAAAAACGTCTATAAACGAAATCGCGGAAAAACGCCGGTACCGCTTTTTGCCGCGTTTAGCAGCGTTTTGCCGCGATTTGCGTCTGAAACGCGAAAACTTTTGCGTCTGAACCCAAAATTTTGCTTCTGAAAAAACAAGCCTAAACCCAACTGCTTTAAAACGCAAAAAAAAACGAATGTGTGCATGGACACATAGGATAACATTAAATGTGTTCAGGGGCAGTTGAAAAAAATGCCCAAATGGCCTGCTGGCCTGCATTTGATGGGACAAAGTGGCTGCATTTGATGGGGCACAGTGGCTGCATTTGATGGGGCACAGTGGCTGCATTTGATGGGGCACAGTGGCTGCATTTGATGGGGCACAGTGGCTGCATTTGATGGGGCACAGTGGCTG
Organism: Rana temporaria; assembly: GCF_905171775.1. NCBI lineage: Eukaryota > Metazoa > Chordata > Amphibia > Anura > Ranidae > Rana > Rana temporaria. The sequence continues at coordinate 130,590,007 of NC_053496.1, forward strand.
CATTTGATGGGGCACAGTGGCTGCCTTTGATGGGACAAAGTGGCTGCATTTGATGGGGCACAGTGGCTGCATTTGATGGGGCACAGTGGCTGCATTTGATGGGGCACAGTGGCTGCATTTGATGGGGCACAATGGCTGCATTTGATGGGACAAAGTGGCTGCATTTGATGGGCACAGTGGCTGCATTTAATGGGGCACAGTGGCTGCATATAATGGGGCACAGTGGCTGCATTTGATGGGGCACAGTGGCTGCATTTGATGGGGCACAGTGGCTGCATTTGATGGGGCACAGTGGCTGCATATAATGGGGCACAGTGGCTGCATTTGATGTTTTTGTTCAGTTTGATTGCTTCCCCCCAAAAAAATGTTGAGCACCAGTGTGAGCCAAAAGGCTTGCACTCACAGATACTCCACTGAAAAGTTATCAATTCTCATGTCACTTTTCAGAGGCATTTGACAGACAGTAAGGAGGTGATACCTAATTTCCTCCCTGCCTGTTTTAACCTCAGCCAGTCCCTCCAGATATTTCACTTTGTACTCCACCTTATTTTCACTACTCTTTATAGGTATTAGATGTTCTCTCACCTTATTCTTTGCACATCTAATACATAATGAGAGTTCTGGAAATAAGGTGGAGTTCAAAGTGAATTTCTAAACCTAAGTTGAGAACCCCTTTCAGAAGATTTGAGGATATTATTAAACTCAGAGACTGGTGGACTTAGGCCATCATAAATAGATTGAAATTCTGCCAGTTCAGCAGAAATTTCAATCTATCAATGTGCAGACTGGTTATACAGACTCAGATCTATCAACTGACTTCAGTACAACAATGGGAAATGTCCAACGATTTCTCCCTGTTCCAACAATGTGGAGTGATTTCTCGCTCTGTGCGGGCATCCCATCATTAACCCCCGCCGCGTGCCTCCCCCCCCCCCCGGGCTGCTCAGTCTAAAATGCCCGGGCCTATTTTTTGTCCCAGTCCGGGCCTGCTCCAACCCCACTATACCCTCAGTCCTCTATGAAGCCTCCACTGATAGGACTGAAGGTGTAGAATTGGGTGTGTCACAGCCTTTGGCAGAGGCCACCACTCAAACCCTTCATTTCCCAATCTCTAGTTTACAAATATTAATTCCCAACCTGAGCATCAAACATTGGTTATCTAAAGGCATCCTAACTACTGCAGATATTTTTGTAGGCCCGGCCACTAAATCTTTTCGGTCTCTCCAGATCGAATTTAATCTAGACCCTAAAGACCAATATACTTATAACCAGTTGGCTCATTTCTTAGCTACTACCACAGTGATGTCCACTAGTCTACTTTGGAGGGTATACTTGTATTTTACCAATCCAAGTACATCTATCAGAGGCATATCTCTGTTTTACAATTTACTGCCAATCAGATTTAAAAACAAAACACTGCCCTGGATTTGTTTGTTTTATTTACCAAAACCCCCTCTATGAGAACTTGAGACTTGGATCTTAAGTCTCAATTTGAGCTTACCAAATGGAAAGCTGCTGTTGAGTCAGTTTACAAAGCCACTAGAAGTGTGAATTTGTGGGAACTACACCAAAAAATTCTCCTGAGGTGGTATCTCACTCCCACTAGGCTAGCCGGTGTTAATACACAGGTTTTGCCACTCTGTTGGAGACAATGCGGTCACAGAGGTTCTCTAATACATATCCTCGAGAACTGTCCATTACTGCATACCTACTGATCTGCAATTTTTGTTTTATAAGCCGAATAACTAATTCCCAGGTCTTCTTTAATGCTGGCTTGGCTATCTTGTCACTAGGAGTAGATTCATTCCCTCTTCCCTATAGGCGCATAGTTACCCATATCCTATTGAGTACAAGGTTGGAACTGGTGAGACGTTGGAAAAGTGTAGATCTCCCTATACTGGCAGATAAGATTAGAACTACTAATCTTCATATCTCGTACGAAAGAATGTTTGCAGCCTATTATAACTATTCTACAGTTAGTAGGAAGACCTGGAAACCTTAAACGGATTGTCATAGCAGATACAAAGCGGAGCTAGCATCCCCTTCATAGTATCTATACACCACTTTCGTGGTCACATTCATTCAAATGTTATTCAACTGTTTTTCTCTGTTTTCACACCTTTTCTCTTTCATGAATCTCCTTTCCCTCTGATACCTATTTTTTGGTGCTACATGTGCCCACGCATCTTTGTTCTCATATGTGGTTAATTGCATTATGACCAAGTAGCAGATAGAGTAATGTGTTTGGAGTTGCAAACACATTTAAATTGCATTATAAGTATCAAACAACTGTTTTACAATGCCAATTAAATCTTTATTGAACATCAAATGTGTAATTTTTTGTGCATTAACCACTTAACCTCCGGAAGGTTTTACCTCCTTACTGACCAGAGCATTTTTTGCAGTTTGGCACTGCGCTATTGCTTTTTAAACTGGTAATTGTGCAGTCATGTAACACTGTACCCAAACAAAATGTATGTCCTTTTTCCCCCCACAAATAGAGCTTTCTTTTGGTGGTATTTGATTAACACTAGGATTTTTTTTTTGGATTAAGATATGTCATTAAGATAGGGAAAGAGCCTACCTCCCTGCACTCTCTCACCTACTCTCCTTTTTTTACTAAAATGTTAAAGGATTGAGAGGCTTGGATGTCCTTTCCACTCTAGTTTTTTTGGGAGTTGTCATTTGATAAAAATGGTCAGCTTTTACCATTTATTGTATCCATTGCAGACCATACCCCTTCTTGTAAAACATAAAGATGTTCAAATGCTTAAAGGATCACTAAAGGATTTTTTTTTTAGCTAAATAGCTTCCTTTACCTTACTGCAGTACTGGTTTCATGTCCATATTGTTCGTTTTTGCTTTGAAGTTGCTGTAATTCTGCTGTGATCTCCACACTTCCTGCTTGTCTGGCTCCTTATAACCACAGTACTGGGAGCTTTTCACGGTGGTCTAAGCTGTCATTACTGTGTGTCTGAAACTTAACAGAACCAATCAGATTCATTTTAAAAACAAAACACTGCCCTGGATTTGTTTGTTTTTGTTCTGTGTGTCTCTCTAGTTCACAGGAACATGAAACCAGTTTAAAAGTGAAACTAACCTGCAGGCACATTATATGATTGATTTTTATCCATTTGTAATCATTTTTAAAAGGAATCAGTTAACTTTTATGTCTCTATACCCTGTAAACAGTCATTTCAGCAAAACATTTTTTTCCTTTAGTGACCCTTTAATAAAGCCTTCATATCATTTTTATGGTGCATAAAAAAAATCTGTATTGCCTTATCCAAACTGTATCGCCCAAAGAATGATGGTGGTGTTGGCTTTCGTGACATCAGAGTCTATAAATTAGCCTTTTTACTGCGATATGGTTTGGATTGGCTATCCCAATCCTCTGTTTACTCTAACTATATGTTGGAATATGCACTGGTATATCCATATACACTGCTCAAAAAAAGGAACACTTTGAAAATACATCAGATTTCAAAGGGGGAAAAATATGCTGGATATCTATACTGATATGGACTGGGTAATGTGTCAGGTATGAAAGAATGCCAAATCATTCGATGCAAATTACAATTATCTACCAACAGAGGGCTGAATTCAAATATACAAAAAATAATGCAGCAAGCTTGTCTATTTTGCTGAAATTTCATTGCAGCAACTCAAAGTTGTACTCAGTAGTTTGTATGGCCCCCACGTGCTTAAATGCATGCCTGACAATAGTGGGGCATTCTCCCAATGAGATGATGGATGGTGTCCTGGGATATTTCCTCCCTGATCTGGACCAGGGCATCACTGAGCCCCTGAAAAGACTGAGGTGCAACCTTGCAGCATTGGATGGACCAGAGCATAATGTCCCAGAGGTGTTGTATTGGATTTAGGTCAGGCACATTGGTATCAATTCCTTCATCCTACAAGAATTGGCTGCATACGCTCGCCAGTGGCGTACCTGCCCATTATAGTGTTCAATGGCAAATGCCAGTCGAGCTCCTCAGTGCCGGGCAGTGAGAACAGGGTCCACTAAAGGACGTTGGGCCCTCAGGTTACTCTCATGAAGTCTGTTTCTGATTGTTTGGTCAGAGACATTCACACCAGTGTTCGCTGGAGGTAATTTTGTAGGGATCTAACAGTGCTCATCCTGTTCCTCCTTGCACAAAGGTGCAGATACCAGTCCTGTTTATGAGTTAAGGACCTTCTACGGCCCTGTCCAGCTCTGTCCAGTAACAGACTGTCTCCTGGAATCTCCTCCATGCTCTTGAGACTGTGCTGGGAGACACAGCAAACCTTCTGGCAATGGCACCTATTAAGGTGCCCTTCTGGAGGAGTTGGACTGCCTGTGCAACCTCTATAGGGTGCAGGTATCACTTCATGCTACCAGTAGTGACACTGACCATAGCCAAATGAAAAACTAGTGAAAAAGATAAGTAGGGTGAGTAGGGAAAAAAACTATCAGTGGCCTCCACCATTCCTGTTTTGGAGGTCATCTCATTGTTGCCCATCGAGTGCACCTGTTGTTAATTTCATTAACACCAAAGTAGCTGAAACTGATTAACAATCCCCTCTGCTACTTAACTGACCAGATCAATATCCCAGGAGTTTAACTGACTTGATGCTATACTCTGATTAAAAAGTGTTCCTTTAATTGTTCCCTTGTGTTTCTAAATACCTACCCATTCCTGACAATCCTATGTTCCTTTAGAGCCTGGAACATGCAACATATACAGACTGGCGCACCAAAGGTTTGCAACTGGTGACTTCATTTTTCCAACTGGATCCACCTACCACTAACCCTTTCAGAGCTCTTGTGGAGGAATTTCATCTTCCAGCCTCACATCTTCTATACTGCCACCAAGTAATCGCCTACACTAAAGCTTGTTCATATAGGTCTAGCCTGTTCAAATTCTCCTTGATCGACCGTCTCCTACAAACTATGTCTTACTCCATTTCAGAAGTCTATAACCAGCTGACTTGTTTTAATAAAAATTTGTGTAGTGTACCACCTTTCTGAAAACTTGGAACAAGACCTTGATGAAATAGATGTGAGATACTGGAGGGTTACAAGAGAATTTGCAAATACCGTATTTTCCGGCGTATAAGACGACCTGGCGTATAAGACGACCCCCTAATTTTCCAGGAAAAATTTTGATTTTGGGATATACTCACTGTATAAGACTACCCCCTTCTTACTGTCTTTCTGGAAGCTGAGGGGGAGCCAGAACCGCTGACAGAAACAGGCTTTTTCAAATCTCACTGTGCCATTACATTACATTCCTCACTGTGCCATTACATTACATGCCCAGACTGTGCCATTACATTACTCACTGTGCCATTACATTACATGCCCAGACTGTGCCATTACATTACTCACTGTGCCATTACATTACATGCCCAGACTGTGCCATTACATTACATGCCCAGACTGTGCCACTGTGCAATTACATGCCCCCACATTGCCATTGTGCCATTACATGCCCCCACATTGCCATCACTTGCCCCCACTGTGCCTGAACTTGTTGCCCCCCCCAGTGCAATAACACTCACTTTTTTTCCCCAGCGCTGACAGTGTCCCATGCTGCGATCGCGATCGTGAATGATTTCAAAGCCGCGCCTTCACTGCAGAGTGTTCTGTGATAGGATGAACAAAAATCTTCCCAGCAGCGCCTCTGTTATGTTTCCCGCCTATCACGGACGTCTTCTCATCTCGTCCGAGGATGAGAAGGCATCTGTGATAGGAGGATCAAAGAACAGAGGCGCTGCTGGGAAGATTTTTGTTCATCCTATCACAGAACACTCTGCAGTGAAGGCGCGGCTTTGAAATCATTCTCGATCGCGATCGCAGCATGGGACACTGTCAGCGCTGGGGAAAAAAGTGAGTACTTAGACTGTACCCGGCGTATAAGACGACCCCCGACTTTGGATGCATTTTTTTGCATCCAGAAAGTCGTCTTATACGCCGGAAAATACGGTATATGATCACAAAAACCTGGCAGAAGTCACAACTTAAATGAATGCACAGGACTTTTGTTCAGTTTTTCTCCAAATCCACTTCTCAGGCTGCAGTGCGCCTTCACTGTGGCCTTATTATCACAAAGCCCTATGCTTTGTGATACAACCTCGATCTTCTGGGATCAAATATTGTCATTTTTATCTTGGGATACAAATACATAAAACTCCCCTCTTACTTTTGTTCAGCTATGACAAAAATGTTTCTCATGGTTTGAGAAATCGTACAATCACTAGCTTTAACTCTGTGGATCCATCTCTGCCCACTAGCCACCCGCAGGGCTATTTTGAAAGTCTGTACAGTTCCTTCTCCGACAATTGTTATGGTTAAAAGAGATCTCACCAACTTATTATTCAAGGAGGAACTGGATTTCAAACTGCAAAATTACTCTCCCACCAGGGCCTTCTTTTGTAGTTAGAAATCTTTCATTGAATGGACCCTCCCACCTCCAGAAATAACAACCTTGATGTCTTCCTTTCGCTATAAAAACCGATAGTTAAAAGCAGACTTGTCTAACTCCATAGGCAAGCTTAAAATCCACTAAGTGAAATACTGTATATATTTCACTTTTGGAACTATCTGTATCTCTTTTTTGTTCTTGTAACATTAGCCTTAATAGATATTCAATCCTCTAACAATTTCTATGGTTTTACAGTATCTGGTATGACTTCCTAATATGTTGTTTTCGAGTCATTTACTGTCTTTAACTTTTTGTGTCACACGTGATCCCATTGTCCGATATTTTTGGTGACAGTGGGCCAGATTCACATTAGAGATACGATGGAGTATCTCTGATACTCCGTTGTATCTCTGAGGCCCCGTACACACGACAGAGTTTCTCGGCAGAATTCACCGAGAAACTCGGTCAAAACCCGGATTCTGCCGAGAAACTCTGTCGTCTGTACAGTTTTGGCTCGATGGAGCCGCCGAGGAGCTCGACGAGAAAATAGAGAACATGTTCTCTATTTTCTCGTTGTTCTATGGGAGAAGGCGGCCCGCCGAGCTCCTCGGCGGCTTCATCCCAAAACTCGACGAGGAACTCGACGTGCTTTGCACGTCGAGTTCCTCGGCCGTGTGTACGGGGCCTCAGAGTATCTATGCGACTGATTCATAGAATCAGTTACGCATAGATAGCCCTTAGATCCGACAGGTGTAATTGTCTTACACCGTCGGATCTTAGGATGCAATACCGCGGCCGCCGTTGGGTGGAGTTCGCATCGTATTCCAGCGTTGGGTATGCAAATGAGGTTTTACGCCGATCCACGCCGGTTTTTCGCGTTCGGTACGTCGTCGCTAGTATAGTTTCCCGTCGCAAAGTTAGTCGTCGTTTTACCTGCCCTAACTTTACACAGCCCATGTTAAAGTATGGCCGTCGTTCCCGCATCGAATTTCAATTTTTTTTTCTTGTGGAAGACGTCCGGGAATACGAAAGTACGCTACGCACGTCGCCGTTCGAAAAAAACGACGTCACTTTGCGCAAAGCACGGCGGGAATTTCAAAACGGAGCATGCGCAGTAGGTCTGGCGCGGGAGTGCGCCTAATTTAAATGGCACACGCCCCTTTGAATTTTCACGCAAGTGCTTGGTGAATCAGGCACTTGTGATGAAAACTAGCGGCGGTGTAACGTATATACGATACGTTACACCGCCACGATTCTACGTGAATCTGGCCCAGTGTTTCTTGTTTTTTTTTCTCTTTCATTGGCACTATCTGATTGATGTTTTTGATTTTTGTGTTTGTATTGTTTCTTTTTTTTGTACTTCTTAAAACTATAATAAATATTATTAAAAAAATAAAGTGTCTGTGTGTATATATATATATATATATATATATATATATATATATATATATATATATATATTGTAAGATTGGGGGAATCAGACTCCAGCGGTAGGTGCGTTTTCCAGTGAGTACGTCAGTCCAGAACTGAGTTTTTAAGGGCCTGGTAGCACACTTTTATTTAAAAGCACAAAAGTTCACAAATGCAACAGTATTTCTGCATCTTGCATAACCAACAGTTTAGCCTCCTGGCTTTCATACTTGCCATCCGGCTGTTTCAGGCCTTTAGCCTAGGCCTAATTTCTGTTCCTCAGAACAAACAGTTTCCTAGGGATAAGCTCAAACCTAGCTTTCTCCTGATAAGCGTCTTGCTGTTCAATCACCAAATGACATATGCCTCCTGCAGACATGCATGTTCTAGCTGCAACCATGCAGCGTCTCTGACTCCTCTCAGAGGGATTGGGAATCCACCTGATTCCCAGGAACAGACTTTCTGTCTGTTGGGTGGGGCACTGAGCCATGTCAGGTCAAAACTAAAAAGCCCAAGACACATCTGTGCAATTAATGTGTCTTTCTCTCCAAAATCTTTATTTTCATGACTATGAAAATTGTAGATTCACACTGAAGGCATCAAAACTATGAATTAACACATGTGGAATTATACATAACAAAAAAGTGCGAAACAACTGAAAATATATTTCATATTCTAGGTTCTTCAAAGTAGCCACCTTTTGCAGCAGACACATCTCTAGAACTGTTAAGAGGAGACTGTGTGAATCATGCCTTCATGGTAGAATATCTGCTAGGAAACCACTGCTAATGAAAGGCAACAAGCAGAAGAGACTTGTTTGGGCTAAAGAACACAAGGAATGGACATTAAACCAGTGAAAATCTGTGCTTTGGTCTGATGAGTCCAAACTTGAGATCTTTGGTTCCAACCCCCGTGTCTTTGTGCGACGCAGAAAAGGTGAACGGATGGACTCTACATGCCTGGTTCCCACCGTGATGCATGGAGGAGGAGGTGTGATGGTGTGGGGGTGCTTTGCTGGTGACACTGTTGGGGATTTAATCAAAATTGAAGGCATACTGAACCTGCATGGCTACCACAGCATCTTGCAGCGACATGCTATTCCATCCGGTTTGCGTTTAGTTGGACCATCATTTATTTTTCAACAGGACAATGACCCCAAACACACCTCCAGGCTGTGTAAGGGCTATTTGACCAAGAAGCAGAGTGATAGGGTGCCGCGCCAGGTGACTACCTCTTGAAGCTCATCAAGAGAATGCCAAGAGTGTGCCAAGCAGTAATCAAAGCAAAAGGTGGCTACTTTGAAGAACCTAGAATATGAAATATATTTTCAGTTGTTTCACACATTCATAGTTTTGATGCCTTCAGTGTGAATCTACAATTTTCATAGTCATGAAAACAAAGAAAACTCTTTGAATGAGAAGGTATATATACATGCAGTTGTGCTCATACGTTTACATACCCTAGCAGAATTTATGATTTCTTTGCCATTTTTCAGAGATCATAATGTCAACAGAAACTACCCAAATGACTCTGATAAAAAAAGTTTACATACCCTGGTGATTTTGGCCTGTTAACATGCACACAAGTTGACACAAAGGGGCTTGAATGGCTATTACTGGTAACCATCCTCATCTGTGATCTGTTTGTTTGTAATTAGTGTGCGTGTATAAAAGGTCAATGAGTTCCTGGACTCCTGACAAACCTTTGCATCTTTCATCCAGTGCTGCACTGACGTTTTTGGAGTCATTGGGAAAGAAAATAATCGCCAAAGGATCCACGGGAAAAGGTAGTTGAACTATATAAAACAGGAAAGGGATCTAAAAAGATATCCAAGGAATTAAGAATGCCAATCAGCAGTGTTCAAACTCTAATCAAGAAGTGGAAAATTAGGGGTTCCGTTGAAACCAAACCACGGTCAGGTAGACCAACTAAAATTTCAGCCACAACTGCCAGGAAAATTGTTTGGTATGCAAATAGGACTGTTGGGTGAAATACAGGACTCACTGAAAACATGTGGTGTGGCTGTTTCAAGATGCACAATAAGTAGGCACTTGAAGAAAGATGGGCTGCATGGTCAAGTTGCCAGAAGAAAGTCATTACTACGCAAATGCTACAAAGTATCCACTTACCATACGCCAAACAGCACAGAGACAAGCCACAAACCTTCTGGCACAAAGTCATTTGGAGTAAAGAGACCAAAATTTAGCATTTTGGCCACAACCATAAACACTACAAGGCCTATGATGAAAGGTAAACCATTCCTACTGTGAAACACGGAGCTACAAAGGCACAGGAAATCTGGTCAAAGTTGTTGGCAAATTGAATGCAGTATGTTATCAAAAAATACTGGAGGAACATTTGTAATTCATCAGCCAGGAAGCTGCGCATGGGACGTACTTGGACATTCCAATATGACAATGATCCAAAACACAAGGCCAAGTTGACCTGTCATTGGCTACAGCAGAATAAAGTGAAGGTTCTGGAGTGGCCATCTCAGTCTCCTGACATCAATATCATTGACCCACTCTGGGGAGATCTCAAATGTGCAGTTCATGCAAGACAGCCCAAGAATTTACAGGAACTGGAGGCTTTTTACCAAGAGAAATGGGCAGCTTTACCATATGAGACGATAAAGAGCCTTATCCACAAATACCACAAAAGACTTTAAGCTATCATGTGTGTAAAAGGGGGCAATACACAGTATTAAGAACTGGATTATGTAAAATTTTGATCAGGGTAATTTGGGTATTTTATGTTGCCATTATGATTTAAAAATCTGTGCTATCATCTGCACAAGTGTACCAATGACACAAGGCCTTTAACCACTTGCCGACCGCCGCACGACTATGTACGTCGACAACATGGCATGGGCAGGCAGATTGGCGTACAGGTATGTCCCTTTAAATCCCGGGAGCTCGATGTTCTTGGGAGGCCTGCGATTGCGGTCGGCAAGGGCAGAACAGGGGAATGCCTTTGTAAACAAGGCATTCCCCTTTTCTGCCTGGTGACACTGTCACTGATGTCACTGATGACCATTCCCCGTGATCGGGAATGGTCATCAGTGATGTGTAACATGTATCCACGCCCCCCTAACAGAAATAATCACTTCCTAGGGAACACTCAACCCCTGCATCACCACCTAGTGGTTAACCCCTTCGCTGCCAGTGTAATTTTTACAGTAATCAGTGCCTTTTTATAGCACTTAGTGATAGATAAAGTAGAGGTAATGTCCTCAAAATATCATAAAGTTCCTTGTGTGTGTATAGCTGGGGAATGTGAAAATAAGTAAATAAATGCAGCGCTAATGAGAGGTCTCAGAGTAAACAGAGACTGGAAAGTGTATGTGAATTTGAAAATTGTGAACAATGATAATGGTGTCCAAAAATAATGTCCAAGAGGTCAATACAATGATATACAAAACAGTCAATGAAGGCGTTCCATCAAATGAACAATATATTAATGAAAGTGTCCAAAACATGATTCAAAATTATCAAAAGTAGACTGAACATCAGTGTAAATTGAAGACAAAGAAATGTGCCAAAAAACTTGCTCATAGATGATCCACCACAAGAAAATCCGAAAGCTTACAAGAGAGATTGAACTCAAACAGGTATACACCTAATGAGTCAATAATTCTATGTCCTATTTTGAAGATGCTATAACTTTTGTGCAAAACAATCAAAATACGTTTATTGCGGGTTTTTTTTACCAAAAATATCTAACAGAATACATATCCGCCTAAACTAGGGAAAAAAAAATTGGGGGGGGAAAAAAAATGGTTATTTATTATACCAAAAAGTAAAAGATATTGGGCTAGATTCAGAAAGAATTTACGCCGGCGTATCTATTGATACACTGCGTAAATTCAAATCTGCGCCGGCGTATATTCTTTCTGTATTTAGAAAGCAAGATACGCCGAAATTTGGCCAAGATCCGACTGGCGTAAGTCTCTTACGCCGTCGTATCTTAGTTGCATATTTACGCTGGCCGCTAGGTGGCGCTTCCGTCGATTTATGCAAGGAATATGCTAATTAGGTAGATACGCCAATTCACAAATGTACTACGCCCGGCGCATTTTTTTACGTTGTTTACGTTAGGCTTTTTCCGGCATAAGGTTACTCCTGCTATATGAGGCGTACGCAATGTTAAGTATGGACGTCGTTCCCGTGTCAAATTTTTAAATTTTTACGTCGTTTGCGTAAGTCGTTCGCGAATAGGGCTGTACGTAACTTACGTTCACGTCTAAAGCATTGACGATTTGCGATGTAATTTCGAGCATGCGCACTGGGATTCTTTCACGAACGGCACATACGTCAAATACGTGGGGTCACAGTAAATTTATATAAAACACGCCCGCATCATCCAAATTTGAATTAGGCAGGCTTAACTTAGGGCACAATTTTCTGAATACGGAACTTGCGCCCAAATCTACGGCGGCGTAACGTATCGGTAACAACATTACGCAGGGCTATCTGAATCTAGCCCATTGTGTTTTTTTCAAAATTGTCGCTGTTCTTTTGTTTATAGCGCAAAAAATAAAAACCACAAAGGTGATCAAATACCACCAAAAGAAAGCTCTATTTGTGGGGAAAAAAGGACACAAATTATGTTTGGGTCCAGTGTCGCACGACTGTACAATTGTCAGTTAAAGTAACGCAGTGCCAAATTGTAAAAAGTGCTCTGGTCAGGAAGGGGTAAAATCTTTCAGGGCTGAAGCGGTTAAATGCCATTTTTTTTCTCTTTTATTTGCCTTTTTACAATAAAGTTTAGCCACCCATGTTTAACCTTAGATCTTTTATATTTCTTTCTCATTGGAATACACTGGTTAATGCTTTTTTTTTTTTTCTTAAAGAACTCCCATTTTTTCTCAGTGTTCATTGTTTCTAGAATTTGATCCCATTTAATATCTTGTAGTATGGAACACAGTTTAGAAATGTACTTTTCTTGCACTATCCTCGTGCCTCCTTTTTCTATGATTTACATTGAATGCAATCACTCTGTGATTACGGTTTTCTACGTTATCCATGAAATCCACATCTGCAATCAGGTCTGTGTTATTTGTAATTAATAGATCTTACAGAGAATTATTTCTAGTTAGGACATCCACCAATTGGCACATGCAGTTGTCCTTTGAAACATTTCATTAATGACAAGCCTGAAATGATTGAACAGTTCCACTTGTTCAGTCGATATCTGGATAATTGAAGTCCCCCTTTTTAATGACATTGACCTGCCTCACCGCCATTCCTTTCTGTGACAGAATGTCAGTCTTCTACTCATCCTTCAGGTTAGGGGAGCTTTAGCATACACCACTATTAATTTCTCATTTGTTTCTTCCCTTTTTAAGCTCCAAGCACAAGGATTCCACCTCCCTCTTGCCCCATTAGCAATGCCATTCTTTGTGTTCACTAGAAAATCATTGTTGACATTCAGGCACACCCCTCCCCCTCTTCTACCCTTTCTATCCCTCTGATACAAGGAGTACCCCTGAACAGTTGCAAATCAGTCATGCAAGCTGTCAAACCAAGTTTCTTATATTCCCACAAAGTCAAAATCCTCCTCATGTATAAGCAGTTCTAGTTCTTTTTTTTATTGGCTAGACTTCTAGCATTTGTGCACATGCCTTTTTAGTTTTGCTCTTGGGCACATTATATCCTAATTGTTTATTCTGAGGCAGCAATTGGATTCTAGTTACACTGACAATATTTCCCCCAATAGCATCCTCTGATGTTCGCTCACTGCTAGCTATAGCTTCCTCTCATCCCACCTCCCATCACCTACTTTAATATTTCCAATTTCCTCCAAAAATTCTGAATTCGGAAATTCTAAAATTCGGAATTCGGAAATGCGGAAGTTCGAAAGTTCGGAAAATTTGGAAATCAAAATTTTCAGATTTTCGAATTTCTAAATTTTGGAATACTGAATTTTTTTATTTTCAAATTTCGGATTTTTGAATTTGGAATTTTTCGAATTTCAGATTTTCGACTTTTTGAATCTTTTGAATTTTTCGAAAATCCGAAAATTCAAAAATCTGAAAAATAGGAAAATTAAAAATAAGGACTAATATTAACTGTTAAATTATAGGTATTGGAATTTCCTTTCAAATTTGGCTGTTAGTAAAAGTAACGAATACAAAAATGTATCTGAAGTTACGAATTATCCAAAATAAATGAATGTCAAATCTAAACAAATGGAATAGAAGACATTAATAGTAATAAAACATTTTTTATTATTATTATTAGATTGTTACGTTCCATTCATTTAGATGTGGCATTCTTTATTTTTAATAATTAGTAACTTTGGATGAATTTGTATTATATATATATATATATATATATATATATATATATATATATATATATATGTGTGTATATATGAATCTGCATCTGGAGTTCCCCTTTGTTAAAGGGGGCTTTCAGATTCTGATAAGCCCCTCCCGGCCGCAGACCCGCACAACCATCGGGCAAGGGTTGTGGAGATGAGGTCCTTGTCTCCATCAACAAGGGGACATCCTCCCCATGTAGAGGGCTTGGTATGGTTCAGGAGGGGGGCGCTCTCTTTTCCTGCGGCCTGCCAGGTTGCGTGCTCGGATAAGGGTCTGGTATGGATTTTTGGGGGAACCCCACGCCATTTTTTTTTATTTTGGCGCTGGGTTTTCCTTAAAATCCATACCAGACCTGAAGGATCTGGTATGGATTTTTGGGGGAACTCCACGCCATTTTTTTAAATGACGCAGGGTTCCCCTTAATATCAATACCAGACCTGAAGGGCCTGAAATGGAATTTGGGGGGGACCCCACACTTTTTTAATACAATTTTGGTTCGGGGTTCCCCTTAATATTCATACCAGAACCAAAGGGCCTGGTAATGGATTAAGGGGGAAGCCATGCTTTTCTTTTCAATGACTTTTATCTGTATTGCCGGGACCTGACAATTCATTATAGGCGCGAGTAGGTTTAAATTCCTTTTTTTCCTTTAGAAAAGTCATTTTGTGCAGGGACTTTTCTAAGCACGGGAGAAATGCACTACTTTACAGGCATACTATAGATATCCCCAGGTACAGATTTTAAAGGAATATTTCACTTTTATTGTTTCACTTTAAGCATTAACGGTTGTTTTTAAAACTTTTTGTTGCATTGAAACATGTGCCTTGGGGCAGGACCCAGGTCCCCAAACACTTTCTATGACAATAACTTGCATATTAACCTTTAAAATGAGCACTTTTGATTTCTCCCATAGACTTTTGTAGGGTGTTCCGCGGCTTTTCGAATTTGCCGCAAACACCACAAATTGTTCACTGTTTGGCGAACTGGCGAACAGGCAATGTTCGAGCCGAACAGATAGGCCATCCCTACTGCTCAATACCCAAATCCTTCTCATACACAAAAGCATACAGTATATCAATAAAAGTCCATATATGGGCGTGGCCTGGACAGGCATGTGAGCGGTCGCATAGCACGGAGCTCCCGCTATCGATCCTCCAACGATCCTTCCCGCAGTGATCCTGTCTCATAACAACCCACCGGAAGACTCTCCCTACCTTCCCCGGAGCAGAGGTAACGCTCGTGAACCATTCCTGGCTCCCGGTATGTCCCGTAAAGGCGATAAAGATCCGACAGCGGCGGCGGCCCTGCACATCCAAGATGGCGCCGGCCCCATCCTCACACAGAGAGCTCCGCGCGGCTGGGAGAAGCCCCACGACTCAAGTAAGTCCAATAAGGCCCAGAAACAGCAGGGAAGGGAGCAGCCCAAGGACATGCTATACCAGGGATATGCAAATAGCGGACCTCCAGCTGTTGCAGAACTACAAGTCCCATGAGGCATAGCAAGACTCTTACAGCCACAAGCATGATACCCAGAGGCAGAGGCATTATGGGACTTGTAGTTTTGCAACAGCTGGAGGTCCGCTAATTGCATATCCCTGTGCTATACTATGCCCAGAATCTGCAGGGCCCTAGCAGCTCCCCTCCCCCACGGCTGCCAGCTCCACTACACGAGGCTGGGGGACAAGATGGCGCCGCCTCCCTAGATGACACGCTGCCTCTGGAGGTGTCCCAGGACCAGGATCGGATCACTGACCTGCTTGAAAGGCCAGCGGATGCCCCACAGCCTACTCTGAGTGAGATCCTGCAGGCAGTGCAGCGCTGCACAACTTCAGTCACGGCGTCCGTGGATGGCCTAAAAATGCAGTTTGGAGCACTGACAGAAACTGTTTCCTTCATTAGACATGATATTCAAAAAAATCAGGGAGCGAACCACGGCGGTTGAGGGGCGCATCAGTGAGGTGGAAGACCAGATACCCCCCCTCGCCAGAGACACAAGATCTGCGCTACAACAGGCGGCCCAGGCGAACGCAAAAACGGACGACATCGAAAATAGTTTACGGAGGAATAATGTGCGCATAGTGGGGCTCCCAGAGAAGGTGGAGGGCAGGGACCCCACGACCTTCGTGGAGTCGTGGCTCCAGGAGATCTTTGGCGCGGATGCGTTCACCACGCTGTTCGCGGTTGAGAGGGCCCACCGCACACCGCCTAGACCCCTCCCGCCAGGTAACCCGCCTAGACCTATGCTTGCCAGGCTCCTGAACTACAGGGACAGGGAGATCATACTTCGCCTGGCACGGGAAAAGGGAACAGTGCATTACAACGACGCAAGGGTCTCGTTTTACCCGGACTTCTCGGCAGAGGTACAGCGCAGGAGAGCCAAATTTGCCAATATGAAGAAGCGCCTACAGAGGCTACAAGTAACCTACGCCATGCTGTACCCGGCCAAGCTACGGGTCACCGCAAGGGGCCAAGCAACATTTTTTAAAACCGCTGCGGAAGCTGCTGACTGGCTGGATCGCAATGAACAAGACCTGAGAAGGAGACGCGATGCGGACGAGGGAGACTGAAGTCCAGAACCACAAACGGTGGGGTAAAGGTATGACATTTGCTGAAGATGGTGTCTCTATCCACCACCTGTAAAGCGGGTTGTATTTGTTCTATTTGTTTTCTTGTTTTTTTATCGGGTTAGCACTGGCTCAGTGCTTCGAAAGTTGCTATTTCCCTGTGATGGATTCTGAGCGGCCGTGGAGGAGGCTCCCCCACTGCGCCGCGCAAATTCGAGACCGATTCCGCTTGAAGGAGTGGACTGTTTGGTGCCCAGTTGGCACGGAGTTACAGAGACTGTGTTTTTTTGTTTTTATTTTTTCGTTTTTTGCTCACCTCAGTACACACTTTGCTACCTCTCTCTCCCCCCCCCATGTGTTTTTGCTTCCCCACCCACCCCACACGTGGACAGACCCATACAGAAATGTGAAAACCTCATCTGACCTCTGTGCTCAAAAGAGGCGACCCATACCACCAACTTGGCCCAGGACCGTGTCACAGGGGCATACTGCCTGCGGCTTCACCGCTTTTCTCCACTTGCCATGGCAACTACGCCAATAGTGACTAGTGTTGCTCACGAATATTCGCATTGCGAATATTCGACTCGAATATAGCATATTCGAGAAATCGCGCTATATTTCGAATTTCGCGGTGAATATTCGCAATTCCGAATATTCGAATTTTTTCAATTTTATTTTTAAAACAGATCACATCCTATCGACGTCTAAAAGCATTGCTGGTATGATTAGAGACCCTGGGCCGAGTAGCTAAGCTGAGGCGATCCTTTTATGTTGCCAAATTGAAAAAAAAAAAATTGCGATTTTTCGCTATTGCGAATGCGAAAATGATTGCGAATTTTCGATAACTGTGGTAGGAGAATTCTGATTGTCTCTGATGCAAAAGGGGGGGGGCTTTGTGTATGTGTATGTTATGAATATTTGTATGTTTGATATTATTATTTTTTGTAAGAAGGAAAAAATTGCGCATACCTTAAAAAGGGGAGAATACAGCAGCAACTCAAAAATGTTATACAACATAAATTAATACAAGACAGAAAATGGAGTCGCTCTACAAGAATAAAAAATATGTCTAGTGACAAGACATGTGGGCAAATTATAAAATAAGCAAGCGCAAATAACTTGTGAAATACACAGTGAAACAAATATATAAAGAAATATAGTCCCAATAATAGAAAAATAATCTTTCATAAAAATGTCTTTGATATGTGAAGTGAAAAAAAGTCCAAAGCATGCAGCATGAACGTGTTCAATCTTCAAGGTGTTTGATTGACAAATGGCTGTGACAGATGGATAGAGTAAAGAATCACCACCAATGCAAAACACTTTTTATTTTCTATTGTAAAATATCACGAATATTCTGAGCCAATCAGAGTGCTCCTTCCGCATTTGCCGAATATTCGCAATTATTTTGTATTGTAAAATATCAAGAATATTCTGAGCCAATCAGAGTGCTCCTTCTGCATTTGCCGAATATTCGCAATTATTTTGTATTGTAGAATATCAAGAATATTCTGAGCCAATCAGAGTGCTCCTTCTGCATTTGCCGAATATTCGCAATTATTTTGTATTGTAGAATATCAAGAATATTCTGAGCCAATCAGAGTGCTCCTTCCGCATTTGCCGAATATTCGCAATTATTTTGTATTGTAAAATATCACGAATATTCTGAGCCAATCAGAGTGCTCCTACAGCATTTGTCGAAATTGCGCAATAAATATCGCATTCGCATGTTGCGATATTTCGATAAAATATCACGAATATTCTGAGCCAATCAGAGTGCTCCTACCGCAGTTATCAAAAAATCGCAATTATTTTCGCATTCGCAATAGCGAAAAATCGCAATCATTTAATTTCGATAAAATATCACGAATATTCGAATTTAGCGAATATATCTCGAATATTCGAATATATATTCGAGATATATCGCGAAATCGAATATGGCATATTCTGCTCAACACTAATAGTGACATGGAATGTCCGCGGAGTGCATGATCCCCTGAAGCGCACCATGATCGGCTCCTGCCTAAAAAAGTTCCACCCGGCCATTGTGGGCCTTCAGGAGACGCACCTCACAAGAGACACACTGGGCTGCCTGGGTTTTTCCTGGGTGGGCAAGGCCTACCACTCCACTCACACCTCCTATTCTTGGGGGGTGAGTGTGTTGGTACACAAATCCTTGGCTTACCAGGAAATTGACTCGGTTGTAGATTCGCATGGGAGATATGTTTTTCTTTACTGCAAAATTTTTACTGTGACATTGATACTTGCATTTGTCTATATACCTCCCCCATTCTCTAGAGAGGTTGTACAATATCTTTTATCTTACCTAGCCAATAAGCCAGATGTGCCTGTTATGATTATGGGGGACTTTAACGGTTGTCTTGATCCTAGACTAGATAGGCACCCACCAGTTTTACCGCCCCTGGGGGGAAGAGGCACCATTTTGAGCCGCCTCCTAGCGGAGGTGGGCTGGATAGATGTATGGAGGGCCAGGAACCCTGCCACCAAACAATTTTCATGCTTAAAGACCCACGAGTCATTATCCCGCATTGACTTGTGCGTAGGGTCCTCTCAAATATTTCATATGGTGCCCAAGCTAGACTATCACCCCAGAGGGGTGTCTGACCATTCCCCCCTAGTGGCGCACTTGACCACCCGCCTGGCTTCCACCTTGCCCAGGGCCCCCTGGAAATTAAATGCCTTCTGGCTAAAACGTTTTACTTCTCATGAGCGAATAGGACGACAGATAGAACAATATTTTGTGGAAAATGGGCTGAGAGGTGTCACTGTGGAGGGATGGGACGCGTTTAAGGCGTGCCTTAGGGGCACATTTATAGCTGAAATTACCTCTATTAAGCGCAACTCCGCAGCCCTTTTAGAGCAAGTGGAGGATCAGGTACAGAGGTTGGAGCTGCAATTTGTAACAGACCCCTCAGACTCCGCGAGGGAGGCGTGGATATCGGGCCAGGACTCTCTGGACCGGTTGAGGGCCTCCACCGCGGAAAAGAAACGCTTCTTCACAAAACAGGCCTACTATGAGGAGGGGGAGAAGACAGGCAGGCTTTTGGCCAGGATTGCTAGGTCCCAACAGGCGTCCCCAGCTATCGGAGCAATCCGTGACCCCCAGGGAATGACCCCGAGCAGATTGTTGCTGTGCTGGCAGCCTTCTACTCAGATCTGTATGGATCCCGGGATGGCTATTCCGATGGGGAGTTGCAGGCGTACATGGATACTGTGGCCCTCCCGACTTTGAGCGGGCGGGCTCGGGCTGAGATGGACGCTCCCCTGACCCTTACTGAGTTGATGGAGGCGGCTGCCTCCTTCCCTACCTGCAAAGCCCCGGGAGATGATGGGATTCCCATGGAAGTTTACACCCAGTACGGGGGGAGATCCTTCCCAGGCTGCTGAGGGTTTTTAATGCCTCGTTTGACCTGGGGAGGCTCCCTCCATCTATGGCAAGGGCAAACATCATCCTCCTATTGAAACCGGGCAAAGACCCCCTCGATCCAGGCTCATACAGGCCCATTTCCTTGCTCCAAAGTGATGTTAAAATCCTTGCAAAAGCGCTAGCCATCAGAGTGAACAAGGTCATTCTATCCTTAATACATCCTGACCAGGCAGGGTTCATGCCTCGTAGCTCCACCGCGACCAACCTTAGGCGCCTATACCTTAATTTTCAAACTCCCTAGGATGCCCTCTGGTCACAGGGCACTGTTGTCACTTGATGCTAATAAGGCTTTCGACAGTGTCGGCTGGCAGTACCTGTGGGCTGTGTTGGCCAAGTTTGGCTTCGGCCCCAGGTTCCTTGGGTGGGTGAGACTGCTGTATGATGCGCCACAGGCTGCCATACGCTTATCAGATAGGATGTCCCAGACCTTTGCTCTGGGCAGGGGGACCAGGCAGGGTTGTCCCCTGTCCCCTCTGCTCTTTGCTCTGGCAATTGAGCCACTGGCGGCCCTGGTGCGGGACTCTCCCGAGGTCAGGGGCTTCCGTTATGGTGACATGCACGAAAAAATCATGCTGTACGCCGACGACATGCTCCTGTTTTTGGAGGATGCGGAAGACTCCTTGAACAGAGTAATGTCCTTGGTGGCGGGGTTCGGCCATTTCTCCGGCCTCACCATCAACTGGACTAAGTCAGCCCTAATGTTTCTAGATGGGCCTCCCCCGTCTGGTGGGAGTCCCACATGCCCTGTCCCCGTAGTAACCTCCTTCAAATACCTGGGGGTCCATGTCTCCCCCAAGGTGACCGACTACAGTAGCCTGAACATCTTCCCCTTACTGACCAGGTTCAGAGACAAGATCCACATATGGAACAGGCTAAAAATGTCCCTAGCGGGCAAAACTAATCTCATTAAGATGATTCTGATGCCGCAGCTACTTTACCTACTCCACAATTCCCCGGTAGTCATCACCCTCAAGACGTTTAGAGTGGTCAACTCGCTATTTAGGCAACTGCTCTGGCACACTAAAGCCCCTAGGATAAAGCTGGAACAATTGCAGCGCCCCAAGGAGGGAGGGGGGCTGGCTCTACCTAACCCGTGGATCTACTACCTAGCCACGCAGCTGCAGCACCTGATCGGTGCCATGTCTCCGGTCCCGGCTGGCTCCTCGGCCAGGCTTTTACTGCTTGGCTCGGGGGCTGTGTCAATACCGGAAGGACTTGAGGCCCAGCAGTTTCAGAAACCTAACAAAAAAATGCCCACCTTTGCGCTTATCCAGAAGGTTTGGAATAAGGCGATGCAGCTTCAGGGGGTCACAGGGTTCACTGAATTCAGCCCAATCTGGGAGAACAATACATACACTGAACTGGCCAAACTAGATCAGGGTCCTAGATGGCGCCTTCAGGGCATAACGCTCCTTAAACAGATATTTCGGAGTGGTACACTACTCCCATTTGACACCCTTCAGTCCAGATTTGCACTCCCGTTTTTTTACTATTTACAACTAGTCCCCCACTCCAGTATTCCGCGTCTTAAGGGCCACAACTGAGACCAAAGGTATTATCTCACAATGTTACAACATGTTGCTAGACATGTTCTTAGAGGCACATCCCATGAAAGTAGCGGACCAGTGGGAGGCGGACGTAGGCCGATGACAGGTGATATGTGGGAGGAAGCATTGCAGGCAGTTAACAGCTGTTAGCTCAATGTAGCGCAGAAAATATCATAGCTATACATTTTGCTGAGGGTTCACTATACCCCAGTAAAACTCTTTAAAATGGGCGGGGTTGCAGACCCGATGTGCAACAGGTGCAAAGTAATGTCTGGAGATCTGATACACTTGCTCTGGCGCTGCCCCAAACTCCACAGGTTCTGGAGGGGAGTTGTGGATACACTTAACTCGGTGTTCCAGGTAGCTATACCCTTGGAACCGATTTATTGCCTGCTTGGAGTATTGGAGGGAGTGGTAACAGAGGAATTGACTCAGATGGCACTGAACAGGGCACTGTTCCAGGCCAGGAGGGCCATTCTCCTGAACTGGAAGCTGGAGAACCCTCCCACGCTCAAATCTTGGGTGATGCATATGGGTAGGATGCTAGTCATGGAGAAATACATATACCAACATAGGGGAAATGCAGGCAAATTTGACAGGCTTTGGGATGCATGGCTGGCCACACCTGGCTTGAGCCCTATGGAACTGGTTCAGGGGAGGCTGCTGGGTGGTACTTAGATTCGCTAGTCAAGGGGCGGTGGGATTAGAGGGCATAATGATGGATATTGTTAGAATGTGCTAGACGCTGGATGGAGAGACTTATGTGAAGTGTACTACATATGCTGTGGCTGCTATGTCATACTGACTTTCTTTTTATGTATGTTATGTGAGCAATAAAAACTTTTCTGATTTAAAAAATTAAAGTCCATATATAACCAAGAACTGTGTATATATAAATTTCATTATAGGGCAATTGACTGCCTTGTCTCAGCAGCAGCTCATAATAAGGTGGCATTCACAGCATTTATATATTTCACACACAAATGTATCAATTTTTTTAGAAACACAATTATTTAGATCAATAGCACACTGATTTTTTTCACAGCATGGGATTTAGTATATATATATATATATATATATATATATATATATATATATATATATATATATATATATATATATATATATATATATATATATATATTTTGTATTCACACGTTTGCATACAGCGTTGTCCGACGTTTTTGAACTTTGTTGTTTTTTATTTTAGCCAATAGGAAAAATGATCATCTCTTTCATCATTTGTTGCTATGTTTTTAGATTTTTTTTATCTTCTTCCTGGGTGAATATTCTATTTCACAAATCAGATTAAAGCGACAAAACGTCCGTAGAAACTCTCGTTGTCGCGCTAAACGTCTGAATCGAGCGTTTCCATTAGTTTCTATGGGAATACAAACGTTCAAAATCACCCAAATCAGCCCGATTCGAGCGACAAAAAAAGGGTCCAGAACTTGTTTAAGCTTCAGGCGTTCGGCTTCAGACATTTTGGAGTGGAAATGTGAACCATCTCCATTGAGAATAATGGATTTTTTCCCCTCTAGCATTTTGGAGCTTCATGCTTCAGGCTACAAAATGCTCAGGTGTGAATGCACACTTAAAGAGTCAGTGTACATGGTCAGAGGCAGCACACAAATCAAGGCAGCCCTTGCAGCTGGATTAATCCTTTTGGGACCAAAGTCCCTGTAATCAGGTTTTGGAGCCTCTTCCTACCCAAAGTCTTTCTGAGTCTCCAACCTCCAGGTCCAAAACGAGGACTAACTAAACTTGAGCCAGTCCTCTCCTCTCCAACTCTCTCTCTCTATAGATGTTTACAGTCATGTTAAATTGAAATATATCCTATTGAAATGGTTGACCTTTTCATAATTTAGAGTTGAAAATATGTTTATTGGTATTTTAACAAATGAAACAAACAACATGAGGTGTCACAATCCAAGAACAGTCACAAGTGTGCTGGGGTAAAGAGTCAGCCAAATGGCTATCGCCCACAGCGGGGTTCTTACCACCGTGTAACACAATAAGAACAGTAATGACTTCAACATGAAACAACAATTAGATGCGACCACAAGGGCCCCATCGTAGTTGGCAGGATTACAACCGGAATTTCTAGTAGGGGAACAATAAGACCAAAAAAAAAAAAATGACAAACAGGACAAAAACCGAAATGAAAATGGGAGATCAAGAATCTAGGGTGTTAGAAGGTAGGAAAAGAAGGGGGTAGAGAGAAAGAAGAAGAGGGGGGAAGAGGAAAGAAAAAAGAGAAGAAAGCTAGGGAGGGATCAGATTAAAGAGTTTGAGTTGCTGATAGATCAGTCGGAGGAGATAATATAGGGTGTTCGGAGAGAGGGAGACCCAACTTGTCCCAGGGCAATGAAATATACAAAAGCGATCATGTCTGGGATGACAACATGTTCGCCAGAGTGTCAGAGGAGGAGAAGCGAAGCCAGATGAGCCACAGCAGTTTACCTTTTCATAATTTAGAACAGGCAAACATTTATTCAAATAGAAATAGAAAAAATACTGCGCATACTCTAAGAAATTAAATAAAGTGGAAGCTGTGACTCAAAAATGTTATACAACATAAACAGCAACATACAGAAAAAGGGAAGTTGCTCTAATTATAGTAAACAAAATGCCAAAATGATCTGCTAGAACCATTGAAAACAAATCAATCAAACCACTGATATGAATAAATTTGCTGTGACCAAGTTAAATAATGAATAAATAACACAGTTGTGGAAGAACCACAATCAATAAGAAAAGAGTCCAATATACACAGGTGTTGACATTCAGTAATATCCCCAGTGAGAAATTAATCCACAGACGGTCCAGAAACAGTGATGACATAAGCACCTCCACCACGATCACACACTGACTCTTACCAGAAAAAATTGATCTCTAAATTATAGGAGATCAAAGACAGCATTAGACAAATGGAATCCTTTGGATGGTATCGCCAACCCAAGCAGTTCTCACTGATAAGTTTCCTCCTCTGCTGCTTCTTTATTCCAGTAATGTCTTCTCTCTACTTCCTCCCGACTCACCTCTCACCCGTAACTTCCTGTCTGCACCTGACATCCCTTCCTGTGGTGCCTACAAATAAAGTGGCATACTGTAGCTGAGAAAGGAAATGCCTTTTTAATCATTTATTCAACACAAATCTGAAACATCAAAAGCTTTTAATGCCCCTAAAACAAAAATGATTTATTGTATGCATTGTGTTTAGTTTATTAGATTATGTCCTCTCAATGCAAAATGTCTTGAATTGCAAGATGCTTGTGAGATTTGTTGCATAAACTACCCATTTAAATTCCCCTACAAAATGTCAATGGAAATCAGACCAATGCTTTGATTAGCACAGTCTATTATCCTCTATTTCTTCTTTTTAGCCATTCCTTGGTATATTTTCTACTGTACTTCAAACCATTATCTCTTCCAACTTCAGCTTTTAATTAGATGGCTTCAAATTCTTATTCATCTTTGATATGATGCAGAATGTATAGTGGACTTAATCACTGTGAACTGCTCAGGCCTTGAAGCAGCAAAGCAACCCTTAGGCCCCTTTCACACAACTGTTCAGATCAGGTCCATCTGTCAGTTTTTCAGGTGGACCTGATTGGATGGTTTATTAATCCTTGTGTTCATTTACACCTGCCTACCTCTGATCCGATCTGGTGCACTAAAAACAAACGGAAGGGAATCTGTTCTCCATGTAGGTGGATCAGATCGGAGGTAGTCAGGTGTATACGGACAGTGGAGTCCGTTTACACCCGGCCGCCTATAGAGCAGAGCAGAATTTGTCTGTGTCCGCTCAGCATAAACTGTCATCCACCCCTTCTGCTCTGATAAGCAGGGGATCTGTGAGTGGATCCCCTGCTGATCGAAAGACAGTCCTCCATAGTTCGCTATTATCATAACATTTCAACCACTATGTTTCACAGTTGTTATGAGGTTCTTTTCTGAAATACCGTGTTTGTTGGTTTGTGGCAAACATGTTTACTGTTACCGTGATGCAGGGTGGAACGCACGCCAGCGCACACGAGTCGGGACCATCTCCAACAATTTGTTTCTATGCCATCCAGCCTCAGTGCCGGGCCTTGGGCACTTCTAAAGTAAGCAGCCATTTGGCTTTTTATTTGAAAATGTTTAAGTTTAATAAACGGGATTACACTATTTCGGACCTTATTTTCTTATTTGCATATACCATCCTGAGTATCCATGGGTTAAGAGTCTGTTCCATCATCTGCTTATTTCATCTGTTAATAGCAAATGCCAACTTTCTATGAAGCACATTTAACCACTTTTTTTAGTAAAAGGGTCAACTACTTGTGGTAAGCTGCCACCTTTTGAGCACTTTTGTGGGTGTCCTTATTAGAGTCGGTGAAGGTGGACCATTAACAGCTTTTATCACTGGATATTATTTCACTGGATGTTCGTGGCAATTGTTGTGGATCTTGCAGTACACTACAGTTCTATGGACTCATAGCAGCACATGAATCTATTGAATTTATGTTATTGTGATTATTTATGGAATATTGCTATTATATCCATTTATTTTTCACTTAATGATCACCAATTATCAATTTTATCTATTAGGCACCTGTCACGATGGGGACTAGATGTTAACATGTTTTTTTTAGATATTTAGGTTATATTAGGTAGGCTGGTGTTTCACTTGTGTTCATTCATTTATTAATTTATTTTTGATTATAGTTATTATTTTTATTTAATAGCTATTAGCGTACTCACCCATTTTTTTAATTCTTCTACATATGTTTGGTAAAAAAAAAAATCGCAATAAGCGTATATTGATTGGTTTGCGCAAAAGTTATAGTATCTACAAAATATGGGATAGATTTATGGCATTTTTATAATTTTTTTTATGTTACAAGTAATGATGGTGATAAGTGATTTTTAGCAAGACTGCGACATTGCGGAAGACAGATTGGACACTTTTTTGGGATCAGTGAAATTTATACAGCAATCAGTGTGATAAAAATGCACTGATTACTGTATAAATTACACTGGCAGGGAAGGTGTTAAAACTAGGGAGTGATCAAGGGGTTAAATGTGTTCTCTGGGAGGTGTTTCTAACTGTTGAGGGGAAGTGGACTGACGGAGTACAGAGAGATCGCTGTTCCTAATCACTAGGAACTGTTTTTTTTTGGGGGGGGGGGGGGGGGGGCTTTACATGCTTTGGTATACCTTTATTTTTTTTACTTTCACTAAAACTTTACTTATAACACATAAGCCACACACGATCAGATATCTGATGGAATCTAATCTGATGGATTTTTTCGTCAGATATCCGATGAAGCTAACTTTCATCGGTCTTGCCTACACACCATTGGTCAAAAATCCGGCCGTGTCCAAACGCGGTGACGTAAAACACTACGACGTGCTGAGAAAAATTAAGTTCAATACTTCCGAGCATGCGTCGACTTGATTCTAAGCATGCGTGGATTTTTAACCAACGGACTTCTACACAGACTATCGTTTTTTCCATCGTTTTTTTATCCATAGGAAGATTTTAAAACATGTTCTATTTTTTTCACTGATGAAAAACAAACCGATGGGGCCCACACACGATCGGTTTGTCCAATGAAAACGGTCCATCGATTCGTTTTCATCAGACAAACCGATTGTGTGTACACAGCTACAAATATTTTAAAGACAGGTTCTCTTTTATTTGACATCACCTGATCCAATCATATGGGATCCCACCCACTCAACAGACAAAGCTGGCAATTGATTCTCTAGAGGGGGAAGCAAAATAGTCAATCCTGTTCCTCTAACCAGAAGACCAGAATTCTCTTGACATAGATAGTTAGCCAGAATTGATATAATCAAGCAAAATCTTAAAGTGATTATAACGTCTATGTTTTATACTTATTTTGTATACTTACCTGCTCTGTGAAATAGTTTTGCACAGAGCAGCCCAGATCCTCTTCTTCTCGGGTCCCTTTTTGGTGCTCTAGACCCTCCCTCCTGTTGAGTGCCCCCACAGCTTGCTATGGGGGCACCCAAACTGAGCCGCAGCTCCGTGCATCCATTCAGACATGGAACTGCAGTTCGGCCCTGCTCCCTCTCTATCATTATTGGCTGACTGACTTTGATTGACAGCAGCGGGAGCCAATGGCGCTGCTGCTGTGTCTCAGCCAACCAGGAGGAAGGAGCAGTTGTGCAACATCGCTAGATCGAGAGGGGGTAAGGCAAGTTTTAGGGAAGATTGGACTAGAAGATTGTGAGTACTGAGGACTGTGAGTAACTGGGGACATTGTGTGTACTGAGGGCTTTGGATAGTGTTAAAATGTAATAGCAGACTTAATTACACAATTAAATGGACATCAAACTCCATCTCACACTTTACAATCAGTTAAAGCACACAGTTTTTTTCCCTTTGGAATAAAAAAAATAGCATGAATAAATAAAAGCTAATCATTTTAATCACCCCTGGCAGTGTTAAAGCGGTTGTAAACCTTTATTTTTGACTTTTACCTACAGGTAAGCCTATAACAAGGCTTAACTGTAGGTATAAAGAATATCTCCTAAACCTGTACGGTTTAGGAGATATTCCCCTCGCAATGCGGGTGGCGCATGCGCAGGGGGGAATCCAAGGCGAAAGATCCGGCAGCCGCCGGACCTTGCCGATTTTAAATCTCCCTCGCGGGAGTGACGTCATCGCCGCTCCAGCCAATCACAGCGCTGGAGTGGCGATACCCGGAAGACACGCCGGAGCAAGATGACATCTCGCTCGGCGTGAACCAGGTAAGTGTTGTTCACCTCGTTTTGAGGTAAGTATTTCATAATCAGCTATTATGCGGTGCATACTAGCTGATTATGCATTTTGCCTTGCAGGTAAAAATATATATATATATATATACAGTATATATGCGGTTTACAACCGCTTTAAGTGGTTTGTCTCATTTATGTAAACTGATACATTCTGCGGGATAGCTTGCGCTTGAGAAAAAAACTGACTTGCTGGCTGGATCACCAGAAGAAAATAGAAGAAAGAAAGCATTAAAAGGTAACTAACACAGCCCTCACATCTAAGAATTGTTAAGCTGTATTATAATAAATGTTTGCTTTTGGGTTTAATACTGTCACAAGAGGGTTATCCCCCCCATGCAATAGTTATTTCTTGCTTTGGTCCTCTTTATGGACCCCTGATATCTCCTCTGCACTCAGCCAAAGCACACCGAGGACAGAGTGTCCTAACCTGCTCCTTTCCCAACCATAGCTGGCCACATAGCTGAACCTGAAAGAGCTCAGTGTTGAAAACTTCAAGGTTCATACCTCATGGGGGAGATCATGGAAAATACATTCCTTAGTTTCCAGGCACTCTTCATCCTGAACATGGTTTTGGATGCTTCAGGCTCACCGGAATCTCGGGGGGGGGGGGGGGGAGCAGGTGAAAGTGATGGGGTGCAAGTCAAATTGCTTCTACTACAAAGCAAAAAGCTGGGATAAAAAAATTAAGCAAATTAGAAAAACCCTTTATTATATAACTCTTCATTTACATGAACATGCTTTAGACCATTCGAACAATTGTACTAGTTTTACATGTGCAGGTGTTGCCCTCTACTTCAAGTTGACATGAAGCACGGAAACAGGGCTAGGACTGTCTTCCTTGACCTCCTAGCCTAGGTCATCCAACCTGTACTCATAGATTCAGAGATTAATAAGTGCCTGTAGAATCTGAGAGGTGGCTGTGTAGGGCAGATAGTTGGTTGCACAGGTAGCTAGGTTGTTCCGGAAGGAGACAAACTTGTAGCAGCCTGTAGCTAGACTGACAGGTAGAGTAGAATACTGTAAATAATTGACTAGTTGCAGACTATAGCAGGGCTGACTGGAAGTGACTGTAGTAGGCAGACTGGTAGCAGACTGACTGGTAGTGGCTGTAACAGGCAGACTGGAAGCAAGCTATATTGGACTGACTGATAGGGACTGTAGAATGCAGACTGGTAGCAGACTGTATCGGGTGGACTGCTAGTTACCATAAAAGGCAGACAAAAGCAAGTGGACTGGTAGTGACTGAAACTGGCAGACTGACTGGTGGTGTCTGTAGCAGCCAGACTGGTAGTAGATGGAAAGATATTGACCATTACTCCAGGGAGAAATCAGGTGCACTAATAGAATATAATGACATCCCCAGTTTCAGGGGACAGTCCCCTGATTGAGGACACTGTCCCCGGACCAAGACTGTCCCTGGTTTTGTCCCCAGATTGGATTTAATAGGGAGCAGGGGCAATTTCAAAGACAATCAGTGCAGAATTTAAATAAAAAAATTAAAATTATACACCCTCGCTCCGCCGTGCCTATTAGCATAGGGGGGTTGTATTTTTCCCATTCAGCTTCGCTCGCATGTTCTTCTGCCTTGGCTTAAATCCTGGCCAGCCACCAGCCTAACTCCTTGCCTTCCCTGGCGGAGTGATCTTCCTCCGCTCCCCATCCAATAGTAGCCAGGGCCCGAAGAGTAAGACTTGAGAGGCTGTGAGGTGGGTGGTGACGGGCAGAGAATCGCTGATTGTTGCCATTACTAGTAAAGAAAAAATATGTTCCCGGATTTCATTTTAAAAATCTGGTCACCTTATAATAGAAGGTATTAAGAAACAAATTTGAGCAAGGACAGCATTTATCACGTCATTTATCACATCAAGTTTAAAAAGACTTCCTGGTCATGTGATGTGTACTGTGGCACTCTATGTAATACCTGAAAGTGTCCATGGCTGCGGGTGGTAGTAGAGGTGTCAGCACCGGAGTGCTGGAAGATAAGTGACTGTGACACTATGTTGTGCAGACATCACTTTGCATTATAATTGTTTTCTCTTTCCTTTAGTATAATAAATGAACAGGAAGACCTGTAAAATAAAAAAGGTATTAAAATCAGAATTATCAGTATCACAGATAAACCTCTGTAAATATTTTCAGTATTTCCAATGCCGCAAGAAGAATTATGTTTATTTGGTTTGCACATAGTAGTATAATTTTTTTTTGCATTTAACCGCTTCTCTAACGGCTACTATACATAAACAGCTACATTGGAGATTTGTCGATGCAAGAGGGTGTATATATATCTATATTTATATGACCTCCCATGTGCATGCAGGGGCACGTTCGGTGATCATTGTGTCCCTTGGACACAGCAAATTCGAGACAGGGGTACAGGGCTAGTGAAATTTGCCCTGTGTCATATGCTTGTGGTGACCAATCACAGTGATCATACTTGTAAACTAAGATAGCATGATACAGCCTTTGAACCATTTTGTGAGAGGAAACTTGTTCATGAGGACTGTAGTATGCACTTAAAAAAAGAGCTCCAGGGCCTGTTTTTACCACATCTTGGCTGCCTGTGTAAACTAGACCTAATGAGTAATGCCGCGTACACACCATCGTTTTTCCTGATGTTCAAAAAGCTGTTGTTTTTCACAACGTGATTCCTCTCCAGCCTGACTTGCATACACACGTTCATGAAAAAAAACGTCTGACCAATGCGCGGTGACGTACAACACGTACGATGGGACTATAAAGGGGAAGTTCCTTTCAAATGGCGCCACCTTTTGGGCTGCTTTTGGGCTGCATACTTGATTCTGAGCATTTTGCATTTTTTTCCCCTCGGAAAAGCATACACACGACAGTTTTTCACGACGAGAAAAAGACTGACGGGAAACATGACGAGAAAAAATAGAGCTGGTTTCAATTTTTTGCGGGCAGTTTTTTCGTTGAGAAAACTGCTAGGGAGCATACACACGACCAGTTTTCTCAACCAATATAAAAAATGGCAGTTTAATCGTCTGTGAAAACCGGTCGTGTGTACAAGGCATAACTCCAGAAAATGAGTCTGATAGAAAAGTGGATTTTCTACTGCCTTCTATCAGTTGCTTTTTTATATTAAAACAAATGGATGCTGTCTAGAACAGATTTTTTTTACCCTGGGGTGCCTTGAGGTTTATGCAGGGGTGCCTTGGCAAAATGCCTAAAAATTGCCCAAGAATTGTATACAAGCCAGCATGTGGATGAAGGCTGCCTTTTAGTTACAGGTTTTCATTGTGCACAATTACAACCTTCTAGCTGCTGAAGTCTTAATGACCAATGAAATAATCAGTTAATGAGGAAGATAAATAGCATCCTTGTTTGACCCCCCCCCCCCCCACCCCGCACCTCTCCATCAGCAGTGGGGCCGCATTAGCTGAATTATGGATAAAAACTGAGGGAAAAGAGAAACATTGGATTACTAGTCAGTACTAGTTTGCAAAAGTGTATTTTCTTTGGAAGAATAAATCACCTCTAATGTTGGGTGTCCTACTTGTGGATGTTACTTCATTATGTAAAACTATTATAATAGCTTTTACATTTTATAATGGGGTGTCTCAAGACTTTCTATAATTTTTAAGGGTGCTTCAAGACTGTCCATAATTTTTTAAGTGGTTAAAAATAAGGCTTACCTGTAGGTAAAAAGACAAAAGCCGCGCATGCGCTCTGCAGGTCTTGCATATCCTGCCAGAGCATGCGCTGGGATAACGCCATTGTGGCTCTGGCCACTCACAACGCAGGATCCAGCGATCCTGGAAGAAACGCAGCACGAACATGTCAGCTCCCTCAGCAACAGTAACCAGGTGCTGCTGCCGGGCTTAGGTTCTAAGGTAAGTATTTCATAATGTGCTAGTATGCTTGGTTTACTACTACTTTAATGGGTACCTTGACTGATGGGGCCCGCAATGAAATTGAGTTTGACACCCCTGTATACGGTAGTTCTGATGGCTGCACTCTTTAAGCTGTGATGTATACTGAATAACCTGACCCATTTGCTATGTCGTTATGCACTTAGGGGGTAACAATATGCATGCATCATACATACTAGGGGCAGTACAACTGGGGGAATCAATGGTGTAGAAGGATCTGTGTGTTCTGGTAGAGCATAAGCTTAATAATAGCATGCAATGCCAATCTGAGATTTCCAAAGCAAGCAAAATCCTTTCTTGTATTAAAAGAGGTATAGACTCCAGGGAAAGACCAATATCATTTTGCCCCTGTACAAATCATTAGTAAGACCTCATCTGGAATATGCAGTTCGGTTTTGGGCACCAGTTCTCAAAAAGGATATCGGAAACTGGAGAAGGTGCAGAGAAGGCCAACCAAACTGATAAGTGGCATGGAGGAGCTCAGCTATGAGGAAAGATTAGTGGATCTGAATTGATTCTCTCTAGAAAAGAGGAGCTCAAGGGGGGATATGATCAATATGTACAAATACAGTGGTCCATATAGTGAACTTTGTGATGAATTATTCACTTTAAAGCAGTTGTATACCCGCACATTTAAAAAAAAAAAAAAAACCCTGTAAGGCAAAGGCATAATGAGCTAGTATGCACCGCATATGAAATACTTACCTTAGAACAAGGTCCCCATATCGCAGCCTGGTCCATGCTGAAAGATCTGACATTTTGCCCTCTGCGTTTCTTTCAGGTTCGCGGCTCCAGTGATGTGAGTGGCCGGAGCCGCAATGTCACTCCCGCCAATGCTGAGCATTCACAGCGCATGCGCTGCTGACCTCAGTGGCTGCATGCAAAGTGAATATCTCCTAAACCATACAGGTTTAGGAGACAGGGCCGTTTGAAGGAATTTGGGGGCCGCAAGCAAAATGGGGGCCCCCAAGCACCCCCCTCCCCCCAACCCAAAGCCTACGTTAGCGATACACAAATTTTTTACACCCATGTTCTTACTCCTCCCCTCCTCCCTAGTCCCTAGATTTTTCTATTCTCACCTCCCCTTCTTCCCTGTAGGCTGCCGCTGTAGTGTGGCCAAGCTCCTCTTCCTCCTGTCAGTCCGGTGTTCTATCATTATGGGTCCCCAGTCCCCTAACAGATAGTGCCCGGGCCAGGCGGGGCCGGGTACCGCACGGTACAGGAGACTCAGTTTCCTGTGTTCCCGGCCGGACAGAAAGAAAGTGAGCACTCAGTATGCACTTCCTGTCAGTCCGGCTGGGAACAGCAAACTGAATCTCCTGTACCAAGCGCGGTACCCTGCCGGACTGACAGGACTCCAGAAGGAAGGAAGAGGAGCTCGGCCACGCTACAGCCTGGGAAGGGGAAGTTGGGGGCCCCAGGCCAGCTCGGGCCCCAAGCAATTGTTTGTTTTGCCTGTTCTGTAGCAACGGGCCTGTTAGGAGATATTCATTTTACAGTACCTACAGGTAAATAAGGGTACACAACTGCTTTAGGTCATCACAGAGGACAATGGGGCACTCTTGGAGGAAAAGAGATGTATTCTTAAAATACAGAAAGGCTTCTTCACAGTAACATGGTTCAGTAGATTGTTTTTTAAAAAAAAGGCCTGGATTCTTTCCTAAATGCACCAGATATAACTGCAAACTAATATTTATACTGTAGGTAATTTTTATAGGTAAAGCTGATTCAGGGAATATCAGATTGTCTCTTTTGGGGTTCAAGGAGGATTTTTTCCCCCTTTGAATCAAATTGGATCCATGCTTTTTTTTTTTTCTTCCTCTGGATCAACTGATGATATCATTTGAGGGGATGATAAGGGACTATATACAAGATTTTAGTAATGACAACTGTATCATTAGCAATAATCAGCATGGATTCATGAAGAATAGTCTTGCCAAACCAATCTATTAACCTTCTATGACAAAGTGAGTTGCCATCTAGATAAAGGAAGCCCCATAGACATGGTGTATCTGGATTTTGTAAAAGCATTTGACACTTCCCCATAAACGTTTACTGTACAAAATTAGGTCCGTTGGCATAGACCATAGGGTGAGTACATGTATTGAAAACTGACTACAAGAGCAAGATTGGAGGGTGGTGATAAATGGGAAGTATTCAAAATGTTTGGGGGGGGGGGGTTAGTGAGGTACCCCATGGTTCTGTGCTGGACCAATCCTGTTTAATTTGTTCATAAACGACCTGGAGGATGGGGTAAGCAGTGCAACCTCTGTATTTGCGGACATACTAAGCTAAGCTAAAAAATTCTCCGCAGGGCGTGGAAACCTTGCAAAAAGATCTGAACAAATTAATGGGGTGGGACACTACATGGCAAATGAAAAAAGAAATGTTTGAGGTTGGTGGTGCTACCTCTGGCCTGAAGATTGATCTATCAGGTCTCTATTTATATGGCTGTGTGAAACAAGCTATGCGGGGTCATATACTTAGAACAAATAAAAATTCCAAGCAGTAACAGTATATCCCCCTAGCTAATCATTTAAATCCAGTGAATGTGGTCCACCTATGTAAGAATAAAAACAAAATCCCCTGTGCAGTGATAAATCTATGTAGTTCCGTGATACAAGCACAAGTGAAATATGAAATATGATGAAAAAACAATGTAGCACTACCCCCGCAGGAGCTGCTGGTTATATTTTCTCGCTGTCCAGGGTGAAAGGAGAGTCTGAAGAATTTCAATGTCCACACAATGCACTTCTTTTTCTTGGATTTATTTTGCAGAACTTTAGTAGAAAAGAAGGATGAGGGGTGGAAGGGTAGGTAGGTTCAGGTGCACAGTCACAAATAAGGAAACACTCCTGTTTCCAGCAAACAGTTCTTTTCGCCACTCTAGCCAGAGTGGGTATTGCTCACCCGGATAGGTTCCTCTCACTGGCCTAGCAGCTGGAATGGTGCACAAAGTAAAGTACAGTCTCTGCCACAGACCTTCCTTTCTTGATGAGACACTTTGGTCCGGAATCCTCTGCCATAGGATTCAGCACCCGGATCTCTTTAGCTTTGTTTCTTTAGAACTTTTAGATCCGACAGGAGACACTGTCAAGTCTCTCGGTGTATGGTGCATCCTTCGATGAAGTTTCCAGGCCTTCTCCCAAGGTACCAGCCTCTTGCATTGCCCTCTCCAGGATAGGTGCTCCCCTGGCTTCCTTCATCAAGTGGCCTCCTCCCGCATGACGGACAGCACAGGATCACCTTTGCAGTACAGGCCCCAGCCAGACAACTGGGCCCACCAGACAAAGCCGCAGCCCCGGGCCAACATGGTCCCAGAGCTAGGATTCACATCGTGCACCCCTGACCAGGCGGGCCACGAGGCGCGGATGGACAGACCCTGCACCAATGGCATCTGTCCCTTAAGTACCCCTCCCCAGCATGCACAGAGGGCAACCACTCCCACTGATTTGCTGCCGAGGGGGACCCTCAATACACCTTGACCTTGCTGCTGCCACCCTTGGCCTGGGGTGGTAGTAACACCCCCAGGCGATCAATGGTGGATACTCTCAGCACAGCCATGGCTGGAACAAAGGCTAAATTGCCCTTAATCACTCTGGTCTGAGCCAAATAACAGCTCAGACCCCCATTAAATTTAAAGCAGCGCATGTTCAACAAGAGCAGCACGCTACACCAATATAAACAATAAATAATAATTAGGGGATCCACTCCTCCAGAAAGCGCAATGTGAAACAGTGGGGAGATCAATTCTCCTAAAAAAAGCTATTAACAGCTTACTAATAAGCAAAAGTATAATGAATCAGTGAACAATATGTAGAAATAAGTAAAAATAATAATCAAAACCACACAAAGTGATTAAAGAGAGGTGATCGAAAAAAGTCCAATAAGCTGTTCATGCAGTCTTACTACAGAAAAATCCACAGGCAGGCAATTTGCATTATATAAAATGATCAACCAGAAAGTTCCAAAGTGAATGGGGCTCGCAGTGACAAGTATTTAGCAGGTGACTTTTGTGCTCCCCCTCATAGGTCTCCACTCACCAGCTACTATCACCCCTACAGGTGTATTCCATATATATATATACACTGGTGAATTTGAGCGATTGATCCTTCTGATCGCAGGGTCTGCAGGCTCCTAGGACTCGCTTAGTATCCGGGATTTGTAGATGCACTTTTACTCCTGCTGAGTGATGATTATCCAGACTTCAGATTGTGCACCTAGGCTGTCCTGCAGGTTAATGTCTGGTATGTCTGTCTTCCTAAACATGGCAAATGAGGTTCAATGTAGAGAAATTTAAAAAAATGCATTTGTGTGGCAAAAATATGAATGCAATCTATAAACTGGGGGGAGAACCTCTAGGGGAATCTAGGATGGGAAATGACCTGGGGGTCCCAGTAAATGTTAGGCTCAGCAATGGTATGCAATGCCAAGCTGCTGCTAACAAAGCAAACAGCATAGTGGCATGCATTAAAAAGGGGATTAACTCCAGAGATAAAACAATAATTCTTCCGCTCTACAAGACTCTGGTCCGGCCGCACCTGGAGTATGCTGTCCAGTTCTGGGCATCAGTCCTCAGGAAGGATATACTGGAAATGAAGTGAATACAAAGAAGGGCAACAAAGCTGATAAAGGGTCTGGAGGATATTAGTTATGAGGAAAGGTTACGAGCACTGAACTTATTCTCTCTGGAGAAGAGATGCTTGAGAGGAGATATGATTTAAATTTACAAATACCATACTGGTGACCCCACAATATGGATAAAACTTTTTCGCGGAAGGGAGTTTAACAAGACACAGGGCCACTCATTAAAATGAGAAGAAAAGAGGTTTACCTTAAACTACGTATAGGGTTACTTTACTGTACTGCAAGGTTGTGGAATTCCCTTCCACAGGCGGTGGTCTCAGTGGGGGCATCTATTGTTTCAAGAAACTATTAGATAAGCACCTGAACAACCACAACATACAGGGATATACAAGGTAATACTGACATATAATCACACACATAGGTTGGACTTGATGGACTTGTGTCTTTTTTCAAACTCACCTACTATGTAACTTTAGGTACAGTATATGCTTGTGTATATGGAAGTTTTCTTTTTGTATGTTTATGTTGGTTTTTTTTCTCTATGGGTTGAGCTAGATTTGTGTCTTTTTTCAACCAGACTAACCATGTATGTATGTAGTCCCAACTCTTTTTTTAATAAAGCTTTTTTTTTTATGGTAGGATCAGACAAAATAACTTATTTACTAAAACTGGAGAGTGCAAAAACTGGTGAAGCCCTGCATAGAAACCAATCAGGTAGAATGCCCAAAAATATGCAGATTCTGGAATACGGTATTTCATATTATAAGACGTATAACTGGCTGTAATATACATCTGTCTCCAGCGATTGCTTTGTTGAACGGACTTGTACCGCATGCTCATAAGTCTACCAGGAGACTGATATTATTTATCCTCGTAGGAGCTAGGATTTCTATAGCAGCTGCTTGGAAAAAAACGATGGTTTCGATATTATATATGAAAAGGAAAGTGACTTGGATAATGGAGCAAGAGAAAAGGATGGGCTTACTGTTAGATTCAGATAACCAGTTTAATGAGATTTGGGAACCATGGTTGAAATACTTGGGTATCTTAACCAGTTCCCGACCCCCGCATGTACATATACGTCCACAGAATGGCACGTACAGGCACATGGGCGTACATGTACGTCCTTGCCTATTAGCGGGTGGGGGGTCCGATCGGGACCCCCCCCCCGCTACATGCGGAGGTCGGGTCCGCTCGGGGAGCGATCCGGGACAACGGCGCGGCTATTTGTTTATAGCCGCTCCGTCGCGATCGCTCCCCGGAGCTGAAGAACGGGGAGAGCCGTGTGTAAACACGGCTTCCCCGTGCTTCACTATGGCGGCGCATCGATCGCGTCATTCCCTTTATAGGGAAGACACGATCGATGACGTCATTCCTACAGCCACACCCCCCTACAGTTGTAAACACATACTAGGTGCACCCTAACTCCTACAGCGCCACCTGTGGTTAACTCCCAAACTGCAACTGTCATTTTCACAATAAAGAATGCAATTTAAATGCATTTTTTGCTGTGAAAATTACAATGGTCCCAAAAATGTGTCAAAATTGTCCGAAGTGTCCGCCATAATGTCGCAGTCACGAAAAAAATTGCTGATCGCCGCCATTAGTAGTAAAAAAATTTTTTTTTATAAAAATGCAATAAAACTATCCCCTATTTTGTAAACGCTATAAATTTTGTGCAAACCAATCGATAAACGCTTATTGCGATTTTTTTTTACTAAAAATAGGTAGAAGAATACGTATCGGCCTAAACTGAGGAAAACAAATGTTTTTATATATGGTTTTGGGGGATATTTATTACAGCAAAAAGTAAAAAATATTGCATTTTTTTCAAAATTGTCGCTCTATTTTTGTTTATAGCGCAAAAACTAAAAACCGCAGATGTGATCAAATACCACCAAAAGAAAGCTCTATTTGTGGGGGGAAAAAGGACGCCAATTTTGTTTGGGAGCCACGTCGCACGACCGCGCAATTGTCTGTTAAAGCGACGCAGTCCCGAACTGTAAAAACACCTTGGGTCTTTAGGCTGCATATTGGTCCGGGGCTTAACTGGTTAAATACCATATGAATTTAATATGGCAATTCACCGCATACTGTTGTATACATTTGGCAGGTAGGCTATCTACTCTTCTTTCTCTCTGATCTTTAGTCCTCACCTATTCTTCCTTTTTCTTTCTTCCTATTTTTCTTTTGGTCCAATTTCTTTATTTTTTTTTTATTTTTTTTTATAGATAACACGGGGGAATTTCTATACATGAATGTGTTATTTATGACTAGGTTCTTTTCTTTCTCATATATCATTTTAATTTATCCATTTGGATACATTCCTTAGTCAATTTGGGTATACTTTCTGCAAATGGTATCTTTTGACTCATAGAATCTGTGGAGAGTATATTGGAGGTGGAGTCATTTCCTCGGATAAATTCTTGATTTAATTGTTTGATGATATTTTATGATATCAAAATATTCTTTCACTAATCCGGAAATAACAGTATACCAAAGTTTATGGTTGTTTTCTCAATCTTTATTTTTTAATTTTATCCCTTCTAATTCACCACATGAGAATGCTTTGGTAATGGGGGGTGAAATAGATGGAGGAGAAGCTATGCATTCATTGAAACAACTCGACCCTGATATGTTATAAAGGTTGTGGGTAGGTTGTTTAAAATTAATTATATTCATAGGATCGAATAATATTACTTATGATTTAACACATACTAATGGTTACAATGAATTTGAATAATACTTAGGGGAAGATTGGAGATAGGCAAATACGGGCAATTACTCGATCTCCGTTGGAGTGATTTACAGAAACATGTTTTTTTTTTTTGTTTTCTTTATCTCTGACTATAGAGTGGTTCCTTAATTTGAACCTAAGTATTGTTAGAAAAAAATATACTACTAAAATATGTCTTTCTGTAATACAATGTAATGATATTTTTGTTGTATAATATCTGATGTACCATCTACATTTTCAATATAAAATTAAACTTGATTGAAAAAAAAAAAGAAACCAATCAGGTTTTTCTTTTCAAATTTAATTGAACAAGTTGGAGTTGGAAGATGATTGACTACCGTGCACAGCTGCACCAAATTTAGTACTCCAGTCTTAGTACATCATCCTAAAAGTATTAGCCGTCTGCCTTTAAAATGTTCAGAAAAAAGGCATGTGTAATCAAAGAATTTCAGTAAAAAAAAGGGTGATCCTTTGCTTTGAGGGATATTTCTGTCTGTACAACTCTCTTTGTGCCAA
This sequence comes from Rana temporaria, assembly GCF_905171775.1. NCBI lineage: Eukaryota > Metazoa > Chordata > Amphibia > Anura > Ranidae > Rana > Rana temporaria. Next base: position 130,630,230 of record NC_053496.1, read on the forward strand.
AGTTATGGAGTATTTTGTAAGTACAGGGTATCTAACATGAATGTTTGGTGTATACTGTACTACTTTAGGTTCAGATTCTGTTAAGCAACGCCCCATATTTGAGTGTAACTGGGCCACATCCATTTATTGACACAGTGCGCTATGCATGCTGCAGGTACTTTTTTCCCTCAAGTGTCCCTCATTCTCAAGTTCTAAAGTTGGGAGGTATGCATTTCCTTAGTCCAGATGTTCGTTTGGTTTTAGGTTTGTGTCAGAAATCTCTTTTCTCTGAATTAGAAGATGTGGATTATACTGTACCTAAAAAACACACATCTCTGTGCATGCTGTTACCACCTGTGATGCGAAGGTGTAGGTGCAAGTGCTTGGTCCCATCCACATGACCCAAAAACGTCCTCCTCCTCCTCTGTTCTACCTGGAAAACAGTATACATATGTCATGCCTTTTCCCATCGACAGCTTTGTCGTGTGTATGCTCCATGGCAGTTTCTCCGACAGGAAGAAATGAGAACATGTTCTTTTTTTTCCTGCCGCGATTCCCGGCTGTGTTTTTTTCGGAAGTTTCCCTATGGGAAACACTGCGGTGGAGCATATACATGGCCAGGTTTCCCAGCCAAAGCTCTCATGGCAGTTTTCCTGCCAGGAAAACCAGCAATGTGAAGGGGGAAAAAGCTGCCGAGCAGGTTCTCGGCTTTCCCCTCGGGTTTCCTGGCAAAAAAAAGTCAGCCGGAAAACCTGTATGTGTGTACAAGGCATAACACAGGAAAGACAGTGCAGACTATAACATAATAGAAAACAAATTTCATTTTTTTTACAACCACATTATTTAGAACTTTTAAAGGTACATACAAATCCTCATCCGATGCCACACCCTTGCATTTGCCCTTTACCCCCAGATGAACCCAGAGTGAAGGAATAAGTGATTGCAACTGGATTAGCATGGATGATAGAAAAAAGATAAAGTATTTTAGTTTCAATAATTTTTATTAAATTTTTCATTAGAAAGTAGTATATGCATTACAGAACGAAGAAGTAGACATATACATAAGATTTAGATAAGTACAGTATCACAAATCATTGGAACGATAGGTATCAATACACATTAACACATTCTGCGGCGTATCATGTTCATATTCTTTTGCAGTGTCATGTGTCCCAAAATTGTGTGGAGACCCCGGGAGGCTTTCCTAGGGTAGGTAGCCATAGCTAGCCCCTTGCGATCCCTCTCCATGGTCGCGGAGGCCAGCTCCTTATATAGGAAGTATGGTTCGTACCCCCACTCTCACCCCCCAAGTCTCTCCCGCTGTGGCAGATTTTTGAGTGATATGACTGTGACAAAAGATATGCTTGTATTCATAAATTCGAGGAGAACAAAGGAAGAGTAAGCATAGAACAAAAAGATAAAGAGAAGAGAAAAGTAAAGAATGAAATATCAGAGTAGTGTATCAAAAACAGGACAGAAAGGCTGTTGTCCATTAACATTGACACTACCAACATTGTTGTACGCCCTAGCTGACCATGACCCACCTGTGTTTCATATTATTGTTATAGTGCATTCCAACTACCTAATTGCTGCTGTGTCTAATGTGCCATGGAGCCCATAAGTTGTTGATCTTTTCATACTTTCCCAAAGCCGAAGCATGGAGGATTTCGTAGGTGCTGTGAGTGTGCACTGTGTTTATAATTTCTGCCATTGTGGGGGGATTTATATTCTTCCAATGTCTAAGAATTACTAGGCGGGTGGCTAATAGAATGTGTGAAACTACCATTGTCTGGGATTTAGGGATTGCATCAATGCCCATGGATAGTATAGCCATGGCAGGATGAAGTGGTGGGAAGGAGTCCGAGACCCCAGCCAGAACGCCCTCTACCTGTGACCATAGTGCCCTGATGTTCGGGCATTCCCACATTATGTGGAAAAGTGTACCCCTCTCTCCACACTGCCTCCAACAAGTTGCATTGGCGTTTGGGAACATCTTGGCCAAGCGATGGGGGCTGAGGTACCAACGAAGTAACAGTTTCTGGTGCATCTCAAGGAGATTGGTGCTCCTGGTGGAGGCCGTCAGAATCCTTATGGATTTTGCCCAGGATTGAACTGAGTAACTTACCCCAAAGTCTCGCTCCCAAGCTATAATATTATGTTCTTTGACTAATGTGTCTTTCTCCTGTAGGCCCTTGTATAAGATAGATATGCCCTTGGGTTTAGTGGACGGATGGAGAAAGAACTTTGTCATCTGGACTGGAATGTGGGTAAAAATCTGAGGAGATTTTTTGAGCATTTGGGAAATCTGGATGTACCTGTATCTTTCACTAGCTGGAAGGCTGAACCTCTGTTGCAGAGCTTCAAAGGACATCATGTTAGGGCCCTCTATTGTATCTTCTAGGTGAGTTATACCTTTGTCCCTCCAAGAAGTGAGATTGATGTCCGTGATTAGGTTATGAATGGCTGTTATGGGGAATTTAAACGACTCTGTGGGACCAGTCCATCTGTAAGCTGTACGTAGATGGGCCCAAGCTCTCAGTGATGCTAAAATCGGAGGGGCGTATCTTTTGTCTAAGGATTTAGTAAGATGAGCTGAGAGTAAAAACTCACTGAGGCTTCCCCTTGGAATCTGTCTCTGTTCTAGGTCTTTCCACTGTACTTCAGAATCGGGGTTGAACCAGTGAGCTAGTTGAGCTAGAATAGACGCAAAGTAGTAGTCCTGTAGGTGGACATGACCTACTCCCCCCGCTGATCTACTCTTAATTATCCTACCAAAAGCGCACCTAGCTCTCTTGCCCTGCCACAAATAGTTGTTTAAGATGGCTTGTATAGATTTAAAATAGATATTGGGCAGGGAGATAGGGAGGGTTCTAAATATATACAAAATTTGAGGTAAGACAACCATCTTGAAGGCTGCCAACCTTCCCAACCACGACAACTCAGATATGGCTAGTTTTTGAAGCTTTGATTTGAGGGAGTTCAAAAGGGGAGTATAATTAGCAGGTACTAAATCCTCAGGATTGGAGGTAAGTTTTATCCCCAGGTATATTATACCCTCCTCTTGCCACACATAAGGGAATTTACTTTGTAAGGCCTCTTTCAGCTCTTCGCCAACACCCATATTCAGCACGTGGGATTTCGCCTCATTCACTTTGTAGTATGATATGGAAGAGAAGGACTGAAGTGTGTCTTGGACTGCTGTCAAGGATTCCTCTACTTTAGATAAAATTAAGATGATGTCGTCAGCAAATAGGCTTATGACATGCTTTTTTGGGCCCACTATTATACCAGAAATTCGAGGGTGCGACCTTATTTGGGCGGCCAGGGGTTCCATCATTAAATTGAAAATAAGTGGGGATAGGGGACACCCCTGGCGTGTGCCATTTGATATCTGAAATGGTGTTGAGAGTGTACCAGCTACATAAACCTGAGCCGATGGGCTTGTGTATAGCGCCATAATGGCCGAGAACATCCATCCCCTAAAGCCAAACTTTCGTAGGACCTCCGCCAGAAATCCCCAGTGGATCCTATCGAACGCCTTCTCTGCGTCCAAAGATAGGAGCAGAGAAGGCGTTCCCCTACGTTTAGCGATATGCATCAGGTTGACTAGGCGTCTGGTAGCATCCGCTGTCTGTCTGCCCCTAGTGAACCCTGTCTGGTCAATATCCACGATTCCCGGCAGTATAGTCATCAATCTAGTAGCTAAGAGCTTGGCATATATCTTAACATCATTATTTAACAGTGAAATCGGCCTAAAGTTCTGTGGGACGTCCGGGGACTTCCCTGGCTTCGGGAGAGCTATAATTGTTGCCTTGAGCATCTCTTGGGGGAATGAGGAAGACGCAGCAGCAGAACCGAACACTCCTACCAGATGCGGACACAGAATGTCCCTAAATGCCCTGTAATATTCCCCAGTGTACCCATCCGGGCCTGGCGATTTATTGAGTGGAAGAGAGTTAATGATTCCTTTTACCTCTAGTTCAGTGATGGGTGTGTTAAGATGTTCGAGTTGGACTTGCGTTAATTGCGGAAGGTCAATTTTTTCTAGGAAGGCCTTTATTGCGCCCTCCGTGGGTTGTGGGACTGTTTGATCTTCTTTAAGATTGTACAGCGAACTGTAGTATTGGCTGAAAGAATCAGCTATCGCTTGTGGGTGGGTTTGTTTAATTGAGGTATGGGGTTGAAGTATGTGGGATATCTGGGATTTAATTCTATGTCCTTTCAGTTTATAAGCCAAAAGTTTCCCAGCTTTGTTACCACTGGTGTAGTAGGAGAGTTTTAGTCTCCTTGAGGCCCTCTCAAAGTCCTCAAGGAACTTAATTCTGAGCTCAGTGCGTAGGTGGGAAATTTGGTTCGCTAGGGAATGAGATGGGTGTTCCATATTTTGTCTGTCTAACGCGTCTATTTGGGAGATAAGTTGCTCGGTCTGCTGCCGCCTTTCCCTCTTCAGTCTCGCCCCCTGTTGTATCATAATACCTCTTATAAACGCCTTGTGGGCATTCCATAATACGAACGGATCCTCTACCGTCCCCTGATTCAGATCAAAAAATTCCTCTAGCTTTTTTTCAATGCACGACCTGGACGGACCTTCCCTCAGCAGGCCAGGGTTGGCTCTCCACAAATAGGTGGGGCTATGAGAAGAAGAATCCTCTACAGTCAATCCTACCGAGGCATGGTCCGACCACGTGATGCTACCTATCTTGGCTTTTTTACATTTGAAAAGTAGTGATCTGTCTACGAGAAACATATCAATTCTGCTATAAGATCTATGTGCAGTAGAATAAAAGGTAAAATCTCTCTCGTTTGCATTCAGGCAACGCCATACATCATACATCTCATGAGTTTGTATAGAAGCCCTCAGAGAAGGCGGGATCCTCTTAGGAGAGGAGGTCATGTCCACCGAGGGGTCGGACGTTATATTGAAGTCTCCGCACACCACCAACAAACCCTTCTGTATCGCTCTCACTTTTTTCATAACTCTATGAAAAAATCTAGTTTGTCGAATATTTGGGGCATACACATTTGCCACTGTATACATGGTGGAGTTGATTTCACATACCAATATAAGGTAGCGGCCCTGTGGATCAGAAATCATGTCATGGAGGTGAAAAGCTACAGAGTCCCTCACCGCTACCATCACCCCTCTCTTTTTAACTGTAGCATTCGCCATGTACAAGTGAGGGAAGTTAGGGTGTGCGCATTTAGGGTGCGAGTGGAGAGCAAAATGCGTCTCCTGGATACACAATATATCACACCTGTTCTGCAGAGCGTCTTTCCAGAGAGATCTTCTCTTGGCTGGGTGGTTAAGACCCTTAGTGTTCAGGGTAAGAAAGTTCACCGCCATGGGGGTAGGTACAAGGAATGCTTAAAAGTGTAGATATGTAATAGAGCACTTACGTAGCAAGTAGTCCGAGTCCCCAGGGCGGTGTGCCTGGATGAAGGATCTGGTTGTGGTGGAGGCGAAGGCAGATCGGTGCTTGATCTCTGGAGTGCGATGAGCATCTTGGTGGGCCTGGTCAGCAAGGCATAAAAAAAAATCTAAACAAGGAAAACATAACAAAACAGTAAAGGCCAAAGGCCAAAGTGAAAAATGCAGAGGGTGTGACTCACGGTCACTCAGAAGGTAAGTAGGGGGTATAAAGTTATTGGAGCTGGGAGAGACGGAAAAATAAACAGCAACAAAAAAGAACCATCTCTCCAGCGGAACTGTCTAATGGTCTGGCTTAATCCAGGCTAATTATGAGAGCGAGCATTCCTGCGGTCTACTGTACGCCATTCTTGATCTTGGTCTCCTTTGCTGATACGCTGACGTGGAGGCTGTTGCAAATCCGGAACTATGCCCCAGGCCTGGAGCATGGTCAATCCTTTCTCGAGGGAGTCCATCACGTATTCCCTGTCATCTTTGGTTACAATCAGTTTCGTCGGGAAGCCCCACTTGTATGTCAGTTTATGATTTCTGAGGGCCTTTGTGACCGTAGCAAGGTTTCTGCGCTTTTGCAGTGTGTGCTGTGATAGGTCTGCATAGAATTGGAGGTTAGCATACTGTGTTGGTATCCCTTCTGCTTGGCGCGAGGCTGCCATAAGCTTCTCCTTGGTGTGGTAGAAGTGAAGCCTGAGGATCACATCCCTCGGGATGTTATCCGACAGATAGGAAGGTTTAGGAAGTCTGTGAATCCTGTCTACTGTGAAGTCTAGTTCAGACATGTCAGGCAATGCATCTGTGAACAGTTGAGCTACATAGTGGCGCAGATCTTGTTGTCTCACAGACTCAGGGATCCCCCTTATTTTTAAATTGTTCCTCCTTGATCTGTCCTCCATTTCTGCTATTTTGGCCTTGAGTGACTCTATATTGTCCTCATTATTTTCATTAGCATCTACCAGGGCATTAATGGTGGAGGCATATTCTCCCATCTTGGTCTCCACATGAGTGACCCTGTCAGCCACATGTCGCAGGTCAGAGCTGAATTTATGTACACATGAGACCATATCAGAGTGGAGGGAGCTTCTGAGGGACACTAGCATTTCCTTCAGCACAGTATCTAATACTGGCTTGTTGTTAGTGGGGAATAAGTCTATGGAGTCAGGCAGCTCCCTAGTGTCATCTCCCGATTCCATGTGTGAGCTCACCTCATGGCTGGCATCCGCTGCATCCAGTCTGAATCTTGCCTTTTCCGGGCTTCCCGAGGACGGGGTGGCAGGTGGGGAGTTCAGATGTCTTGGAGGGCTGCTTCGTTTAGCAGGTTTCCCCGATCTGGACGAGGCCTGTGAATCCCTGGGCAGCGGTGTGGAGGACGCGTCGGCGCCATCTTGTTTAGGCCCCACTGAGAAGAATTCAGTGAGCTTAAGGGGACGATTCCCCTCCGTCTTCCGTCTCACCATGGCTAAGGTGGCTTCCTCGGCTCTCTGGGAGGTAGAACGCCGCTATAGGGTGTTGAAAACCCCGCTGGATAAGCTGCTTTAGGCCGCTTTAGGTCCGCTGGATCCGGAGCTCTGTTACAGCGCGGCCATTCCGGTCTCCGGCTAGCTCCGCCCCCCAAGATAAAGTATTTTAAATACATCTTAAACAAAGCATCTGAAGAGATGTTTCATTTTACACTCAATCTCATTTCATTACCATCTATTAAAAAAATAAATAAAATACAGCTAATAATTATGGGTGAAGTTACTTGGTTGTTACTTAGAGAACTGATTTAACAGTTATTTAGAAAACCATTTTTTTTTTTTTAAAACAATACACAATAAAATATCTACAAAAAACAACCAGTAATATAAAAAGTGCAAGTAGATATACTTTAAAAAAATCCACAACTGATGAGTGCTGAAAACTCAGTTTGCCATCTCTGACTTCTCTTCTAGTTCCAATGAATATACACGAAATGCAGTTTTAATGAGGAGTGATGAGAATGAATAATCTTTTTAAAATACGCAGGTCCAAGGTGAACCACTTTCCTACAAATACATGAATGCTTTTTGGCTTTCATCCAGCCTTAATTATCTGATGGCTTCTTTATTCAGTCCACAGCCCATTACCGTATTTTTTTCCTTATGTTGAATAAAAAGCAGTTTATTTTTAACACTGCCTTTAAAAGGCTAATAGGACATTTCTTTGGCACAATGAAAAAAATCTATGTAAATAAAACAGCAGCTCCTACTTATGTCCAGTTGGTAGCCATCAGTCTTGCACCCATGCCTCATGCTGGTGTCTTTCCCGTTAGGCTGAGTGTGCTCTTATTAGCCATACAACCACACCATCACTGGTTTAAATAAGGAACTGTTGCTTAGGCACATTCCAGCATGCCTGTGATGATATCAAGCAGCAAGAACAAATTCAGTTCAGTGTCAGAATCTGAGCAAAAGGTTCTTGCTGGTCCTTGCAGGCTTTGGCATTGATCTTGTGAATTCTAAATATTGCTCTGGTTACGACCCCAGCTGTTCTTTTGATTCCTGTTATTTGTCTGTCTGCCACCTGCTTCAGTCTAAGCTGCTGATGTGTACTCTACTGTTTCTTCACTTCAGCTGCTTTGAGCTGACAATATAAAACTACAAAATCTATCCCTGTTTAATGGGTCTGTGCTAATGAAGCACCCCTTACATCATTAAAATATCATTGCAGACCAAAGTAGTACTAAACCTTGTGTGTAGCGTTCTGTAGTGACCAATGGATGGCGCACCTCCTCCTTTAAAAACTGGGTTCCTTTATTTGTGCATAATTACATAGCCATGAACAGATGCAACATTTATCAAGACAAAGTGACTGTATGTGCACAGTGAGCAGAGACGGACCTGTCATCTGCCAGCTCAGCGGGGATCAGCAGAACAATACCTGCTGAGCAAGTGGAGTCCATGAAAACGGATCCGAATGTGTGAAAGGGGCCTAAGGCTTCATGTACACAGGACGTTGTTTAACCTCTCCTGAACAATTTAACTTGACAACTATAATCCGACGTCTAAAAACATCAACTTAGCCTCGTTTACATGCCATGTTTAGCCGCGTTTAGCTGCGTTTGCGTCTAGAAGCGTTTAAAAAAAACAATACATCAACGAAACACTGCTTAACACATGTTAGCGCATTTAGAAGCATTAACAAGCTGTTACAGGTATTTGCTGTTTCAAATGCTTTACAAAAAATGCTTCTAAACTCAACTGCCAAGAAATAACTATAAACGATCCTGTGTACATGTACTAATAAGATAACATAAAGGAGAGTTCAGGGGCAGCTGAAAAAATGCCCTAAACGTTCATTTACCAGCAGCAGTGTACAAGAGGCCTCACAGCTCCATCTGCTGGTTTATCCACCTGTATTGCTGTTTGGATTCTAAAGTCAGATAGCTCAGGCACAAGGAATGCATGCAATCTTTCAATTCCATTAAATTGAAAACTAGGCAGGGCATTTTCAACACTGTGTGCTGGATGTGTAGCTGGGTGATGTTACACAAGCGTATAGAATACTGAAAGTCAAGTTAGCTTTTTTTATTTAATAAAACCTGGGGATCCATTCAAAAGAAGAGCCACTTTACTCAGTGCATTAGTGCTCCATGTCTCTTAGATTTCCAGTTTAGCAGCAACCATAAGGCCCCGTACACACGACCGAGTTTCTCGGCAGAATTCAGCCAGAAACTCGATCGGAGCTGAATTCTGCCGAGAAACCCGGCGTGTGTACACTTTCGGGCGAGGAAGCCGACGAGTTCCTCGTTGAGCCAAATAGAGAACATGTTCTCTATTTCCTGGTTGTTCAATGAGGAAAGTTGGCTCGCCGAGATCCTCGGCGGCTTCACACAGAACTCGACGAGCAAAACAATGAGTTTTGCCCGTCGAGTTCCTCGGACGTGTGTACGGGGCCTCAGACTCTTTGGCATTCAAAACATGCTTGGTAGGATGCCTATATTCACCCGCTGCATACTGTGGTTGCATCTTGTGATTCATAGGTCAGCATATGACTCATCAGTAGTGTAGGGGGTCAAAGGAAAGAAATCACAATGCATAGAGGAGACGCAGGCATCTAGGCACCATATAAATTAGATTGTCATACCTAAAATTAGGAATGGGTGAGCCGTAATCTCATGTCTACGAGTAAGATAATGCAGAGTGAACTGTTACTTAGCAGCACTGTCTAGACCAGACATCTCCCCTTTAAGACAGAGAAAGGGACATGGGACACAGATTCCCCAGTCCCTTTCTCTGCAGCCTCAGCTAAAATGAATGGAGAGAAGCTCCTCTCCATTCATAAACTGAAGCATCGTAAACACAGGTTACGATACTCAGTTATGTGAATGGACAGAGTCAGTGGTCACTGACTCTGTTCATTCGGAAAAGGTAGGAGTCGGGTTTAGCGGCTCCTACCTCCTCTCTCCATCCTGACAAATTGAGGGGGTAGAGCAGCATGGAGGGGGGAAAGGAGAAAGCAGCACAGAGTGAGGAAGACAGCACGGAGGGGAGAAGACAGGACGGAGGGGGGAAGATAGCACTGAGCGGGGAAGACAGCATGGAGCACGGAGGTGGGAAGACAGCACGGAGGGGGAAGACAACACGATGCACGGAGGGGGAAAGACAGCAAGGAGGGGGAAGACAGCATGGAGAACGGAGGGGGGAAGACAGCACGGAGGGGGACAGCATGGAGGGGGACAGTTAGCGGTGATAGGTGTGGCTTTGGGGGGAGTTACAAGCACTGATTACTGCTGTATGACTAACCAAAACAGCTAAAAAGGGGGCAGATCGGTGCTTGCAACTCCCCTGCCGCACCGATCACCTTGACTGCCCAGGTATCGGGTGAAGCATCGGAGTACTTGTACTCTGGGAAATGCTCGGTATCGGTACCAATACCGATACTAGTATCGGTATCGGGACATCCTTAATATAAACATATTTTAACAACTTGTCTACTAAGGTACATTTATAAATGGCATGATAAACAGGCGGTTAAAGTGGTTGTAAAGGCAGAAGATTTTTTTTATCCTAATGCATTCTGTGTGCAGCAGCACCCCTCAGCCTTCTTAACACTTGCCTGAGATCCCTCTCTGTCCAGCGATGTCCACGACTGTCTCAGCCATCTGAGATTCTCCTTCCTGATTGGTTGAGACACAGCAGCGGCATCATTGGCTCCTGCTGCTGTCAAAGTCAGCTAGTTAGTCATTAAAGAGAGGGGGCGGGGCCGGGTCAGGGTTCCGTGTCCGAATGGACACAGGGAGCTGTGACTCAGCTCGGGTGCCCCATAGCAAGCTGCTTGCTATGGGGACACTGAACAGGAGTGAGGGGCCAGAATCACAGAAGAGGGACCCGAGAAGAGGAGGATCCAGGCTGCTCTGTGCAAATCCACTCCAACAGAGCAGGTAAGTATAACAAGTTTGTTATTTTTAAAGGGAAAAAATTAGCCTTTACAATCACTTTAACCACTTAAGGACCCCTTCACGCCGATATACCTCGGCAGAATGGCACGGCTGGGCACATCCACGTACCTGTTCGTGGCCCTTTGAGCCTAGCCGTGGGGTCGCGACCCGGTCCGAAGCTCCGTGACCGCGCCCGCGGGATCCGCGGACGCGATCGCCGCCGGTGTCCCACGATCGGTCCTCCGGAGCTGAAGAACGGGGAGAGGTGTGTGTAAACACACCTTCCCCGTTCTTCACAGTGGCACTGTCATTGATCGTCTGTTCCCTGATATAGGGAAACACGATCAATGATGTCACAAGTCCAGCCCCGCCCCCCTACAGTTATAAACACATATGAGGTCACAATTAACCCCTTCAGCCCCCCCTAGTGGTTAACTCCAAAACTGAAATTGTAATTTTCACAGTAAACAATGCATTTTTATAGCACTTTTTTCTGTGAAAATGACAATGGTCCCAAAAATGTGTCAACATTGTCCGATGTGTCCGCCATAATGTCGCGGTCACGAAAAAAATCGCTAATCGCCGCCATTAGTAGTAAAAAAAAAATATTAATAAAAATGCAATAAAACATTTTGTAAACACTATAAATTTTGCGCAAACCAATCGATAAACGCTTATTGCGATTTTTTTTTACCAAAAATAGGTAGAAGAATACGTATCGGCCTAAACTGAGAAAAATAAATGTTTTTTTAGTTCTTTTTGGGGGGTATTTTTTATAGCAAAAAGTAAAAAATATTGGGCCAGATTCAGAAAGATCAGCGGATCTTTCTGCTGGCGTAACGTAACTCATTTATGTTACGCCGCAGCAAGCTATGACGTTGGCAACTCGTCATGCTTTCGTTGTGAACGTAAATTACCTCCAGCCGTATTCGCAAACGACTTACGCAAACGACGTAAACATTTTAAAACTCGGCGCGGGAACGATGGCCATACTTAACATAGGATACGCTGCACATACCCCTCATATAGCAGGGGTAACTATATGCCGGAAAAAGCCAAACGCAAACGACGTAAAAAAAAAGCGCCGGGCGGTCGTTCGTTTCTGAATCTACGTAAATACTAATTTGCATATTCCTCGCGTAAACAAACGGAAGCGCCACCTAGCGGCCAGCGTGAAATTGCAGCCTAAGATCCGACGGTGTAAGACACTTACACCTGTCGGATCTTAGGCATATCTATGCGTAACCTGATTCTATGAATCAGGCGCATAGATACGACGGCCAGACTCAGAGATACGACGGCGTATCAGGACATACGCCGGCGTATCTCTTTTCTGAATCCGGCCCATTGTTTTTTTTTTCAAAATTGTCGCTCTATTTTTGTTTACAGCACAAAAAATAAAAACCGCAGAGGTGATCAAATACCACCAAAGAAAGCTCTTTTTGTGGGAAAAAATTACGCCAATTTTGTTTGGGAGCCACATTGCACAACCGCGCAAATGTCAGTTAAAGCGACGCAGTGCCCAATCTCAAAAAGTGGCCAGGACCTTTACCTGCATAATGGTCCCGGTCTTAAGTGGTTAAGTAAGCTCATTGGGGCAGATTCACATACAATTGGACAGGCTACCTTGCTCTGTGAAACTGCCCCATTGTTATTACTAAAGCTGGAAGATAGCAAAGGTGAGTGCAGCATGGTGCTGCAGCAATAACACACACAATCCAGGTGTAATATAAAGAACTTGTATTGAAGTAAGGCAAAGACAGTTTCCAATAAACTCTGGGGGAAGACCAACCGGGAACACTAATGAATTTCAGCAGAATGTAGAGAGTAGGTTTTAGGCAAACTAACAGTGCCTGTTAGGAAGGGACAGACTGTGGTAGTAGAGGTATCTTATGTCTGCAAGACGGTTTGCTCCCTTGCTCCATGAGGCAGTCTGTTGTTATTTTGTTATCAAAGGGCAAGGATCCTTCCTGATTGAGAATTGGTGCTCCATTAGCCTTCTCAATGACAACAGAAAGATTCTGGCAAACCAACTTTCCTGAAAATCGTCACCAGTGGCAGACAAATTGCTTTCCCGCTCTGGTCGCATGTTGAAATGCGTCCAACCTTAGTAGATCAACGCCTTTCTTTTTTTCCAATTAAGTTTTTATTGAAAAGTTTTTCATAAACATATACATAAAAAAAGAGTCGTTCATCAACAGAGAAAATAGGGACATTGCATGAATGTATGATAATACAGGCATAAGACTACATTTACACCACAGCGTAGAAAAAAAAAAAAAAAATTTAAGTTGCATAGTAAGACATAAAGTACTGTCTGGCGTATCGCGATCATTTCTAGCAACTGACTCTGCCATTTTCTTCACATATATTCGTGGAGAGGGATAAAATAAACAGATGACGACTTGCAACAGAGAAAAATTAGGTATCAAATAATAAGTAGTAAGTAAGTAGGGGGGGCTAAAGTAAAAGGGGAATGGGGATAAGAACAGGGACGAGATGGACCTCTAGTTCTGAGCAAGATATGAAGTATTAACAGAGTCAGGGCGTGGCGGGGACCCCTGCTAGCACAAAGTTATCATTAATACATTAGTCAATCAAAAATATAAGCTCACTCCTTGTTCCACTCACTCCAAATCTGCCATTTTTTATCAAAACTTCTCCTTTGGCCCGTTCTGGAAGCTATTAGAGATTCGTAGACATAATTATTGCGGGTAAAAATGATTACGTCCGACAGGTTAGGGACTGCATTGGACCTCCAGTTCCGGGTGATAAGTGATCTCGCTGCTAGCAACAAATGTGTCACTACAGTACGGAACTGTGGAGGAAAAGAATCAATATTCAAACCCAGAAGGGCCAATGCAGGCCCCGGCCGAGTAAGGAAGCCTGTAATTGAGGAGATACACCTGAATACACTGTTCCAGAAGCTTGTTAAGTGTTTACACCTCCAAAACACGTGCATGATGTTACCCACTTCTCCACAACCCCTCCAGCAAAGAGGAGAATTATCTTGTGAGAATTTGGACATCCTGTATGGCGTAAGGTACCACCGTAAGGAAATCTTCTGGGCAAGTTCCCAGTGGTTGGTGCATTTGGAGGCTCTATAGACAGAATTAAGAGCGACTTGCCACTGTGAATCCGTAAAGGTACTGCCCAGGTCCTCTTCCCATTTTAGGAACGGGGGGGACTTGACAAAGGTGCGTCTGTGCTGGAGTGGGTTGTAGAAAAGGGGAATCCCTTTGGTGGGGGGTCTAGAGGAGGTGAAAAACCTCCAAACAGGGTCTGGGAGATAAATCTTGTGATTATTGACAGATTTTAGGAAATGTGATACTTGGCGGAATTTATACACATCTGCCGAGGAGAGGTTATATGTAAATTGGAGGGACTGGAAAGAAGACAGCCGGCCTTCACCAAATAGGTGAGATACATGAGTAATACCCTTGTTCTTCCAGTCTCTAAGACTAATATTGGGAATCGCACTCGCTAGGGTTTCAATGGGGACTGGCACCTCAACCATCACATCCCGGGGGTCGGAAATGCTGCCAAGATCCCTCCAGACCTCCAAGGAGGCCCGAATGGATAAAGGAAGCTGGTGCAAAGGAAGGAGTCTCATCCTGTCCAAGTACAGCAGGGAGACCAGGTCCCTAGTGGGGCTCAGTGACTTTTCAATACTGCACCAGGGGACCACTGGAGGGTCTGTAAACCATGACCTAATTTGGTTTAAGAGGGATGCTCGGTAGTAGTCACGTATGTCCGTGAGACCCATCCCACCCACCGATCTGTGTCTGGTTAGCAATGTCTTGGAACACCTGGGTTTACGGGAGCTCCACACATAGGTCCTGAGTATAGAATTTAAAGATCTAAGATAGGGAGGTTTTATAGGGATAGGGAGTGTGCGAAAAACATATAGAATCTGAGGCAGCAACAGCATCTTAAAGGCAGCAAGACGGCCAGACCAGGAGAGTTCTGCTTTGGACAGGCGAGATGCCTCCTTAGTAAGTTTCTCTATAAGTATTGAGTAATTGGCGTCCGCTAATCCATAGGGGTCTGCTGTGATCTGGAGACCTAGATAAGAAATGCTTTTCTTAGTCCATGTATAGGGGAATGCGCCTTCCAGATAGACCTGGGCGGAGGTTGGGAGGTGCATAGGCAGAATGGTTGACTTGGAGGAGTTGACTTTATAGTAGGAGATATTACTAAAAGACTGTAGAACTTCCTGGACGTGGGGGAGCGAGTTAGACGGGGATGTAATGGATAGAATGATGTCATCAGCAAACAAATTAATCTTGTGATGTGCATCGTGGATAGGGAAACCTGTTTTAAGGGGATGGGCTCTAATCTTTTCGGCCAGTGGTTCAATCAGAAGATTGAAGATGGAGGGGGAGAGGGGGCACCCCTGGCGTGTCCCATTGGAGATACTAAAAGGTCGGGAGAGGCAGTTAGAAGTAAAGACCTGGGCCGAGGGGTTGGAGTAGAGGGCCAGAATGGCTGACATAATAGGACCCTGGAACCCAAATTTAGTTAGAGTGTGGGACATATAGGTCCAGTGGACCCTGTCGAACGCCTTCTCCGCGTCCAAAGAGAGGAGCAGAGAAGGCGTCCGAGAGGCCCAAGCATGCTGCACCACCCCAATTATCCTGCGAGTGGCGTCTGACGCCTGCCTACCCGCAGTGAAGCCGGATTGGTCCGGATTGATTAATGATGGTATGACAGTTAGGAGTCTATGGGCTAAGAGTTTGGCATAAAGTTTAACGTCCGTGTTTAAAAGGGATATAGGGCGGAAGTTGGAGGGCACATCAGGAGGTTTGCCAGGTTTGGGGATAGTTACAATATAGGCGGTTAACATCTCAGGTGGGAAGTTTGCAGAGGACATGGCCTGTGAGAACACTGAGTTCAATGTAGGGGCAAGGATCCCACTAAACGTTCTATAATAGTCGTTTGGTAGGCCATCGGGACCGGGCGAATTCCCCAAGGGCATCTTGGAGATCATTTTTTGAATTTCTGCATCTGTAATGGGGGCGTTTAGGGCTTGTAGTTGAGTAGGTGACAGGGTAGGGAGGTTTAGATCCGCCAGAAATTTCTGAATGTCATGATCTGAGGGCTGCGGGGTGTTGCTATCATCTTTTATGTTGTATAGGGCCGAGTAGTAGTCAGCAAAGGAATTGGCAATGTCTCTCGGGTCGTACATCTTATTATTATTAGTTGGGCTACGGATAAAGGGTATTTTTGTACGTGTCCTCTGGTCCTTTAGTCGACGTGCCAGAAATTTGCCCGCCTTATTTCCAGAGGAGTAGTACGTCAGCTTCAGGGCATTGACAAATTTGCTATGGGATTCTAAGAGTAGGCGCCTTAGTTCACATCTGAGACTAACCAATTTGTTGGACAGATCCAGAGCAGGTGAGGCCTTGTTCTGCACTTCCAGAGATCTAATCTCTTTCAGGAGAAGGTCAATCTTTAAGGTTCTCTGGCGTTTTAAATTTGAGCTAATTTGTAGTAGAATGCCCCTGATACAGGCCTTGTGGGCACACCACAGGACCGACGGATCGAATACCGATCCAGTGTTCAACTCAAAGAATTCTTTCAGATGCTTTGTGATGTTTTTCACCTGGGCCTGCGTCTGAAATACTCCAGCATTGGCCCTCCATATGTAAGCAGGGCTGGGGGTCAACTCCTCCACCATCGAGATAGAGACAGGTGCATGGTCTGACCACGAGATGTCGTGAATAGTGGAGGAGGTGACCGCCCGGAGCAGTGCCCCGTCAACCAGTATCATGTCAATGCGGGAGTAAGAGTTGTGCCTGGTAGAGTGGAAGAAATAATCTCGTTCACTAGAGTGCTGACACCTCCAAACATCATAATAGTCCTCCCTTATGAGGGCAGGATGCAGTGAGGGAAGAGGGCGTTTGGACTTAGAAGTAGTGTCAACATTATAATCAACCGTCATATTATAATCACCACATATAATGACATTACCCTTTTTAACAGTCATCAGCTTTTTAAAGACCTTGTTAACAAACCTGACCTGGTTGACATTTGGGGCATAGAGATTTACGAATGTGTAAGTGCGGTTATTAAATTCCCCCACAAGGATCACAAATCTACCAGCTGGGTCAGATATCACTTCTCCAAGCTTGAAAGTCACTGAGTCTCTGATGATCGTGATGACCCCCCTATGCTTCCTATTTGGGGCAGAAGCGAAAAACATATGGGGGAAGTTCCTATGTTTGAAGCAAGGGGGTTTGGATGCGAGAAAATGGGATTCTTGTACACACAAGATGTCCGCCTGAAGCTTCTGGGCCTCCTTCCACAATGTCGATCTCTTAGCAGGGTGATTCAACCCGTGGACATTAAAGGAAATTACGTTAAGCACCATGGTAGGGGGGGGTAATGAAGAAACAGTACCTCAGGGTGGAGAGGCTGGCGTAGGATAGATGAAATCCAAGGTGTCGTTTCTGGGGGCAGAGGTCTTGCCACATCCCGGACAGTGGGGTGAAGTCCATCTCTCGGTAAGGGGTGGAGAAAAACAAAAAGATAAATAAAAAGTGAAAATAAACATAGCCACTGGAACCTGTGGCGTTCAAGCAACAAAACAGTTCGATTGAAACAATCATAAGTAGTAAAAAGGGAGATTCAACGTTGAATCCGAGAGCAGGAGTGCTGCTCATTTAACACAGAGGGGGAAACATCAAAGTCAGTAGGTACTTGGTAGCACATTGTTGAAATCGTAACCGAGGCACTTAGGGGGACCTTTTTTTGCCCTTTTTCTTATGGGACACCAGGTGCCATGAATACTGCGTGGTGACTTTGGAGGTCGAGGACGGATCACCCTCCACCTGCTCCGGGACAATGTTCCAGGAACGAAGGAGGGCAAGGCCCTCGGAGAGGTTGTTGATCACGGAGGAGTGGTTCTCTCTTGTGACAGTAAGTTTGGCAGGGTAGCCCCATCTGTACACGATGTCGTGGTTGCGCAGGGCCTTAGTAACTGGCAGAAGGGACCTGCGTCTCTGCATTGTAAATTGGGAGAGGTCAGCAAATAATTGGATAGAAGCATACTGAGCGGGCGGATTTTTGTTTTTCCTGAAAGACATCATAAAGCGTTCCTTTATTTGAAAAAAATGAACCCGCATCAGAACATCCCTGGGGATGGTATCAGGGAGATGTGATGGCTTGGGCAGGCGGTGTATTCTGTCAATTGCTAGATCTGCGTCCGACATTTCAGGGACAAGCGACCTCATGAGGTCCTGGGCATATTGCTGCAATTGTTGAGGGAGGACAGATTCAGGGACACCACGGATCTTGACGTTATTCCTCCTGGATCTGTCCTCCAGGTCAGAGACCTTTGCCTTGAGCCATGTCAGTTCATCAGCTTGGTCATTGTGGGCATCCACCAGGGAGTTGTAAGAGGAGGCAAATTCCCCCATCTTATTTTCCACATGATCCACCCTGCCCCCCAGCTCCTGAACATCAGCTTTGAAGCCTCTCATACACTCCATCATGTCGGTGTGGAGGGAGCTGCGGAGGGACACCAACATGTCTTTCAGCAGGGTGTCTGATAGAGGCTTATCAGTGGTGGGGAAAGAGTTAATGGCCTCCGCAAGCTCCCTGGTGTCGTTCAGGGAGTCCTGTGTAATTACTAGCTTCCCGCCGGAGCACTCTGGGGAAAGCCACGGCTTAGACTTGGCTGGGCTGCGCACCAGCGGTGTGGAAGCCTCCGGGGACCTGTGCGCCTCTCCCGGCTGTAGGTTAGGGCTTGTCGGGGCAGAGCTGGAGCCGCTGGAGGAGGAGGACGGCGAGGCGCCGTCGGCGCCATCTTCGGCCGGGCCGCGTGGGGTCGGAGGAAAGAAATGGGAAAGTTTCTGTACCTGCCGCGAGGTTTTTCGTTTGCGGGCCATCCCGGGAGACTGGGCGATCCGGTGTAGCTTTCCTGGTGGGTTAGGGTCGTTGTCGGTGCCTCGGTGCATTGATTTCCCTACGATTGGCACGGAGCTCTCTGCCTAGACGTCCATGCAGAAGCCCGGTAGCCACGCCCCCGATCAACGCCTTTCTTTATGTGAGAGAGAGATGATGTAGAGAACCCCCAAACTCCTATTTGTGTGGAGTGACGCCTGGGGTCCAATACTGAATTCTCACATAACATAGGCACATGCATTGAAATCCTTGCTAACCGCAGTTATGGTTCACTCCGTTCACCAGAGCCATTACAGGTTGGGATGAGAAGATCATCTAAGTACCTATAGATTGAGTCCTTGTCAGGCTGAGAATGAGAGTTATAGAGGTCAGAATAAAAATCTTGAAATGCTTACAGAATTTTGACTGGGTTGGCCATGGGGGGTTGGCCTGATATCCTGATGTTAGGCATAGCATGAATCCTGACTCTGGGAGGGATTTTTGCAGCAAGTAATGACCCCATTTTGTTTGCGTGTGTATAAAATGTATTATCACTCCATCAGATCGCTTTTTCTGCCTGCGTAGTAAGAGCCAGATTAATATCCAATTTGGCTCTATTTATTAGGGCTATGGAGACCTTAGAGGGATCTTGTTTATGACACGCTCTTAGAGCTGTGTATTCTTTTTCTAGACGTTCTATATCAGCTCTGCGATCCCATTTGGTTTGGGTAGACATTTGAATGATTTTGCACCAAATGAAAGCCTTATGAGCCACCCAAAGCGTCTCAGTAGAGGTGTCCCCCGTGTCATTGAGAGAAAAATATTCCTGGAGTGCCTAATTGATTATCTCAATTGAAGCTAGATTTGAGAGAATAGACTCATTAAGTTTCCAATAACCCTGTTTTCTACCTAATATACTGAAGCATAAAGATATAATTACTATTGAGTGGTCTGAAAGGGTTGTATCTTTAATATGAGTGCTAACTATAAATGGGAGTAGAGGTGTAGGGGAAAGAATATGGTCTATTCTTGCGTATGAGTTGTGAGGATGTGAATCCTGCGTGAAATTCCATTTGAAATTTCCCCCAACAAGTAGGTGGGGCGTGTGATGTTCAACGTTGATCTGAGGGTTCGAAGTTCTGCAATATACAAGGAGGTTAGGCACGAAGGGAAAAGTAAAACAACATAACGGAGAGAAGAGTAAGGAAGAAGAAGAAAGGTAAGAGAAAAGTCTCCCAACATGTAGAACTAAAATTCAGGGGGGGAGACGCCCCCTAAAGCCTTTCAATACGAAAAAAAGGAGTCTGATCTGTGTAGATCAGACAACCCAACCCTCAGAGACCCATGGGTTTTCAAGAGGTAGGTGGATGCACATGTAGACCACCCCTGTACAGGACGCCCATAACAAAAATAAACATTTTTATTAGCAAAGCATATCTTTTTTGGACTTCTTTGTGATGGCATGACCCCTAATATAGTATCCGGGGGTCTGGCCATTTTAATAGTTCAGATGAACATAGTATGGATAAACAAAACTAAAGAAAATAAGTCCATAGAACTGCAAATAACTGTAGAGCAGACACAGAGAACAAACTGCAGTTAAGAGGAAATTATCCTAAAACAATGGTCACAGACAGGTCTGTGGTCAGACTCTAGGTCCGAAATAGAAAAATGGTTATGAAGTGATAGAAGGATCTCAGTCAAATTGTCTTTAATTTTCTTCATCTTTGTTCCAAAGGGGATATTGTGGACTTGTCGGAGTGGGTCTTTTGGTTGAGCCAGTACTGGTTGTGGAGGTATCCATATCAGCCTCGTTGGAAATGAGCTTGAGTTGTAGCAGTATGCGTTCTCCTTGCTGGAGGCTGTAGAAGGAGTATGATTTTTCTTTATCAGAGAACTTCACCGCAAAAGGAAAGGCCCATCTATATTTGATTTCTTTCTGAGTCAGGACCAGTAATAATGGTTTTAGTGTCCTCCGATGTTGAATTTTGGAGAGGGAGAGATCAGTGAAAACCTGGGTCGGGTGTCCTTGGCAAATCACCTGGGGAGCAGATCTGGCTTGTTTCATGACCTCTTCCTTCTCAGAATACAAATGAGGCTTGGCAATAATATCTCTCGGTTTCCCATCTTTTATGGGGGGACCTAGGGCTCTGTGAACTCTGTCTAGCTCAAGACAGTGCTGGGGGACATTAGGTAGCATTGTTTTAATCAGTTCCTGGACTGCCAATGATCCTGATCCTGATGTTGTACCTGTGAGACCTGTTCTCCAGGTCATGAATTCTGGAGATGGCATAATCAAGTTGCTTTTGAACCGTGGATAAATGCTTTGCAGTTTGATTTGAAGCAGCCACTGTTTCTTCCAGTTTATGTTCTATTGTATCTATTCTTAGTCCAAGATTCTGGAAGTCAGTTTTCAGGTCCCCAGTAATTTTGGTAGCTGTTTGAGTTAGACCCCTGTCCAACAGTTCTGAAAATTTCTAAAATAGGTCCGCCATCTGAAAGGCCTAGTCTCTGGGATGAGTTTCTGAGAGAATCGAGATGGTCTGAGCTGTAAAATTATGCCCTAAGGAGGAGTGGGTACAGTCAGGTGCTGTGTGGCAAATAAGGGGCTCAGTGGAGGCTGGTGAGGGGGAAAGTGCCTGTGAGAGCTCTGCCCGGGGTCCTGAGGTAAAGTTTAGAGCCACTGAGGAGATTACCTGCCTGTGTTCTGTAAGGCAGAGCGCGCTGGAGGCTGGAAGCTGTGCTGCGGTGGCCATGTTGGATTTTCCAGCCTTGACCACAGACTCAAATTGCAGCTTTAATTCCCTCCTAAGTCAGGGTTTGGACATGGAGGGGGTATTCCCGGTCTCTCTATGTGCCTGCCTGGCAATTTTGGGTGCAAACCATTTGCCGTGCTATGAGCTGTGGGCACCATTGTACATGGCTGGAGCTGAGCGCCTGAGTATTTCCTTTTTAAGCCTGAGTCGGCTTTCCTAATGTCCAACTGAATTACTTTGGTTGTCACTATTCTCCACTCCTTTACACCACTTTCTTATCTTCTCCTTACACTACATGTTTTTCATTGAATACACAATTTCACAATTTACAAAAATGTGCATTTTCTAAAAACCTAAAATGTTTGAAAAAGTACAGGGCTGTAAACTTACAGGAGTAAATCACTTTTTTTTAACACAAAATGTCAGATCATGCTTTGTATGTCAACTTCTTTTGATATTATGAACACATTGGCCACCAAGGGAATATGACCACATGACATAAATATTGTTTAGTGAACACAGTTTTATCAGTGCACAGCAAATTAACTTTTGTAGATACAATGATTTAAGCTTAACAATTAGTTTATTCTGAATACAAGGATTATTGTAAATGTTTATTATTAAGCTACTGTATTTAGGGCAGTTTTCAAAGTCCAAAGTAACACAGGGTTTATTCCCTCTGATTCAGTTTTTAACACCATAGTACTTCTAAACCTGTAACGCTTGAAAACGTGGTCGGCTTTTCTAATGTCCAACTCAATTACTTTGGTTGTTACTATTTTCCACTCCTTTACACCACTTCATACTTCTAAGTCATTACCTCATTAACTTTATACTGTTTTAATCTGTACATTTGGTTCACGTTGTTTGCAATTTTACATGTAATTTATTTTGACATTTGTAGATTTAGTCTTCCTTTACATAACCAGCACTGCCTTCTAAGATGCACTTCTAATGTTAACAAAGCTTCAACTTGTATTATTGTCTGTTTGTTTATGCAGACAGTTTTTCTAATAATAGACCAAAATTAGCTAGCAGATTTACTTTCAAAGCATGTGGATACTGAACAAAAATTGATCTATAAGCATGCATTCTCCAATATGTTTAATCTCACAGTATTTAGCTGTTAGCTTTAGCATATTTAGAAATATTTCTGTACTTCAAGGGACTGACATTCGGTATGCTCAGACACACTATTTGATCATATCGTTTTATCTGGGGTTGCAAACATGTATAAGTTCTGTTAATGCATTTTATCCTAACTATATTCAAACTATATTCAACTCCTGGTCTTCACAAACTATGATGTGAAACAAGGTGGTTAATTTCTAATCATCTAAATAGCAGTTGCTCAAAGATGCAGCTGCATCTGTTTTTTTAGAAAATAATAAAGATGTTGTATTAGGCTGCTCTTATTCTAAATAATATGTAAGATGTAATTTCTATTAAAAGGAATAGTGTTCTTGGGTTTCTTGTCTCCTCCTCCTATGCTCACATTTAAGACTTCTTCAGAGGCTCTCCCATCCTTTGGAATGCTCTGTCTAAATCTGTCCGGGTACAGTATCTAATTACAGTACCTAATTTGTGGACCTTTAGATGATCCCTGAATACTCATTGCACCTCTAACTTTTCTTTCTTCATTAACTCATCCCCAAACAGTTATTACCTCTTGTAACCATTCCCCTCCCTATTGGATTATAATCTTTCATGGGTAGGACCCCCCCTAAACCTCGTCTTGAATTGTATTATCACTGTACTGTCTCCCTTTATATTGTAAAGTGTTGAGTTACTAAAGCCTCGTACACACGATCAGTCCATCCAATGAGAACAGTCTGATGGACCGTTGTCATCGGTTAACCGATGAAGCTGACTGATGGTCTGTCGCACCCACACAC
The DNA here is from genome assembly GCF_905171775.1 of Rana temporaria. Classification (NCBI taxonomy): domain Eukaryota; kingdom Metazoa; phylum Chordata; class Amphibia; order Anura; family Ranidae; genus Rana; species Rana temporaria. Next base: position 130,653,570 of record NC_053496.1, read on the forward strand.
CATCGGTTAAATAACCGATTGTGTCAGAACGCGGTCACGTAAACCATGTACAACGGCACTATAAAGGGGAAGGTCATATGCAATGGCGCCACCCTTGGGGCTGCTCTTGCTGATTCCGTGTTACAGCGTGTTAGTAAAAGTTTGGTTCAAGCCCATTCGCACTTTTCAGTCTCTGTGCTTTGCAGATCGTTTTCTCTGGTTCAGTTTGTGCTTGTGGGTTTGTATCTGTTTTTCAGTGCTTGCAGTCAGGTCGTATCTGTTTTGCAGTGCGTTCCTGTCCGCTCAATTTCTGTTTTTCAGTTTGTTCCTTTCAGGCCTTGCTGTACTTGGTTGCTTTGTGCTTTAAGTGTTCTTCCATCATACAAGTGATACAGAAGGTCTATATTAAGGTAAGTTGTCTCCTTTCACATCACAATCTATATATGTCTTAAATGTATGCTAATGTCTTGTATTTCTTGCATCATTCCCTAATTACCATGATTGTAATATGCTGTGAATGTCCCCTTTGTCCCCATGCATGTTATACGTTTTGAATGCTCCTTTTTTGGCCTACATGCATATTTACCTTCACTAACCTGTCCAGCATGCTATCCTAGGCCCAAACACACCTAGCCTAGTCTGTTTCCTACTTTTTTTTTGTCTGTTCCATTGTAGTTCTGCCCCCCCCCTTAAAATGTGTCCCAATGTTTTTTTTTTCTCATTCCATTTTGGCAAAGTGCTAGAAGGTTTATTTTTCTGGGCCCAAACTCAGCTAGAAACACCTCCCCTTAAAATGCTTAATGGCCCATCAGAGAGGTGAAGAGTCTGATAATTGGGTCTATTTTAGTTCTGGCATGAAATTAGCACTCCACTAATAAATGTTATACTGATGTTGGACAAGGATGTCTTTTGTATTGTGATTGCATTGTTTTTGTGCCAAAGTAACAATTTTTATTTTTGTTTGACTCCACAGTTTTCTTCTACACCACAGGAATGGCAGACTGTGGCTTCCCAATTGGCCCAGCGGTAGGACTTCTCTAACTGTGGAGAGGCAATAGATGGGAAACACGTCCGCATAGTGCCGCCACCCCGTTCGGGGTCATACCATTTCAACTACAAAGGTTTTCATAGTATTGTGTTGATGGTGTCGGCACAGTACGAGTTTTTGTATGTGGACGTGGGGAAGAACGGCCGAATGGCCGATGGTGGAGTCTTTGCGCAGATGGAGTTTGCCCATCGTCTCCAGACTGGTGGTCTGGCCCTGCCACGGGATGAAGACAATGTGGAGGCACTCTCTTTTGTGTTTTTTGTCGCAGATGTCGCTTTCGCTTGGACCACACCTCATGATGCTGTTTCCCCAGAGGACTCTCACCCCGGAGAGGAGGGATTGGAATTACCGGCTGGCCAGAGCCCGGAGGGTTGTCGAGAATGCCTTTGGGATAATGGCCAGACTATTCTGCCTGTTCCAGACAGCCATCCACATGGCGGACTATAAACTGAACACTGTCAATTTTCCTGTTGCATTTTTCATAATTATTTGCGCAGGCATTCAGAGACCTACCTTTCAAACATTTGGCCTGAGGCCAGACAATCATCTGAGAACCTGACTGGCCTGGACACTGGTCGTACTGGATTGGCCCCCTGAACTGCTCGAGATGCCCTTGATCTATACGTAGAAAACTTCACTGGTAGGGGGGCCATTGCTATGCCAGACCATATTTCTTTGTAAACAAACCAAAAAAAAAAGACTGAGGCGCATGTCCCAGCTGGAGGAAGAGTGTCTGCAGGTCAATAGGGAGGCAGCTTCCATCATGAGGGCCTCCTTAACCCTGTTGAGGGCTACAGCACCTGCCTTGCTGACCAGCTGCAAAAAATGGATGAGTGACAACGGGCCCTGGCAGAGGATTTTTTACCCCGAGAATATGATGCGATTCATCGACAAATATTTAACTTTTAAAAATCTGTGGGAAATCCATCCTATTCTAACAAGAATGTACGAAGGGCAACAATTGACCAATTGGTCACTTATATGCAGACCTGGATACCAGAGCTAACTTCCACCATGATAAGCAATAACATCAATAACATGAGGAATGCTTACAAGAAGCGTGTGATACAGGTCCGTGCTTCTCAGAGGTCAGGAGCAGCAGCAGATGAAGTACAGGAGCCCAAGCTGTGGTACTATAAACACCTCTGTTTTCTGGACGATTAGATCGAGGCCAGATAATCACCTTCCAGTCTTCCTTCCACCCTTTCCTCCACGGTTCCCTCCAGCGTTCCTTCCACTGTTCCCCCCACCCCTGCAGAGGGTGCCACGGAGCTGGCTGAGATTGAGTAGCCAGATCTGAACATCTACAGTCAGGTATAGTAGTTTACAACATATTTATTGGCCTTAAATTTTTTTCGGTTAACGAGGTGTTTTTTGAACCAAAATGAAAGCTTGAAAACCCAAACAAAAGTTGTGGGCAGAAAAAATAGTGACAGGGATGCCAACTGCAGGGGTCAGAATGAGAGTCTGTTCAATTTACTAAAAAAACAAACAAAAAATGCAACAGTCATGAGCTTTGAAATGTGTGTGCTTGATGAAGCCAAAAAAAAACATGTCCCTTTTTTAGACACAGGAAGAGATCAGCCAAGAGGAGGAGGAGGCTCTGGAATGTGTCAGCCAGGAGGAGGAAGGGGTGAGTGGCAGCCAGGAGGAGGCTGGGCCGAGTGGCAGTCAGCAGGTGCCCAGGCCCAGTGGCAGCACTGTATCACAGGTGCCTCCCCTCCAGATGCGCCCACCAAAAAAAAACAGGCGCATGACCCAGCTGGAGATGGAGTCACTGCGGGTATTTAAGGAGGCAGCAGAAATCATGAGGGCCCCCCTTAACCCTGTTGAGAGCTTTGGCTCATACATTTCACACGAACTGCAAGAAATGGAGCAGCAACAACGGGGCCCGGCCCAGTCGTCTCCTCCTGCTGCCACATTTTCACCACCTGCAAGGGGCCGTGGAGGGAGCTGTGGAAGGAAGGCTGTAAGGAAGACCAGAAAGTGATTCCCTGGCTTCAAGCTGATTTGGAATAAAACTGAGGTTGTTGTAGTACCACAGCTTGGTGTCATGTATGACATCTGCTGCTGCTTCTGATTTCTGGGATTTGGGGAGCACATTGTTCCCCAAATTAGAGGGACTCCTGATGTTATTGATTTTGTTGTTGATCATGGTGAAATGTGCCTTTGGTGTCCAAAGTCTACATATATTTGGCTGATTGTGCAATTGTTGCCTTTCATGTTATTTTAACCAGAATAAATGGAGATTTAATTTAAGTTAAATACTTGTCTATTGTGTTTTTCTGGTGAATAGCCATCAAACATTTCCGAAATACAATGTGTAATTAACAAAGGACACAACCTCATTGGGGGGGGGGGAAACATTGTTGTGATAATTTGAGAAAAAAAAATGTAATTTCTCCAAAAAAAAAACAGTGTTGTGATAACCTGAGAAACAAAAATGACATTTCTCAAAAATTATGTGGAGTACAAAAAATAATTTTGGAGATCTGGCTTTCTAAAAATAAAAAAATAAAAAAAAACATGAGATCACAAGCAAAAAATAAAATAAGTCAGTATGGGAGAACTCTGTCTAAATAGCATCAGCAAAACAACGTGTTTATTCTAGCAATAGAACGAAGAAAAAAATGCGCTGCAATAAACAAGGCACTAATTTTAAAAATGTAGAATGTGACATCTCCAAAACGAACGCTAGTTTTACAAGAACGAGCGCTCCCGTCCCCTAATTTAGTCTGAGTATGCATGGATTTTTAACCGATGGTTCGTACCTACTAACAATCGGTTTTGACCTATCGGTTAGGAATCCATCGGTTAAAATTTAAAGCAAGTTGGCTTTTTTTTAACCGATGGTTAAATAACCGATGGGGCCCACACACGTCCATCAGACCGTTGTCCTCTGGTTAACCTATCGTGTGTACAAGGCCTAATAGTTCTGTTATGCGCTTGCAGATTTTTGTTTATAGATTTAACGGAATTTGTTTTTTCTTCAATACGTTTAATAATTATTAAAATATCATATAACAAATAAAACAATAGAAATAAGCTTCAATTTTCATTACACCAAGAAATATGCTATATACACAGCATTACCATGTTACATGCAAATAACAAATACAAGTAATAAGGTGAGATTGGTTAAATATGCAAGTGCTAAGGTGTTCATAGATCATCAAAGACAAGTAGAAGGTGCCATTGTTGGGAGGGGAGCTTGGTACAGAACACAAAAGGCCAGAGTAAAGGGTTCTGTCTACACAGAACCCTTTACTCTGTGACCAAGGTTTAACCTTGTGACCAAGGTTGCCAAAGGAGGACTGCCTGGGCATGTAGACCTGCACTTCATGCCATAATCAATTTGTAGGAGCAATGAGTTTGGATCATGTCTATAGTGAGATTGTAGTGGGGTGGGGGGACTTCCAAGGTTTGGTTAAATTGAGCCTTGCGGCTAAAAGAATATGTTGATTTAACCAAAGTTTAATACCAAGTTGTGACACTATTTTAACATTCAATAAAGCACTTCAAAGAGTTTGTTAGACATCATTGAGTGTTAGGATTCTAGTAAACAAAAAAAAGGATATACTGAAACTGTGGTTGAAAGTTTACTTATTATTTGTTTTCTTATCTTTCAATATTTTTTTATTAAAGATTTTAAAGGATACAGAATGTAACCTCAAGCAGATATTTATGCAAAGTCATTGAATCAGATGAAATACAAAACAGTATCCATCGAAACATCGAATAAAAAGGAGGATGAAAGCAGAACAATAAGCATATTGAAGACAGTACACATGAAAGTGGTTCTAAAGGCTCAAGGTTTTTACATTCATGCATTCTTCTCTGTACAGCATCCCCTCCAGCCCCCCTTAGTACTTACCTTAGCCCCATCTCATCCAGCAATGTGCACAAGCGCCTCAGTTCTCTTGGCACTCTACCACCTCATTGGCTGAGGCATCAGTTGAAGCATTGACTTCCGCTGCTGTTAATCACAGCCAGTGAACCAATGAGAATAGAGGAAGTGGGGCCAAGCCACGGCTTTATGTGTGAATGGACAGGGACACCTTAGCCAGAATCCTGGGGCCTCAGTGTCTATAGCAGCGTGTAGCCTGCTGTAGGCATCCATGGGTAGGCATACTGAATCTAGGGGGTCCACATTTTTAAAAGTTTCTCATGCATGTCTAGGAGAATGCTGGTGAGCTTTTCATTGCTAAAAAGCGGCAATGGACTTCTGTCAAAGGTACAAACTATTGTTTACAAGTTCATACTATAGAACAATTTGTGGACTACAGATACTCAAAAGTAGACACTACATCCCCTATGAGAGTACAAAATAAAGAATAGGGAAAAAGGGTAACAAACCCTGGGGACTTTAAATGGTGCCAATGATTTAGTCAAGCAAATATAGTAAAAAATATTATTTTTTCATTTTACAAAATATGACATAATAATTTAAGCATATAAAAACCAGCCAATGAGAATGAATCTAGCTCAAACCATGAGCTGAGGCCCTGTTGCAGGAGTTGCTCAGTTGCTAAACATGTTTCGCTCGAATTGAGCTTCTCAAGGAGCTTGAACAGGTTATGCTACATGTCATAAAGAGAAGAATATACATAGGATTGAACAGAGATTAGTAAATCTACATAAATAAGTGAAAAAATACACAATGTATTGAAATCCAAAAAATCAAACAAATAACAAAAATAGCAATTTAGGAATAAGTATGTAAATCATTGTTCATATAGATTAAGGTACACAACCCCGGCACAGACTTACCATGCCAGACCAAGTCTAAATCATAGGATAAATAGAACTACTGAGGAGAAATAGCAAATCATGTGTCGCCATCAACACCCTGGAACCATGAGTCACAACTACTTTGGTATATAGAAACATACCTTATTTGTATGTTCTGCCGTTGAATCAATAAATTGTCAATACACACAATAATGAAATTGTGGATTTATGATAGACTGCAACCCAGATTCAAAAGAACAGTAAGAATCCAGAAATGATGAATACCACATTAAGCACAATAAGTGCTGCACTGTAAAAAACGTAGAGAAAAAGAAAATATATATGTAAATAATTATAAAGAAAATAAAAAAAAGAGGAGAAAGAACTGCCATAGGAAGGGAAATATCCAAAACGGAATGTCCCACTCCATGGTCAATCAAAGTTCTCCAATCCGTTCAGAGAGACTGAGCACCGGTATAAAAGAGTTCCAAGCTGAAGCCAGGCATCGAGAGTGAGAGGGAAAAGCTCACATCTACCTCTCCACTTCCCCAATCAGTAAACCAGAGATCGTGACCATCGCCGCGCTCTTAAATACCATCCCGACGGCGTCTGATGTCACTGCCGGGATGCGGACACATGACAGCGGCGTGAAACCCCGCCCAACGGCTGCATAACATCCAATGGAGGCAGCGAGATCAAGTGCAAGCGCAGTCATGCCTATGGAACCAGCTTCCTTTGCGCCGTAGCGTCAACCACCATCTTGGATGAGGGATAACACCCTGGAAAATAGAACCTGATGATAGAAGCCACGCACTAGAAAGTATAAGCGTGCAATAAAAGGCAGACAAATTAAATGGCCTAGGAGGGAAAAAACACAAATATCGAAGGGCTTGTCACCACTTGAATGATTGATTGGACACTTAGGTGGTGACACTCCCAGGGTGTTCTTATGACTCGGATAAGAAACGAGAGGAGAGAAACTGGCCCCCAGGGAGATGACAGACAAATAAGGGACCATAATAGGTCTTGATTTGCGATTTGATTTCAAAACTAGAAATAGAAATACACTTTGATCAAAAGAAAGGGTTTGTTTCAGATAAAACCCTATTGTTGCCAATTAGACATTTTTTTTTTATTATTATTTTGGTTCAACCGGTGAAGCATGGAACAACGTTCTGGGGCTGTCTATCTATGAACACAACATTATGAATGGATGATCAGTTTAAGTAGGATACAAAATAGATAAATACAATACAAACAAAAGAGAATATACAATATATATATACAGTTGTTCACCAAAGAAAGAGAAAGAAAGAAAAATATAAAAAATATATAAAGAGAGGCCCATGTACTGGTTCTATACCTATAAGAAAGACTTAAAACTAAATGCATCATTCAATCCTGGGTACTTTAAGGTGGATAGTTGGTGTATCCATTTTGCCTCTTTTTGGAGGAGTAATTTATCATGGTCACCACCTCTGTCTCCCGGAGGAATGTGCTTCATTGCAGAAAAATGCATTTTGAAACTATCAAAATGATAAAAAATGCCAATATGGCAACTAATTGGAGTCTCCATCTTCTTTTTTGACACTTTCTATGACCTGTGGATTGAATATCGAGTAGTTGTGACTCATGGTTCCAGGGTGTTGATGGCGACACATGATTTTCTATTTCCCCTTAGTAGTTCTATTTATCCTATGATTTAGACTTGGTCTGGCCTTTGAAAACCTAAGCGATCTTTCAGTGTTTTGGCGGACAAAATCCGGTCAAGGGCCTGACATTTAGATTGGATCTGTTGTGTGATATCCTGGGAAGCCAAGTGTTGTAGTTTGTTATATAAATTATTTCAATCATTTGTCAGACATTTAATTTCTGCCAATCTCTCTCTGTTTTTAATTGCTGCGAGTTTAATAATATGTCCTCGCAGGACTGCTTTGTGGGCAACCAAGAGGGAAGTAGGGGGTGTGTCATCATTAATGTTCTCCAAAAAGTAATTATCAATGTGGGTTGAGATAGAATTCTTATTAGCAGGGTCTGCCAGAAGGGAATCATTGAGGCGCCAATTAAATGGGGAAAGGCCTATGTAGGATGTGTCAAATGAAGTGATGTCATGGTCGGACCATGGGCATGGATGGATGTGTGCTTGAGAGGAATTAGCTAATAAAATCGGGGTACAGAAAATGTAGTCCAGCCTGGCATAGCAGTCATGAGGGTGGGAGTAATGGGTATATGACTTAACACCTGTGTTATGGGCTCCAGGAGTCAATAAGTTGAAACTTGTTAATGTATCTGTTAATAGATTTGGAAAATGCCTTGGAAGAGGGGGAGATCCTGCTTCTGTCCAAGGCTGGGTGAACAGACAGGTTAAAGTCCCCACCCAGGATTATATGGGGGGAGTGAAAGCGATCAAGAATGTTGAAGAATTTAGTAAAAAATGTAGTTTGGGAGTCATTTGGGGCATAAACAGATGCGATCGTGATCGCGTGATTATTAATAGTGCCTTTAAGAATAATAAAACGACTATCAGGGTCCTTATAGATGTTTTGAATATCAAAAATAACAGAGTTGCGGATAAATATCGCCACTCCATGGGTCTTGTTAGTGAAGGTTGTGTAGTGATATTGATTATATGATCTGTTAAAAAAAGTGGGGTGTTTGGAGGTGGCAAAATTAGTTTCCTGGAGCAGGATGATATCTGCCCCCAGTCTTTTGTAATGTTGAAATGCTTTTTTGCGTTTATGAGGTGAGTTGAAACCTTGTGTGTTATGATAAACAATCCTAAGACCCATGAGTGGATATTGTGGGCAGGATCAACAGAATATATTTAGTGGGTGCGTAAAACCTTGGGCTCAGGCCGTATCCCCGACACACCAGCCCAAGACCCACCACACAAGTGTACATATACATGATATTCAAAGCTAGTGAGAAGCAATAAACAAAAAGATAACGCAATGTGAAAGCAGCAAAACAGTGTGGAAGTAAAAACACAGTGACTATCAAGATCTATGCATATTAGATAAAGGGCCTTAAAGGCCACCAGCGTGAGTAACACAAACATATAAAATAGTGAATAAACTTTGGGGACAGGGGATAACCTGTCACTCATACAAAAAAAGAACAAAACAAAGGACAAATCTGTCCTTATCCCACGAACCGAGCGAGTGATGCTCCATCTAGAAACGGAGCAGCAGCCGAACACGATCACAGGAGTGGGGTCAATCTAGCGACAATGGATGTTTCAGGCATTTTGAAAAACAGAACTGATTATAAAGGTAATAAGTGCAAGGGGCAGGAGCCCCAACCTGTGTAAGTGGTGCAATGAAGCGGATTCATAACACCAAAACCGCAAAGGGTGCAAAAGATCAACATATAGGGAGCATTAATTGTGAACCATATGATAATGATGTCAGGTAAGCTCGTAATAACCATTCAGGCCTCCAGAACGGAAAACATAAGTGTGACTGCAAATATAGCTGGGGCAGAGCGAGAAATTGTTAGCGGGTGTTATAACAAGATTGTGTGCCCATGCAATCTCAATAGGTGTGTGAACCTACCGCACCCCAACAGGAAGGGCTAGGCAGCTGAGGATAGTCTCTTGGAGTGAGTTCTTGGATGGTCATCTGAGGGAGGGTATCTTGAGGAGTCCCTTGCCAAAAAAAACATCTGGGGAAGGGAATAAAAAAAGAAAAAGGGAGAAAGAAAACAAAAGGAGAACATGTTCACAGGAAGTCAACAAGGGCCTTTAGAAGGGTTGATTCTGAAAGGATTGGATCAATCTTCTTTGATCTCTCTGGCTGCGTCTGGTGGGAGGAGTAGACCAGATCGGTGAGGGCCTAGGTGTGGTAGGAGGGCGGACATGAGGGTCTTTCACCAGCAGTTCTTTGCCCTCAATAACATTATATACCGTATAGGTCGATCCATTATGTGGGATCGTAAGCTTAAAGGGGAATCCCCAGCAGTATTTAATTCTGGCAGCTTGTAATACATTAGTGACTTCCTTCATCCTGCGTCTTCTGTCCAGGGTGGCGCGAGAGATATCTGGGTAGATCTGGATTCTCTTGCCTTCCATAGTGAGGTTAGGGGTATTTCTGGAGGCGCACATGATGTCCTCCTTAACCAGGAAGTCCCTCATACACATAATGTCCCTGGGAGGATTGTCAAGGGGGGGTTTGGGACGAAGCGATCTGTGAATCCTGTCACAGATAAAGATGGGGGTTTATCTGGCAAGAGGTTATGAAAGAATTTTGAGACTGCAGGCATTAAATCTGTGATTGTTTCAGGGACCCCGCGAAGCCTGATGTTATTGCGGCGGTTTCTGTTGTCAAAGTCCTCTACCTGTGCTTGCATAAAGGCAAAGTTGTCAGCCAGGTTTTCATAATATTTTCTAAGGTTGTTGTGAGCCAGGGAGAGCTTGTCATGTTTAGTTTCAAGGAGATCTGTGCGGCTGCCAATACTGGCAATCTCATGGGAGAGGGCCGCTGTGGAGTTATGGACTTCTTTTTCAATTTTATCCACCAGTTTGTTGAATATCGCTGTTAAACTTGCGTCTAAATCAGCTTTAGAGAGTGGGAGCCCGTACTCACTGTTGTGCTGGCATGGATGGGGGAGAGGTGAGAGGAAGTCTGTGCAGTCCTCTGTCTCTGAGTGTTGGTCGGCGTCATTTTGAGACATCTTGCTGTGTCTTTGCTCCATGTCGAGGAGAAAGTTGGTGAGGCTGTGGCTGGTGCGCCAAATCCGCTTCTTCCTAGCGGATGGCATGCACTAGGTATTCCCGCGGGGGTGCTCATTAAAATCGCCGCTAACGGTGCCAAATAGCCCTGGGTAATCCGCCTAGAATGCCCGGGTCCGACGGAGCTCGGCCCAGGCGAGTCCTCTTTAGTTGTACTTTTAGATGCAGTTTTTGTATTTAAGAGGAGCACAGTGATATTTTTGTGTTTAAAACACACACACACAAATTCAGTATATTGCATATACTTGAACTCTATTGAATATTCTGTAACAGTTGCACTTTAATGCAATTATTCACACATTCTTTAACTAATATTCATATTTTCACAGAATTGTCCTTTTCAACTCTTTCAGTTCAGGCTGTTTAATATCAGAAGCTTTTGTATGTCCAGTAGAGGGCAACAACTTATAAAGGTATAGAACTTCTAATGCGGAATATCACAGAGATATATATATATATATATATATATATATATATATATATATATATATATATATATATATATATATATATATAGAGAGAGATATATATATATATATATATATATATCTCTATATATATATATATATACACAGGTTTTAATTTGTATTTATGAGAAGATGTAGCTGACCAAAACAATTGACTACTACTGTTAAACTTATAATGATAATACTGCAAAATACATAATATTAAATATGACAGCCGCGTACAGGGCCCCAAAAAACAATTACGTCTTCAGGATTTCTAAGGGCGCAAATTTTTGATTTCACTCCTCACTACCTATCACAGTTTCGAAGGCCATAAAATGGCAAGATAGCAACACCACCCCCCCCCCCCAAATTACCCTATTTTGGAAAGTAGACACCCCACGCTATTTGCTGAGAGGCAAGGTGAGTATTTTGCAGCTCTCATTTGTTTTTGAAAAAGAAGAAAGAAAAGAAAAAACATTTTTTTTTCTTTTTTAAATTTTCAAAACTTTGTGACAAAAAATTGAGATCTGCAAAATACTCATCATACCTCTCAGCAAAAAGTTTATGATGTCTACTTTCCAAAATGGGGTCATTGGGGGGGGGGGGTTGTGCCATCTGGGAATTCTATGCCTTCGAAGCTGTGATAGGCAGTGAGGAGTGAAATCAAAAATTTACACCCTTAGAAAGTCTAAAGGCAGTGCTTGGTTTTTGGGGTCCCATACGCGGCTGGGCTCCCAAAAAGTCTCACACATGTGATATCCCAGTACTCAGGAGAAGCAACAGAATGTATTTTGGGGTGGAATTCCACATATGCCCATGGCATGTTTGAACAATATATCATTTAGTGTCAAATTTGTTCAAAAAAATATATATATATTTTTCCTGCAACTTGTCAAAATATAAAATATTCCATGGACTCGACATGCCTCTCAGCAAATAGCTTGGGGTATCTACTTTCCAAAATGGGGTCATTTGGGGGGAGAGGTTGAACTGTACAACATTTAGAAGCTTATGTCACACATCGCCCACTCTTCTAACCACTGTGGTGGTGAAATCACCGCCTACAGCGTTGGAGTCAAGGCTTTATGTATCGTGGGAGCAAACGCTGTTGCAGTCAAGATAAATAAATCAGTGCTGCAACTGAATGGCATACCTGCTAAGCAAATGATGGTTAACAAAAAACAAATTAACGTTACAGTATAACAGTAAGACCTTACCATACCTGCAAAGCAAATACAAAAAAAAACATAGTAAAAAATAAAACATTTTTTAGCGCAACCTGTGCCTAAAATATATGTATGCCAAAGCATGGGGGCATCCTCCCGCAAAAGTTAGGAGCAAATCGCTCCTCCGCAACTACTGCCCTCCATTAACCCCCCTCCCATCATACTGCCATCAACTACCACCCAAATATCCACTACCCTACTGACCACGTCCACTGCCCTATTGACCACGTCCACTGCCCTATTGACCACTTCCACTGCTTTACTGACCATGTCCACTGCCCTACTGACTGATACCATTCACAGTCCACACTGTCACCACTGGCGGAACTACCAGCAAAGGTTGCACTTGTGACTGGGCCCTGGCCTTCTGCCACCATGTCGGGCCCAAGACTGCAGGACTGCACAATATGTGAAAGGGATCCACTGTGAGACCATTAAGGGTGGTGGGATCAGTGGGAAGGGCTCTGGGCTCGGTTCTCATTCGTCTCTGAGCAGAGTAATGCTGAATGTCAGTCAGCATCGCTTCTGCTCTACTTCTCAGCGCTCATTGGAGCGCTGTGCCGTGGAGGGGCGGGGAGAGGCTGTCTTAGCGGCTCACTGAGACGCTGAGACTTTCCAGCTCAGTTCAGTGTGGGTGCCCAGCTCTCAGTGACTGACCTGGAGCAGCGAGTGCAGAGCATGGATGGCTGTGTCGATTCCTCCCACGTGTCCCTCCCTCACGGTGCCGACTCACCCACCCGCCAAGCTGATGTGCTGCTGGAAGAGACAGGGCTCCGCTGCTGGCTACCCAAATCGTGACTACCAGCTGCCCCTCCATGCTGATTAGTACAGATGAATGGGTCCCTCTGACCCTGCCAGGCTATCTGAGGTCCCCTCTGACATTTTCCTCTGCTCTCTACTCCTCTCCTGAACCTGTGTGGGAGCCCTCCCCTCTTCCTGCATCTCCCATCTACCCTGCACTCCTCACCCTATACTGATCTAATCTATAGAACCCCCCACCCATACTGATCACCCTGTACAACACTGTACCCCTCACTATACACCCTACCCCCCCACATAACCCTTCACCCTATACTGATCTACTCTACAGATCACTGCACCACTCACTATACACCCTTCCTCCACCTTATAGAACACTGTATCGCTCACTGTTCACTCTGCCCCCACCCCGTAGAACACTGTACCCCTCACTGCTCACCCTTTTTTTTAGATAATTGTGTGTATCTGTTTTTTTGAGACACTGGGGTGAAGAGCAAAATTGCATTGGGGGTGGGGCAAAAAAAATGTTTGCCCAGGGTCCAAACCATATTAAAGATGGCCCCCAAATGGTCCAGAAATATTTAGACAGAATAAAGGTGGATAAAGCACCTGGCCCTGATGGCATCCACCCACGGATCTTAAACCAATTGAGCTCTGTCATTTCAAAGCCACTGTATAGATAGACAGAAGGCTTGTTTTTATAGCTAGCACGAAATGTTAACAGACCCAAAACAACCAGACCCTATGTAATTGTTACTTATTTTATTGATTTTTTTACTTGATCTGTGCCATAGTTAGATACTCACGTTTGTTCTGACCACGTATCTTGGGCGCATATTTACGCTGGCCGCCTCATTGCAAATATGCAAATGAGTGAGATACGCCAATTCACGAACGTACTTGCGCCCGGCGCATTCATATACACGGTTTGCGTAAGGCTTACATCCGGCGTATAGTTAAGCCTCATAAAGCAGGTCTAAGTCATGGTAAGGTAGTAGTATGTGAATAGGGCTGGGCGTAGGTTACGTTCACGTCGTAGGCATTGAGCTGTCGTATCTTAGGGAGTATATTCAATGTGATTCTGAGCATGCGCACTGGGATACGTCCAGGGGACGGCGCATGTGCCGTTCTTTCGGCCCATCATTTGCATGGGGTCATGCTTCATTTAAATGGATCACGCCCACTTCCACCTACTTTGAATTGGGCCGGCTTACGCCGAAGAATTTACGTTACGCTGGTGCAACGTTGGGAGCAAGTGCTTTGTGAATACTGTGCTTGCCTCTCTGTGTTACGTCGGCGTAGCGCATATGAGATGCGCTACACCGGCAGAAATATGCGCCGATGTATCTGAATCCGGCCCCTACACACTTTTTTCTACTAATAAAATATTGTGGAAAAAGAATGGGGTCGGGTACGCCTGACTTTGGTAGGGGCCTCAACTTCGTTGTCAGTGTTATCTGTCATTGAGCCGCTGTCGTCTACAGGATCGTATTCTGAGCCTGAATATGACAGATGAGTGACTTCCTCTTCACTATCTGTCATGCTCAGAAATGTGTAGGCCTCTTTACTAGTGCACCTTTGATTTGCCATTTTGGGCTCTAAATTTACAGGTACAACTAGTGAGATTCACAAGAAAAAAAAGAATATATATGCCTATCTGCCTGCCTGTGCCATTGTGTCGATGTATGTCATCATTCGGTAGTCAGCAACTGGTTTAACAGTATAACCAATATGTATATTGTAACAATACCCACAAGGGTAATCTGACTAGCTTTATTGTTAAAGGTCAAAACAGTGCAGAATGTTCAGTTCAATGCAGGTTTGGCAAACATTACCTGAGTTTAGATACCGAACTCAGTGATGGTCATTTTTTGGGCTAATAAGCAAGGGATTGTGGAAAAATAGTAGTGGAGCAGGGTGGAGGAAGTGTAAAAAAAAAAATGTTTATTGACACTGTATTTTGGTCCTGACAAAGCTTGGTAATGCTGTCAAGCAAAATGTGTTGCATCAGCACGCTGAGCTGTCACTAGGGCTACGCATCCCACCATCCCAGTGACAATATAAACAACACACTCAAACATCCTCCTTGAACATTTCTTCTGCAGTTTATCTATACTGGACATTTAGCTTGTCAGACCTGAATTTGTAGCGCTGGCTTTTTTCCCCAGTCGGGATTTTGTGTTGTGGCCATCCCAGTGACAGTGGCTTCAGCTTGTATTCAAACTATACAGAGGACATTGCTGAGACTGGAGGAAAGGCAGTTTGGCAGATTGAACACATCTTGGAGGCATAGAGCGCTGGGATGAAGAGCAGTGAGAAATGCAATTCAGTTGATTACTAGACATGTGCACACTGAAATATTTTGTTTCGGAATTTAGTTTTTGTCCGAAAAATAAATGTTTTCAGTTGCTCCCGAAATTTGTTTTTATTTATTTTGTTTCATTTAAAAATGCATTCGTCTGAAAATCCAAATTAATTAAGGTTGAATCTGTCATTGAAGGCTCATGGTGTCTGTCGAATTTTCTAAGATTCGACAGAGCAGCTAAACTGTACGATGCGCAATCAAACATCAACATGTTCCGCCAACAAACTACAGAAGAATTCTAATGTTGTATGACTAGTAATAATTATATTTATTAATTATTATTACTAGTGAACCAACATTAGAATTCTTCAATAGCCTATGGGTCGAGCATTTGACCAGAAATGTACGATTGCAGCGTCATACAGTTTAGCTGCTTATCGAATATTCTTAGAACTTTTGACGGACACCATAACATAAGCCTTTAATGACAGACTCAACTTTTGTATGTTGAATCTGTAATTGAATCTTTGTCGTTCATGTCGAATGGTCTACTCCAACACTGTCTCTATAATGTTGAATCTTTCCTCTCTATGTAGAATAATCTTGGACTGATAGAGTTAAGGTTAGGCACATTCGACCACAGGTTCGATAGACAGAGATCGCTATTGTTAGCGTCATGTCAAATCTCTATCTATATCTATAAAGCATTTTTTTATGTCGGATCTTTCGGATTTCGGATTCTGCGCGTTCATTTTTGTTTGTTAAAACGATAACGAAAATACCCAAAATTCGGACGAAAATGCATTCGGACGAAAACGAATGCATGTGTCTAGAAATTTGCAACAAACAGGTTTTCGTCACTGGAGAGGATCCACCAATAGGAAATTTCTGCTTCCCTAACAAAGGAGCTAGACATAGAGAAGATGGAAACAAAAAAGGATCTAATAACAAGATCAATTTTTTTCTGTGCAAGTAACAAGTTGTGAGGAGGAGGCTCATAAGCCCTTTGTCTCCGTTTCATTAATAATACTTTGGAATATCTTCTTTAAAGTGGAGTTCCACCCAAAGATGGACATTTCAACTTTTTGGAAAATCCCCCCCCCCCCCTCCAGTGTCACATTTGGCACCTTTAAGGGGAGCGGATACCTGTGCAATACCTGCTCCCACTTCCTGGCATAGATCACCTCAGTGATCTACGCCACTTCCGGCACCTACCCTGTACCCCCGCTGTCTTCTGGGAGACACGCAGCTGGGACTAGTGAATACGCACATCGCGACCCGCGCGTGCGCAGTAGGGAACTGGGAAGTGAAGCCACAACACTTAATTTCCTGATTCCCTCACCAAGGATGGCGGGGGGGGCAGCTGAGAGCCGAGCGATTGGTCGGCTTCTGCTGCCGACATCGCGGGCACCCTGGACAGGTAAGTGTCCATATATTAAAAGTCAGCAGCTGCTGTATTTGTAGCTGATGGCTTTAAAAAAAAATTGTGGGACCTTTGCTTTAAGCAAAACGTTCCACCATATCAAATATATATATATCCTACAAACAAACTGTATGTCTTAATAAGCATCTAAATTGAAAACCTGACCTGATCAATCTTGAAGGCACATTATAGCATTGTTAAACCATTTGTGATTGCAAAGAAATGCGGTCATTGAGAGGTTAAGCTGTTGAAGGGAATAATTTAGGAAAGTGCAAATATGCAGCAACTAATCACCTTTGATTGATCTGGTGCAAGTCTGACAATCAAAACAGAAGCATGATTGATTGTTATGGGTTACATCATATTTGCACGTTTGAACATACTTAATAAATGACCCTTGAATGTGCATGGTTGGCAGTTATGATAGTAAGGATACACATTTCCGTGTTTTTTGGGTATTTTTTTTTTCTATCCTGTTTTTATATTGGAAGCAGTATCATTGTTACATAGTTGCATAGCTAGACAGGTTGAAAAAAGACCATCTAGTTCAACCAAAAAAATAAATAAACAAGGCGAAGGCAAAAACCCTCAGCAAAGCATGCTCCAATTTGTTACAGCAGGGGAAAAAATTCCTGCCTGATCCCACGAGAGGTAATCAAATTTTCCCTGGATCAATGTTACCTATAAATGTTAGTACCCAGTTATATTATATACATTTAGGAAAGAATCCAGGCTTTTTTTTTAAAACATCTACTGAGCTTGCCAGAACCACCTCTGGAGGGAGTCTATTCCAAATTTTCACAGCTCTTACTATGAAGAAACCTTTCCGTATTTGGAGATACATTTTTCCTCTAGATGTGAAGAGTGTCCCCTTGTCCTCAGCGATGACCTTGAAGTGAATAAATTAACACCAAGTTCACTATATGGACCCCTTATGTATTTGTACATGTTGATCATATCCCCCCTTAATCTCCTCTTCTCAATAGTGAATAAATTCAGTTCCTCTAATCTTTCCTCATAGCTGAGCTCCTTCATGCCTCTTTTTCAGTTTGGTTGCCCTTCTCTACACTTTCTCCAGTTTCCTGATATCCTTTTTGAGAACTTGTGCCCAAAACTGAACTGCATATTCCAGATGAGGTCTTACTAATGATTTGTACAGGGGCATAATGATATCTCTCTCTCTGGAGTCCATACTTCTTTTAATACAAGAAAGTAGACATGTGCGTTCCTGTTCGTAACAATTGGATTTTCGTACAAATTTGTTAGTATTCGTACATTCGGATCAATTGGACAATCTTACTAAAATATGAAACACTGAAACAGCAAAAGAACGAAAATGACATCTATAACGAACGATTTGCATTCCGTATTTTAAATCCTTTGTCTGTTCGTGTTTTCATTCGTATGTTCGTATTTTCATTTGTGTGTTTTGTAAATCCGTTTCTTTGTCTGTTCGTAAATTTGTGTACTCATATTGTTCTTTCGAATGGGCACTGGGCAGTGTAGTTAGTGATGTATCTTATCTTAATATCTTTTTGAACATTATTCAGGGATGGAGATGCGATTTAGGAGTGGAATGGAGTGCCTGCACAGATTTACCACCGATCAGTTTATTTATGCATTGTCATTTTTTTACTGGCAGACCCAGTTTGAGTTGGTCTGCTTCTGGTTTGGTGGTATATTGGTTTGTTGGGCAAGGTTTTTGCTCCACTCCTATTTTTCTTTTGTTTTCCAGTGCTCTCTTTTGCCACAACAACTATAGGTAGGGGCGGGCTTTAGGTTATCACCTGTCCTCTGCCTATTGATTAGCACACCTGGGCTCCCTTTCAGGAGACCTTAAATTCACAGTTAGGACTGCAGCTATACAGAGTGCCGTGTCGCAGGCGCTGCAGCTTCCCAGGTATTTGCAAATGCTTGCAACTAAACCTCTGTTTTTACTTACATCAGTTAGACAGATTTATTTGGTTTAGTGCTTTTTGGTTGACAACTTTGAGCCTGACCACATGGCAACATTTTTTTCCATGTTTATATTTAATTGCATATTGCTAAAATCACATCTCATATAAAGTCCCAACCTCCCCCATTTTTGATCTATTTACAGGGATGGAGGCCTATGGTAGTATCTCTATATGCCTCATTTAAAGTCCCACCCCTATCCCCCCTCTTTTTGAACATTATTCAGGGATGGAGATGCTATTTAGGAGTGGAATGGAGTGCCTGCACAGATTTACCACCGATCAGTTTATTTATGCATTGTCATTTTTTTACTGGCAGACCCAGTTTGAGTTGGTCTGCTTCTGGTTTGGTGGTATATTGGTTTGTTGGGCAAGGTTTTTGCTCCACTCCTATTTTTCTTTTGTTTTCCAGTGCTCTCTTTTGCCACAACAACTATAGGTAGGGGCGGGCTTTAGGTTATCACCTGTCCTCTGCCTATTGATTAGCACACCTGGGCTCCCTTTCAGGAGACCTTAAATTCACAGTTAGGACTGCAGCTATACAGAGTGCCGTGTCGCAGGCGCTGCAGCTTCCCAGGTATTTGCAAATGCTTGCAACTAAACCTCTGTTTTTACTTACATCAGTTAGACAGATTTATTTGGTTTAGTGCTTTTTGGTTGACAACTTTGAGCCTGACCACATGGTAACTTTTTTTTCCATGTTTATATTTAATTGCATATTGCTAAAATCGCATCTCATATAAAGTCCCAACCTCCCCCATTTTTGATCTTACTTAATATTTTAGCCAATCAGCTCATCTCTTTTGTGCTGAGTCACATTGGACAGTGAAAGTAATATAGATTAGGTGTTGAAAATGAAACTAAAATACGAGATTGTGAATGACCGCACTGCGATGTATTTACGAAAGTACAAAATTACGAATCCATTAAAAGAAAATGATTATCTAACAAAATTACGAATTTTGAATCAACCAAAATAAATTAGAAAGAATTACGAATCATTCAGTATAAACAAAAATAAAACTGTTACGAAAATACGAACGGGTCCGAATAGGAAAACTTGCGTCTTACGAAATACGAATGGGTCCGAATAGGAAAACTTGCGTCTTACAAAATTAAGAATCTTTACGAATCTACGGAACGAGACGAAACAAAACAAAAAAAACAACATTTTTTGTTGTGCACACACTACAAGAAAGGACTTTGCTCACTTTGGAAACCAGAGCTTGGCAGCAGCTCATGATCTATCAAAACCCCCAGATCCTTCTCCACTATAGATTGCCCCATTTGTACTCCCCCTAGTACGTATGATGCATGCATATTCTTAGCCCCCAAGTGCATAACTTTACATTTATCAACATTAAATTTCATTTGCCACTTAGTTGCCCAATTAGACAGAGCATTGAGGCTGGCTTGTAAGTTGACAATATCCTGTAAGAATGTTAATCCATTGCATAGCATGGTGTCTGCAAAATCAAAAATGTTACTTTTAATCCCAGACCCTATATTATTTATAAAGATATTAAAAAGTAAAGGTACTTTAAAAAAAAAAAAAAAAAATTGCTGGCTAAAAAAAACATTGAGAAAAAAACCAGCGTGGGGTTCCCCCCAGATCCATATCAGACCCTTGGGTCTAGTATGGATTCGGAGGGGATCCCCATGCCAAAATAAAACAAAAATGATGTGGGGGTCCCCCCAAAATCCATTCCAGACCCTTATCCGAGCATGCAGCCCCGGCAGGTCAGGAAAGCGAGGAGACGAACGAGGGCCCTCCCCCACCTGAACCATACCAGGCCACATGCCCTCAACATGGGGGATGGGTGCTTTGGGTTAGGGAGGCTCTGCACCCCCCACCCCAAAGCACCTTGCTCCCATGTTGATGGGGACAAGGGCCTCTTCCTGACAACCCTTGCCTGATGGTTGTCGGGGTCTGCAGGCGGAGGGCTTATCGGTATCTGGAAGCCCCTTTAACAAGGGGCCCCCAAGATCCCACCCCCATGTGAATTGAGTATGGGGTACATTGGACCCCTACCCATTCACAAAAAAAGTAGTGTCGTGTTAAAAAATACAGTAGACAGTTTTTGACAAGTCTTTTATTTATCTTCTTCTTCTCCACTTCTTCCTCCGGTCTTCCTCCCACATCTTCTTCCTCTGGTCTTCTCTTTCTCCCCATACTTCTTCTTCTGTTCTTTGTGTTGTTCTTCTTCTGCCACCGCTCCCGCTGATGACCCTCCTCCAATGCTGCCTCCCGCTGATCTGTCGGCGCAGATGTCCTGCATTTCTTAAATAACGTTAGCGGGTGCTAATGGGATTATGTCATCCGGAGGCCGGCGGGAGCAGTGGCAGAGAAAGAAGAACACTGGACAAAGAAGACAGAAGACGAGCTGAAGAAGAAGCAGGGGGAGAAGGCGAAGACCAGAGGATAAAGATGGAGGAAGACAGGAGGAAGAAGCAGAGAAGAAGATACTTTTAATAAAAGACTTGTCAAAAACTGTCTACTGTATTTTTTAACACCTCTACTTTTTTGTGTGAATGGGTAGGGGTATAATGTACCCCATACTCATTCACATAGGGGGGCCGGGATCTGGAGGCCCCCTATATAATTAAAGGGGGCTTCCAGATTCCGATAAGCCTCCCACCTGCAGACCCCGACGACCACCTGACAAGGGTTGTCAGAAAGGCCTTGTCCCCATCAACATGGGGGCAAGGTGCTTTGGGTTAGGGGGGAGCAGAGCCCCCCTTCCCCAAAGCACCCATCCCCCATGTTGAGGGCATGCGGTCTGGTATGGTTCAGGAGGGGGGCGCTCGCTTGTCCCCTCCCTTTCCTGACCTGCTGGGCTGCATGCTCGTATAAGGGTCTGGTATGGATTTTGGGGGGACCCCCACATTTTTTTTTTATTTTGGTTTGGGGATCCCCTCCGAATCCATACTAGACCCAAGGGCCTGATATGGATCTGGGGGGGACCCCACGCTGTTTTTTTCTCAATATTTTTTTTTTTGCCGGCAATTCTGGTATGGATTTTGAAGGGACTCCACACCATTTTTTTTTATTTGGTGTGTGGAGTCCCCTCCAAATCCATACTAGACCCAAGGGCCTGGTATGGACCTTTTTTACATTGAGCGGGAAGCCAGCTGACAGCTGATGACTCATCGGTTGTTAAGGACGCGGCGGACGGTTTACCGGCCCCCTTCCTTAGCAAACCAGCTATATGCAGTATAAAAAAAATATGCAAATTGCGGCAAAATCTTTCAAAATCACGGGGAAAACACGGTACTTGCATTTTGGATGCAGGTCCATTGAATTCTAGTACATGCAAAACACTGCATTTTGCAGGGGAAAAAGTCCCGACCCTTTCCAAAAATGCAGAGGCACAAAATGCATTGATGTGAACATGTTCCATAGGAACCCATGTTAAAAAAATTTCCCTGCATTTCTGCAAAATGCAGAATGCATCAAAAAACACATTAGTGTGAATAGAGCCTTACAAAACTGATTCAGCTCAGACATATTTGTAAAATGGCTGGTGTGAATAGAGCCTTACAAAACTGCTTCAGCTCAGACACATTTGTAAAATGGCTGGTGTGAACAGCTCTCGAGGTAATTCCACAGCATTTCTATGGGATTAAGGTCTGGGTCACTTCAAAAAGCACATTTTCTTTTTCTGAAGGTCTGCAGTGGATTTACTTTGAAGTTTAGGGCCTGCTGATGAGAATCAGTTCATTTTCTATGGCAAATTACTACAGAAAACCAATTAATTCCAAGGGATTCACATATTTTTTTCTTGTCACGTCATTTTTTACATACTGTATGTTCCACTAGGTGTTATGTACTGTAAAATCTGCTGTAACCAATGAGACTAAAGGCACTTTTGTGTGAAATATTCCAATGCCGTACATGCACGCCTCTTAATATACATGCTTCTAGCATATGTTAATTGACATTCAGGTGCATTTGATTATGCAAACCTATTCTGAAAGTCATTTATCACAGCTCTGGAGAAGTCATCTGTTCATGAAACTTAAACAGGAATCACTGGATCTTTTGACAAGAGGAGCAATGGCATTTGAATGTCGGGGTCATCACATAAATGACAAGATTACCAAAATCAGGAAGATGTTATCATAGACATTGATCTATTTCTGCAGTCTATGATGTTCTGTACTGGTAATCTGTTTGCTTACACAAGAAATTAAAAAATGCTATTACTACATCTAATGTATTGCAGTATTAAAACAGAAAGCGTGGGAATGAAAAAGAGAAATTAGCAACTTTGCTGAATTGGTATTTTCCTGCTGTGGTCAAGCACATAAAAAAAATCAGTAGAGAATTCAATAAAATTACTGTAGATATAGAAATAGAGGATGAACAATGCAGTAAAAATAAGATATCAGAAAGGAGAGAGAATTATCTGTGGCTTTCAGAGCTGGAGTTTCAAGTGACATATTATGCATTTGTAGACAAGGGCAAAGATTTTTGTCACTTTCTGACAAAATTCAGCCTTCATTGGAAATTACTGTCGGTTTCCATGACAGAAACTGTTCATAGGACTTACTGAATGATAAGTCCATTTTCAGAACACACAAGTGTCAGACAGCAGTGCTTTCCAAACGTTTCTAATGTCCTGTACACCAATGGCAATACTGCCTGAATTAGAGTACTGCCATTAATTCTTCCATTTACAATTCAGAGAGGAATGGCTGTCCATTGCATGCATCATTTCTGATGCAGAACCTCTCTTTTGATTAACCAGACTGAGGAAATACATGTTAGGAAACACTAAACTATAGTACCAGGCATCGATCATAATTTATTTGAGTAGTCTTTTTGATGGTTCATGTTAGGCTCCATTCACACTAATGCTTTTTTTGATGCATTTTGCAGAAATGCAGGGACATTTTTTAACATGGTTTCCAATGGAACATATTCACATCAATGCTTTTTTGTGCCTCTGCGTTTTTGGAAAGGGTCAGGGACTTTTTTTCCTGCAAAAAGCAGCGTTTTGCATGCAATAGAATTCAATGGACCTGCATTAAAAAAAACGCAAGTGGCGTGATTTTGCCGCGATTTGCGCTTTGCGTTTTTTTTTTTACCTGTTTATAGCTGGTTGTTAAAGGAAATGTAAAAAAATAAAAATTACTGGCTAAAAAAAAAAAACGCAAAACGCAAATCGCGGTAAAATCTATATATATATATTTGGATTATGTTTCATACCTTCATATGGTCCATAGGGGTGGTGGATCACCCTAACTGGATTGTTTATTTTTTCTAGCTCTTAAAGTGTTGTTTCCATCCCAAAGTTTTTTTTCATTATTGTGCTCATTATTGTACTCATCTGGAAATGCCTGTTGCTATGCGGTCCCACAAAATCTGCCTTTGGAATCACCTAGGATTCTGACATCATCTCCCTCTAATGCTCCTGGGAAATGTGTGTCATCATTTCCCAGGTTGCAGTGCGCTACCCAATTATCACTCCCCATCCAAGACTTCCAGGAAGTAAGTGCTTGTGGGCTTTACAATGCCCACAAGCAAAATGACAACGGTGTGGACATAGTTTTATAAACAATCTTTTTTGAATAAATATGCGGAGCGGCGGCGAATTGTAAAATAGTAAGTGACCGGATTTATATTATAAAAACGCATGATGAAAGGACATACATTTAAAAAATGCTAATTGTGGTTGGAACCCCGCTTTAAGTTACATTCTGTTTTGCTGTAGCATTCAATTACATAACTGATGTACACATCCCTCTTTAAAATGTTCCTGTTTTGCCACTTTGAAAGAATCAATGATCCTTAAATCTCCCAGGACCTCCACTTTCTATTAAATCAGTGTAAGACTAATAAACTGCTGACCTTTTGGTAAATCTGACAGCATAGAATGTATTCTCCATAGGGATACTAGTCTAATTTGTAAGCTGTAGAAATGAACTGTGTTCACAAAGGTATATTGTAGTCGCAAAGAGATCTGGCAAACACTTTGCCACAATAATTGTGTCTATAGCATGTAAATACTTATGAATATTGCAAACATTAAAGCTTGAGAATATGCGTTACTTGATTAAAATATAAATGTAAATAAATATAAGTAAAAAACATTAGGGTCGATTTACTAAAATTGCAACATTCAAAATCTAGCGCAGTTCTGCATAGTGGCCAATCAGTTTGCAAATTTTATTGTCAAGGCTGAAGTTAAAAGCTGATTGGCTACCATGCACACTTGCACCAGATTTTGCACTCTCCAGTTTTGGTAAATCCACCCCATTCTGTCATCTATGTAACGGCCAGATAATAATTTTCTGTGTGGGAGGAGTTCTCTCTCATTTTGTTTGTCGCCAGTACCAAAACAGGTTCTTCACTGTAAAAGCATACATTATTGTTTATTCCACATTTAAAAAAAAATCTGACTTTTGATAACACAGAATATTTTAAAATACCAAACAAAAACAAAAATGGTGGGACCTTTAATCACTTTAGCCCCGGACCATTTGTCAGCCTAAGGACCAGAGGTGTTTTTACAATTCGGCACTGCGTTGCTTTAACTGATAATTGCGTGGTCATTCAATGTTGTAAATGGAGAAATTATTGCGCTCGTTCCCAAATATTTAAAAGTGAAAAAGCTGCAACCAAAAAGTGTTATACTACACCAAACAAATGTACAAACAGAGAGCAGATCGCGCTGATATACATGATGAGCTGTGTGCAAAGCAGCTAATATCAAATTAAATGACACTATATGCAAATATGTTATAACATATATATACATACTTAGTGAAAAATATAAATCTCTTAGTGAAAAAATATGAAAAATTCAGTGGATAAAGTCATTGAAGTGAGCCAAAGTCCACCATGAAGAAAGTTCATAATAAAGATGTCCCCAGTGCAGGATCAATGAAACATCCCAGGAAAAGTGATGAGAAAGGCACTTCCACCAAAGACAAACACTGCCTCTTACCGAATCTTATTGGTCTCTGTTTAAGGAGACCCAATACAGCATGAAATGATGTTATTCAAACAGGTTTGTCCAACTCAGAGCACTCGGAACGATCGATCATCTCAGCCAACCCAAGGTAAATATATGTAAAGAAGAAGGACTCATATAGTGTAAAATCCTCACGTTTTAATAGAAATAAAAGGGTATGCACTTACATCAAGTCAGTCGGTAAAGGCATCCAGTAAAATTCAAGCCGGCCAGCTCTAAAACAAACGCCTGTATCTTCCGGGTTCAATCACAATGCGCGGTGACGTCAGAATGTTGCCTCCCTACGTTTCGTCTCGAAGGGGACGTGGTCACGGGATACAGGCAGCGTTCTGAATCACCACATTTATACAAAAGTCACATGATGCAGCCTCAATGTGGATCGCACCCCGCCGTACCTCCGCCATCTTGACTGCTGGAAAATGCGCTGTGCGCAAAGGAATTGAGCACTAGCACAACATTGCCAGATAGATGGAGAAGGGCAAACTAATCCAAACAGATCGACTATTAACAATAAAATGTTATTCTCCCCTTTAGCGTCATTGTACCTACGCCCGCCAAGTAAGTAAAAAAGGGAGTGAATAAAATAG